>NC_134044.1:27802991-28102991 GCF_965140245.1 Athene noctua
GTTGACGAGTTGGAAGCACATACAGAAATCCCACGTCCCATGCTCAACACTTAGTAACTATTAAGCTACTGGTCTGGGGCCAAAAGCAATTTCTGGATGAAATATTAAGCCCTTTTAATTGCGGCAAAGTCCCCAAAACTCCAGCCTGGCCGTGCAGGCAGGCAGACAGCAGTACAACCTGCATGTAAATACGGGCCATTAATTAGTCTTCAGCGTGGCGTGTACCAACAGGCTGCGCCTGTGTTCAGCCAATAACAAAAAATTAAGCACTGAGTTATCAACTATAAATTAAGCCACCGACCCCAGAGGAGTCAGAGGACAACATCTGTGGATGGGGGTGGGATTATCCTGCCACCGGCTGCCTCCAGCCTGTCTATCCCTTTCCATTCCCCTTGTGCTTTCCAGCAGGGAAGGGTTCCGAGGGCTTGTTTATGGGCTGGCGCTATTTTGCAGCTCATTTTAATTGCAGAATGGATGGTAAAAGCACAGAATGGGGACTTGCAGGCTGAAGAAGTAAACAAACCATACTCCAAACTCACTCCGAGATGAAGTTTCTTTTTCAAACCGAGCCAAATACCATAAATATAAATATACTAATGCAAACAGGTAACAGCAGTGTCCTTTACATGCTTCTGCAATAAAAGTGTGAGTTTATGGAGACAAACCTCCCTCTGAGTCACGGTCGGGATAAAAATAGACAGAAGGGGATTTTTCACACAGCTCCAAAGTCTGATGTCCATAACTCCAAGCTTACTGACACAGCCTGGCAGAAATCTACTCTTTTTTTCTTTTTTTTTTTGGTGGGGTGGGGTGTCTACTTATGTACACAACTCTCCAAAAATCAGAGAGGTTCAGACCCCAAGATCAGGGTATTTTAGAAGGATGCGATTACTGTGTGGGAACAAACCCAGGTCCATACGAGCAAAGCCTGGCTCTTGCTTTAGGTTTGGTTTACGCTTTCAGTTTTTCAGAAAACAGATGTAAAGCTGATTTTCCGAGTCTGACTCCCAACCCCACTGTCACTTGAGAAAGAAAAAATAATAATCCTCTTGTGCTGCAGCAGCCTGCAGGTCGGAAAGCTGCTTACACTGAATGGGCACGGTGCATTTCGCAATGGACATCAGTTATAAGCTCCCAAACCAATACCATCAGCGATAAGAAACCCCATCCCTGCCCGTTCCTGACACCACAGCCCTCCACGAGAGACTGCCAGGCTGCAAAACCAGTATTTAAAACACGAGGTGAAGTTATAACCCCTTTGGTAGGGCAGGCACACTGAGCATGAGGTTGGAAAAAGCTAAAAATAACAGGATAAGCAAGGGTGGATCCCAGCTGAGCCTTATTAGTCATGGAGCGAGGGAGCCACGCGGGGCTGCTGCCTGGTGGCAGAGCAGCACCATATAAGAGCAAAAGAATGACTCTTGTCTCTTAAATCAGATTTTTTTCCCCTCTCCTGTTCTGCCTCAGGCACTCTTTTCCTCCGAGCAGACTTGCTCTGGCAGCCTCCAGCTTCTACTAATAATACGGTGTATTGTTTTCTGTGAGTCTTTAAACAGAATAAAGATCACGGGTGATTCATTTTAGGGTGTCTGCTGGAATTGAACCAATATTGACAGACAGGCACGTGAGAGGTTTATTATATATAGTGGTGGTTGGTGGGGTTTTTTTTGTTTTGTTTTTTGGTGTTTTGTTTTTTTTTTTTTACTTACACCATCTTTGTGTCAAAATTGAGCCTTTGAGTCAAGTGATGATCGAGTCACTGACAGCAGGAGCACCCAGCAAAGGCAGCGCTTGCTTCTGGAGGATTAATTTGGCTGAGCAGAAAGGGTAAGGGCCAGCGTGCAGTGTTTTACCTTGGGATGAAGGCACAGGACAGTGGAGGGATCAATAACCAAACACAGCTTAGCCTGGAGGGAACCCCCTCCACAGCCTCACCGGCCCCATCCTCCCCATCTTCCCCCGCACCGGTGTTAATTGTAATTACAGCATCCCACCAGTTCTTCCACGCTCCAGCAAGCCAGCCCCAAGAGCAAGCAGGGCCATCGCCTTGCCGAGGGGACACAAGTGACACCAGCCCCTCGGAGCCCAGCAGACGTGGAGCAGCCCCGTGCCCACACCGCCCAGGCTTTGCTGCAGGCTGGTGGGTGCTGGGGGAACGTCCCAGGGCCACCTCGTCCAAAGCCGTCCCTTTGCAAGGCTCCGCCACCTGCTCACCCTGCAGCTTTCCAATGTGACAATCCCTGGAAAAGCTCAAAATACCTGGGAGCAGCCCGTCACCCCGGCACAGCGGGGCCGCATTTGCACACAGTGGCTCCTTGTTCCCGAGGCCAAAACGCAGAGAATTACCATTTGTTCTCATGATAAGGGCTGTCTTCTGAGCTTCTCTAAGCATCACATTCACCCGAAACAGCATTCATCTCTCCAAGCCCCTTCTCCAGCAGAACTAACGCACACACAATGCGCTCAGGCTCTGCGCACTACTCCAGTATAATTTTCAAGTTTAAATGGAATAATGATAATTAAGCAGTGAAATAAGGCTTTGGTACTTCAACACTTGTGAAGACAAACGAGAAGTCGAATATAAAGAAGAAAAGAGAGCAGTGCTGCAGATAAAACCCCTGCCTTGGCCTGATTTCAGCCCTTGCAGCTGATCGGGGGAATCGGAGCACTCACCCCATCCCGTGCCCTACCACAGCCTTGGCATTTAATGGTATATTGGATTCCCGAGTTTAATATCAGGGACATTAAATCCATCATTACACCTCTGCATCACCAGGGTAGGCTGAGGTGCCTCTCGGACTAAGCCCTGCCTTTTGCAAACAAGCCCAGGGATGTTTTTGCAAAGCTTCAGGAACTCCCCAGCAATCAGGTATTGGCACAACCTCCCCATATGCCATTAAGCAGAAGCTGTTTCTGGGCCTCACTCCCTCCACAGAGAAATGACAGTTTATATTTTTGGATTTTACCAAACTATCAGTGCAAAAGGAGCTGGGGAAAAGCTGCTCACAGAAAGAAAACACTCAGAGAAGGTATTTGCTTTCTGCCACACAGCTTCTCTCTCCATCACCTCCGCTGGGAGCTGCGAGCCCAGAGCAAAAGGATAATAAATGGCATTTTAACAGGAAAGCGGAGCACAGAGCAACAGCCAGGCAGGAGCTCTGGTCTGTAAAGCGAGGAATCACGGTCACCCTTTCACCAGCACCTCCACACCAAGGAGCATCACTGCAGAAAACAGCTGGCACACCTGCACGGCCACCCCTGCACCTTCCCCTGGGCTGGCGGGGTCTCCTCTCAGCTCTCTACCAAGCCTGGGGAAAATGCCTCTTGGCCCAAAGACCTACTGCTGGAGGTCAGAGAAAGCTGCGTGGCCTGTCCTCGCCCTTCGTGGTGGTCAGCTGCTCCGGAGAAGTTGGCTTTGGCACCTGACGGGTCACCGTTCACTCCAAGCTACTGACGCACCAACCCGGAGAGAGCAAAGCAAAGCTCTTTATAATAAATGAAATTGTTTGGCATTTTGCTTGTCCTCACTTGGGGCCCATATTTCTGCATGTCTGGTCTGTGGGAAGCCGTACCCTGGCCAGCTGGGGTGGCAGGGGCTTGCATCAACACCCCACGTAGGGAGCAGAGCCCAGGTCTGGCCTGAAGCCCGTCATGGCACAGCTTGAAAGGAACGAGGCAGAGCAAATACCTGAGCCGTGGGAGGAAAAAGAGAAGGCCATGAGAATGCTGGCTGCCACAGCAAAGCAATTACAGCTTAAAGTTACAAAATAAACTCTCCCCCAGCTCTCAGGGCGCTGCTCTGGGGAGCTGGAGGAGCGCTTTGCTTGGCTGCGGTGGGTGTTACTCCGAGGAGTACTCATCGCCACGCTGGAAACAGCAGCAGCACGTCCAAGGCACCCAGAAAAGAGCCTTGTGGAAAGTTTATTTTACCAGAAGCTGTTATTTCTCTGCCAGACATGTGCTATGTTACATGTTTACTAGTTTTCCTCCAAATACATTACATTAACCAGCTAAAAATTTTTAAACAAAGCTACAGTAACTGCTGCATCACTGGGGTGAGGGGGACATCCGGGCAGGGACATCTGCAGGGTCAGATCCAGACATCAAACTACTCCAGCCTTGATTCTGGTTTTGTTTGGTGCGGTGCAAAACACAAATATAAATCATTACCAGACATGCATTAAGCAGCACGTTATATTCTACAGACAAACTCCAGCCTCCTGGGCGTGTGGCTCAGCCTGGCTGCTGAAGCCATCGGAAGAGTTTTTGGATGCCGCAGCAGCTCTCCAGCATCTATTAATAGTATCAGCAATTTCAGTGATATTAACCTTCAGCTAATTCTACATCTAAATCATTTCATGAGTCCAAAAGCGTGCAGATAACAAGGTAGGAGGGACTGCTAATGAAGTGCTGGAGCAGATGGGAATGCAGAGCCATCCCTAAGGATGACACAGCTTCCTGCTTCGTGTGGGACCGAGCCGTGCCGGGGGCTGGGATGGGGACCAGCACTGCAAAATCTCACTTGCCTCAAGTGAAATATATCTATGTATATGGCACCATGGCATATAGGGACAGACGGTACTATCTGTAAGACGTGGGAAACCCTCGTACACACGTCTTAAGGACAGCTTGGACTGATATTTCTTGGGAAAATGGTATAGCTCATCCAGCCTTTGTGCAGAGAGGACGACTGGATAAGCTCCTGAGCAACCTTTGCGTGCAATTTAGATACTCTTAAGGTATGCAAATATTAGCTAGTTTGGTCTTTTGAGGCTACGTTTTAAAAGATTTCCAAGAGAAGAGGAGGACAAGGCTGTACAGAGCTCTGGTTTGCAGGCGCATGCCCTGATTTTCACCGACTTTGCCCTTCCCAGAATCAGACGACTGGAAAAGGTCCTGGAATTTATTTTTTTTTTTTCAAGGTTACAGGATGTTTCCCTGCTGCTCCCGGGAGGTCCCAGGTCAGCCTACAGAAGTAACAAGCTGGGAGTCTTCCTCCTAGGGAAAGGCCTCTTTCATCTCTGCAAGGCACAGCTAGAAGCTGGCTTTACAATTTCCAGCCTGAGAAATAATAGATGAGAAAGCAGAAGACGTAAGAAAAGGCCACGCCAGGATATACGCTAAGCTGCTGGATATTATGTATTAATGCAAATGCACAGCGTAGAGAATTCAGTAAGGAAAAATGTTTCACCGATTAATTCTTTTTCAAAACTACTAAGAAGAGTTTGTCACCAAACTCCTATCGGGCAAAGGAGACAGAGAAGAGGATGGCCACACCTGACTCAGGTAACAGAACTCTGGTATTTCCCCAAGTCCCTCTTTAATAAATTCAATATAGGCATTACATTAAATAAAAAGTTTAGATTAAATTTTTAATAACTCACTAAAAGCATTTCAATTCCCTACGGACCGCACATACTAGCAGCTTTTGTGTGCATAAAGAATTAAGCACTTTAATATAGTTCTCCTTTTTTAGCGTTGCCATCTACCAGCTAAGAGAGGATTAAATCTCAGCCCAGCACTTCCCTTTCCTCCCCAACCCCTCTGAATTGCAGCTATTTCCTCCAGCCCAGCCGAACGCTTGGATTTCATTTTAACAAAGCACGGATGAGCTGAAATAAATGGCCTTGGCGTGACTTTCTCGTTTAGAGGAGATCTATAGATCACTGAGCAGGAACCCAAATCGGTGATATAAATAAGATCTACCACTTCTGTGACGCAAATAACTCCATAGGCGTGACAGGGAAAGACAAAGCACCCCAAAATGATACAAGCACTTGAAAAAGCTGGAAACCCTTGAAGAGAAGAGTGATTATGTAGCACCTCACGTCTACGGTAACAACTACAGATAATTGCAAGAGGGAAACTCGTTTTCTACCGAAGCCATCGGCGCTTTGCTTACAGAAGCGGCATCGATTTCAGGTCCGGGTTAGCGTGCGAGCTGGAAGAAACATTTTCAGATCTTTTTAGTTACAGCTAAGGAAACCTCTCATGCAAAAGCGGAATTATTTGCAGATTTAACAGCCAAAACAGAGCAAACCCCGCTGCTGGAGAAGCCGCAGCCGCTCCTCAGCGGCGTCATTCTGCCCCGCAGCTGCGATGCTGGGCTGGGGGACACCTCGCTGGGGGAGCAGCCACGGTAACTCGTGGTCCAAGGGAGTCACTCTTGGAAAACACTGAAGTGATCAGATGATGCGGTTATTTCAAACAGCTATTTGTTTTAGAAAAATAAATACCTATACTGAGTCACTGGGTGAAACTGGGAGATCAGATTTCCTCCCAGTGGTGGTTATACCTAACTTTGGTAACTTAACACGGGAATTTTATACACCCTCACAACAGACTTTCCCTTCAAAAAGCATCATAAAAGTCCATTTTTCCAACCAAAACGGTGCTCCCTGTAAACCTTTCAGCTGCACCGCCACGTCCTGGCCATGCTGCAGGCACAGTAATTTGCACAGCTAAGTGCACAAGCTGATTTGTTAACGTAGTTACCAACCTGAAATCCCCTGACACAAGAAAGGAAAAGTTTTATTTCAGGAGAGAAAGTTGTACCTGTTCAAACACAAACGGGTTTGGAGTTCAGAAAGTTTATTTTACCTTCTCAAAAGGCAGCTTAGCCCAAATATTGGTCAACGGTTTATCTCACGTACAAGCATTTACAAACTGGATCACACAGCGCAGGGAAGCTCACTTTGGCTATTTATTTATCCTTTGCTTTCTTAAGATGAGAGAGTAGACCTCAAGTATGTCTTGCAACCCCCTTTGGGCTTGGTGTGTTTGTGCACAGATAAATACTGAGCTGCCCGCCCGTGCACCAGCACTACAAATGGGTGCTCTATATCACTGACATGAAATTTTACTGATTTTTTTTTTTTTTTTGCTGTTAGGTAGTAGTAGAAGTGATGCCCTGAATGCAGCCAGAACCCAGTTCTTTCTCTCCAGTTTCTACACAAACTTTAAAAAATAAGCAAGTAACGCACTTTATTTTCCAACCAGCGGCCCGTTAATACAAAATCCAAGCAGAGAAAAGGAAGGAAATAAATCACAATTCTTCCTGGCCATATCACCGCTAAGCGAATTCTGCTGTTAATATAAACATACTAGGTAAGGTTTTGGGGGTATTTGGCGCATTATTTAAGACAATTAAGTAGGGAGTTTCCGCAGACACGCTCGAGGTCTTTGTGCAATAACCACGATCATTAGCTCCGGAGTTCAGGACAGTCCTGCCCCAGAGATGCAGGATCACAAAAAAATTTCTCCACGCCAGACCCAGGACCGCTTGCCTTCCTGCTGCGTGGGGGCTGATGCCGGCAGGGCAGGAGGGGCTGCTCCATGCTTAGCAAAATCCCTGCTTTCAGCTCCTCCAGCAATCTCTGCCTGGTTAGACTTCAACCCTATCGCTTTCTGCTCACTACATTTATTTTATTACCTTTTCTAAGTGCCGGCGAGAGTTTGAGGGCCTGGTGAGTTTAATACTTGTTCCTGAAAGGCTTTGTCAGCAGCAGCTCTGGCAGTCGCTGCCGGGATGGAGCTAGTCTGGCTTTCGAGGGCTCCTCGGTAGATCTGCAATGTGGTTTGACTTGCAGTTTCTTTTCACATGGTTTTTAAATACCCTCTGCCTATAATTTCTCTCTCCACACACACCATTATTTTCCCCAGCGCCAGGTGTTACAGACACCCTGTCCTACTCCTGAGTGCAAGCGCAGTAACTGCTGTCCCTCAGTAGTAAAAATAACAGGTTTTACGCAGAAGAGATCGGGTCTGAGAATTAAAAAACACTTCCCTTGCATTTATCACACCCAATATGCAAGAAACAGATGTACAAGTACATAATTATTATCCTGTCAAACAAGCATTCCTGCTGCCCACTGCCATTTCAGCCCAAGATACTCACTCAGGTTTAAGTGGGAATTTAAAAGTAGGGGAGGGGTACAGGGCTCCAGACTGCAGAATCCCTCAATTTCAGGATTACACCACTCTGAGATGATAAAAATTTTGACTTTGACATAGGTTCACTTCTCTCCTTGGGAATCCTTAGCGTTTGCTACTTACGATACCCAACACCAAAAATACTCTTAAAACACACCTCATTGGCCTTGCACAGCCAGCACCACGACTAGCACTTTTCAGTATCGCATACAAGCGCATTAAAGAGAGATTTATCGTTGCCTGCAACACAATTAGCATGAGAACAACCCAACTTTTTCAGCTTTTTCCGGCGATTTCCACATCCCACACTTACCAATCGGCCGGGGAGCGCTGCCAGCTCGCCGGGCTCCATCACACCGAGGAATTCACGGAATAGCAATGCTCGGATAGAGGAGAATCATTCATCAAAAAAGAATCTGTATGTTGTCACCCCATGTGTTTAGCACTTTCTTTAATGAAAGGCATCTGCAGCAGCAATGGAGATAAAGTTTTTCCTCAAGATTATTAATCGCAGGCATTTTGCCTGGCCCAGTTTCAGAAGCAGCAAACATACATCTTCCCGATCTACGTAATTACCAACGCTCTTCAAGCAACAAGCACTTTAGAGTACCTATAGATGTTTTCTTAGCCTAATGACATTACACACTTTGGCAGAGTCGTTAATATCTCGCCAGCCTCATCTAACCTTTGAGCTGGGTGGAAAGTGGCCAAAGTACAATACTTTGATTCCTTCACAGCAGAACCTGGCAGCGATGCATCACCCACTGCAATCCATCCCCGCAGGTCCCCCACACCCAGGGACACCGCGGGGACACTGGCACAGAGCAAACACAAACCCCTGGTTTGACTGGAACGACAGTATTTTCCACAGCTAAAAGGTTTGCTTTGCGTGTCAGCTAAACCTTAAAACAAATGAACTGCCCTGGAAAACCTCTGTTATCATGACTCTGACTTGCTTTAGTTGCTTGATGAAGACTTAAATGGTCAAACTGACTAGGTAAAAGAGTCGTCAGGTGGAGAGAGAAGGTCTTGTTGGGCCTCTACGCTGTAGCAATGACAGAAATGCAATTTCCTGCCAGCCAGAAGTTTGATTTTCAAAATCAGTGTGTCAGAATTTAATGCGCTGACAGTTCCTGTCTGAGGAAAATTGCTTTCAGGCACTAAACATCTGGCAGTTACTGCCCGCTTCCAACAGTCGTAGCCAAGCCGACACCAAACATCATCTAGGGATGAAGACACTTTAAGCAAGCGTAATCAAGCAATTATTACTTATTTTAAGTGAGAACAAACTCACTGCCAATCTTCAAGCAAATATTTGCTCCCTAAATGCTAAAGACAATGCACTGAGGCAAACCAAAGGTTTGCAACACCTGACACCAAGGCTCCGTGCTTTGATCCCAGCCTGTGCTCCCGACGGCCCTGTTACACCGATACCCTCGCATGGCTTTAACAAGAGCCTGCGGGACACAGAAGCATTGTTGGTTGCTCCAGTCCTGTACTTCCTCTTGCCAACCTGGTCTACACATTTCTCCTTACGCATGGGTGGGGGCAAGGAGCGGGGTGAGAGCAGCCCCGAGGAGAGGGACTTGGGGGGAGTTCGGGGGTGGAAAACTGCCTGTGGGGCAGCAACGGGCACTCGCAGCCCAGCAAGGCCCCGTGTGCTGGGCTGCACCCAGAGCAGGGTGGGCACAGGGCCAGGGGGGGATTCTCCCCCTCTGCTCCGCTCTGGGAGACCCCCCTGCAGGGCTGGGTCCAGCTCTGGGGCACCAACAGCAGAAGGACACGGACCTGCTGGAGCGGGGCCAGAGGAGGGCACGGAGATGCTGGGGGGGCTGGAGCCCCCCTGTGAGGACAGGCTGGGAGAGTTGGGGGGTTCAGCTGGAGAAGAGAAGGCTCCGGGGAGACCTTAGAGCGGCCCCCCAGGGCTGGGAGGGGCTGCGGGAAAGGGGGGGGGGGATCTTCATCAGAGGGTGTAGGGATAGGACAAGGGGTGACGGGTTTAAACTGACAGAGGGAGATTTAGATGAGATCTAAGGGAGAAATTCCCCCCTGTGAGGGGGGTGAGGCCCTGGCACAGGCTGCCCAGAGCAGCTGTGGCTGCCCCCTCCCTGGAAGGGTTCAAGGCCAGGTTGGACGGGGCTTTGGGCAACCTGGGCTAGTGGAAGGTGGCCCTGACCGGGGCAGGGGGTGGCACTGGGTGGGCTGTGAGGTCCCTTCCCACCCAAACCACTCTGTGATTCTATGAAACAAATTTAGCTTCCTAACACACTGTAAATGCACGAGCCCACACGCTTAAGGCAAAGTTACGTGTCTGGGCAGAGAGCGCTGATGCACGATCCGTTATACGCGCTGCCAGAGGTACAGATAAGAGGCATATATCTGTCTCGACAGTGTATGCAGGAATATTTTAGTGATGAAAAGGAAAAATATAGACTCCAGCACACCCTTACCTGTACAGAACGCTTCTGCAGAAGTCCTGGAGGCTGCAGGGATGAGCTTTTATCACCACTGCACGCAATAAGCCTGCTTTGTGGACAGCATAATTCATTCGGTAGTGCCATCCATCTACAGACTGTCACAAGCACCCAAGTCTCTTTGCGAGGGTGAGTCGGCCGGCTGAGCCATTTCCTCTCCTGCAAGTGTTTTTTTAATTGACTGCAGAATTTGCAGATATTATTTTCAGAAAATACATCCTATTGATTGTAATTACCATCCTCGGAGATGCAATGGAAAGAATATTAAAACCATTAACGCTGATTTGGATTTTATTAGAGCCATTAGTGAAACAGCAAGCAGAGCGCTGTTGCTTCCCAAGCACCTCAACAGCTCCTAAGCACCATAAATCATCTCACGGCACATTTGTTACTGCTTTGGATACAGCCAGGAGTTGAGCAAAGGGAAAAAAAAAAAATGGGGCAGGCTTCACGCAGCTGGGTGATGAGATTGATCCAAGCATCTTCTTAATGAAACTTCTAAGCATCAACTGCCTTCAGAAAAAAAAAAAGTCATTTCTTCTCTGAGGTAGATGTCCAGCAGACTCAAGAGCCATCTGACACAAGCCACTGGGCCTCTGCGTGTCAGAGTGGCCTTGCAGGCAGCTCATCCGCCCAAACTGCAGCTCCAGAAACAGTTATTTCACCCTTGGTTGGGGACAAAGAGGGAAATATCCTCCCTTTCTAGACACCATCTTCCCATGGGTACCTGGCCCACGTGAACCCCACCAGACTGACGCAGCGTTAGGGACCTGGGTGGCATTACAGCAAGCCCACACCTTGAGAACAACCTGCCCATGGACATGGCATGGCCAGGACAGACCGACCCGCAGCCCAGCTCCATCCAACCCAGCCAGACCTGTGGTTCTTCCACCAGAATCTTTTAACGGGGCTGCTGACGCCAAGCAGAAGTCACCAGCCTCTTCCCAAATGTTCCTGGTAGGAGCTTCTCAGGCACCACTACCCTGTCCGCAACCTGAGAAACCAGCCTTGGCCCTCACGTCTCGCTTGTTCTGTTTAGTTTCCAGATGCAATTACACAAGTCATTCCCACATAATTAATATTCACTTTCTCCAACCTTCTCATCAACATGGGGTAGATCTCTGCACACACAGATGCGACCAAAGGGCCCTCTTCAGCTTAAACTTTGATTTCTCCCTGATCTCTCACAGCATTTCAGCTCAGATCTTCCTTGCCTAGAAAACCTCCTAAAACCATCTCAGTGTTTCCTCAGAAAACCAAATTTCCTTCTCCTGTGACTCATCAAGGACTCAGCACAGGTCACTGCAGGCTTGTGGAGCACCAGAAACCAGCTTCGGGCACTGCCAGGGGGGGGACAGGAGGCAGGGATGGAGCAGGCAGGGCTCCTCTGCCAGCACCCAGCACCACGCCTGACCCTCTGCTGAGGGGCACAGCACCAGCTGGGCAGAGCTGTGCCAGGTCACTCCTATCCCAGCGTGGTGGCCTCTGCCCCACCTTCTCTTTTATCCACACAAAAAAAGCACAATTAAATATAAGCACCGACAGCAGAAGGAAGTCTCTGTTCCTCTAATTTTATAGGACTTGCACCAGATTTTATTTTCCTTAATAGAACATCTACCCTGGATTCCTGATAACCTAAACCAGCCCAAGAAACGCTTCCACTCAAAGCAACAGCTGCTTTCACATCACATCCCTGGCGACAAGATCATTTAGACTACGCCAGCCAAGGCCTAGAATACTGAATTTTCCCTTTTTCTGATATATTCTGCTAGCAGTTGGAGCAAGCTAGTCCATCTTCTCTGTAGTTGCTTCCTGGCTGTTTTCACTTCATGATTTTCATATTTACAAACACTTGGGCTTCCAGCAGGGCAAGGCAAGGCTTTGTTATAAATAGCGAGATACCAAACCACAGGAAAACGTCGAGGTCAGGAGACAAAAAAATAAAAAGAGATTTTCTCTTCAATCTGGTTTTAGTCAGTCTTGAAGGCATCGAGTCCCCACAGCTCGTGGGGTGCTACAGACAGAGCCCAAACCTGTGGGAGGGGACAGTGGTTCCACGGGCCACATCAAATATCTCCTCTGAGCTGGCAAGGAGGCAAAATGCCCCTTCCCTGGAGGGTGTGGGCTGCGGCCAACAGCCCCTTCCCTTTGCCCCAGGAGGGGAATGGAAGAAGCAGAGCTGGAATACCTCCTCCTCCTCCTCCCTGTGCACCAGGGGAAGGGGAATCCTGGCATCGCAGAAGCAAAGACAAGGCTGGGAAAGCAAAGCAAAAACCTTCTTTTTCAAAAGGTGCCTCCAGGACCGCTGGTTGGGTGGAGAGTTGAGGAAAGACTCTCCAGACCCACATACACTGAAAAACTCAGGTCTGCAGAGCAGAAAACTCCAGTTGCTTGCAAGTGTAAGAGGACTGGCAGCTCAGCCCTACTCCCGGGAGATGCTCCCAAGGTGTTGGGCTCCTCAATGCCCAAACCTGGGCGCTCCTCATGGTTCAAAGCAGCTCTGGGTGCTGCCCAGGACAAGGCACAAGCCGCACACCCCAACTCTCAGCAGGACAAGTCAGGGCGTGAGGCAGGAGTGAATGCCTCCTCCTGCCTTTGTGCTCGCAGGAGGGAACGGAAGGATGGAGGAGGTGAACAGGCAGAATTCCTTAGGTGACACCTCATCTGGTTAAGCACATACCCGGAGGCAAAGAGTTTCCAGCACCTAGACGCTGCCAGCAGCTCTCAGGCAGCAGGAGTTTATCAGATAACACTGTAGAAATAAGCTCCCAAACCACAAGCGAGCTCTTTTTTTTTTTTTCCCCTGCCTTTTTTTTTTTTTTTTTTTTTTTTTTTAAAGCTGAGTTTCTGCACAAATGACTGTAATTAAGGATGTTACCTGTCAGTTAGTTCCTCAGGGCACTGAGGCCACAACGTTCAGGCTTTGGAAAAAGCATCCTACAACAGCAGCTGTCCCACTCCTCTACCAGCTTATTTATCACATCCAGCACCCACCCAGATGTCTCATCAATTAGTTGTAATTCAAAGATTTAGGGGGAAATCCCCACCTTCCTGAGCCAGATGACTTCACAGGAAGTAAGGGGATGGAATGCCTCAGGAAAAAAAAAAAAAAATCGTAAGAAAAATAATTAAAAAAAAAAAAAAAGCCCCGAGGCGCGCCAGCGGTGAGGCTGCAGGGCGTGGGTGAGGCACCCATCTCTCATCACGCGTGTCATCACATCCAGGGCTCCTGCAGCGGTTTCAGGAGATTTTGTGGATTCTTTTTAATTCGTACGTGATGGAAGAGTCTCAAGCGGCGCGGTGCCACCGGCGGGTGCTCATCCAACCGCCGCTGCCCCTCAGAAGTTCCGTGCAATTCCTAAAAACACTGTGGAGCTAACGCGATCGCGTGACGATTTAGGGGGGTTTTCTGTCAAAACACGCTTGGGGGTTTCACCTGGGCTGACACCGGGTTCTCATCACCCCTTGGGGAAGGGGAACAGACACCAGCAGAAATGGTGGGAAAAAAAACCCCTCCCAAGCATCCCAAGGATGCTCCGGGAAAGTTACCCCCCTCCAGCCTCCCCCTTCCCGGGAGACCCCGCCGGGGGTGTGGGGGAGCACTTACCCCCTTCACCCCCATCCCGTGGGGAAGACACACACCGCCACCCCCCCCTCCGGTCCCCCCAGCCCGGTCCCCGGCGGAGCCCCCCACGGCCGGGCAGCGAGTCTCCGCCCCGGCTTGGGGGGGGGGAGCCGCGCCCGTTCCTCCGCCCTCCCGGCCCGACTCACCGAGGGGGGGTTGGCCCGTTGGCCCCGCTCCTGCTCCCGGCACTGCAGCCCGGCCAGGTGCCTCTCCAGGGCCGCCCAGTCCATGGCCGGCGGCTGCGGTTCCCGCGGGGGCTGCGCTCCGCCGCCCCGCCGCCCCCGCCGCCCGCCCGGTCCCGCCGCTCCCCCGCCGCCGCCTCCTCCTCCTCCTCCTCCTCTTCCTCCTCCTCCGCGCCGCCGGTCCTGGGGGGGCAGCGGCGGCGGGCGGTGGTGCGGCCGCGGGCGGGGGGCGGCGGGGGGGCCGCTCCGGCGGCAACGGGCATCACCGGCGGGGCAGCGCGGCGGCTCCCGGCGAGCCGGCGGGGAGGGCAGGTAGCCCCCATCTTCCTCCTCCTCCTCCTCCTCCTCTTCCTCCTCCGAGTCCTCCAGCGCCGCCAGGTCCAGGCTGCTGGGGGACGGCGAGGACTTGCCCTCCGAGCACGGCGTGGCTTTGCTGGAGTTGGACTCCGAGCTGGAGCGGCTGCTGCCGGCGTCGCTCCCTAAATCCATCCCATCCTCCCGGGAGTCCTGCCGGAGAGAAGCGAGAGAGGCCCCGCGTCAGACAAACCGGGACCGGCCCGGCCCTGCCCCGGCGGGGCCCCCGCCCGCCTTTCCCGGGGCCGCCCCCCCCTCCTCACCGGAGCCGCCGCTGCCGCCGACGGGGCGGCCCCGGGCGGGAGGCGGCGGCGGCCCCGCGATCGCAGCGCCCTCGGCGGGCGGGAGCGGGGAGGAGAGAGGGAGGGAAAAAGAGGGAGGGAACGGGGGGGGGCGGTGCCGCCGCCGGGTGTGTGTGTGGGGCTGTGTGGGGGGAGCCCGGGGCCGCGCCTCCGCCTGTGGGAGAAGGTGTTTTGCCTTACAGAGAACAGGTTTTAGAAGGGAAAAAAAAAAAAAAAGAAAAAAAGAAAAAAAGAAAAAAAGAAAAAAAAAAAAAAAGAGGCGTTTTGGGAAAGGGGGTGGCGTGGGGCGCCTTTCGCCATCGCGTCTGCGTCAGGCTCAGGATGGTCGGGTTTGCGTAATTGTTCATTAAAACGCGAGTGGCATCCTCCGCCACGCACCCCGAGGGACGCGTGTTACAAATCACCGCTCCTCGCGCTCTGCGTTTCTTTCCCCTTTATTATTTTTTTTTAATTTTTCAGCAAAGTAACTAGTCAAGAGCAGCCTCTAAATAACTAAAAAACACCCCCCCCTAATCTAGTTTATACATTCCGCGTCACCACAGCCAGGTTTAACGTGCAAATGTTCCCATGCCCAAATTCCTTGAGAGGAGAGTTTTTAAGGCTGCGTGGCCGAAATGGGGAGCATTAATCAGACAGAAAAGCACCTTCAGCGCGGTATTTGGGAGACACAGCAGCACCCGGCCAGCCTCTCATCTTTGGGTGGCTACAGCCCTACAGACCCGGCCTAGTGGATACACCGGGGGAAGAATATAGAGGATGGCAATGTCCTTCCAGCCCTGAGGTGTGGCAGAAGAAAAGCCAGCAACTAGTCTTAATTATCATTAAACTCAAGCATTTAATTGGATTGAGAGTTTATTTTTTTTGGGTAGGGAAAGCTGCGTAAAGAAACATCCTTGAGGTTGTGTGGGGATGCTGAGGGTGATGCCCAGGAGCGTGTAGGGGGGGCAGACACCCGGCAAGGGGGTACGGGCCTGGGGGGGCCCTGTCCCCCGTGGCACCCTGCTCCGGCGCTGCGTGTGCCCTGCCCGCACGCCAGCAGTCCAGCCTGGGCTTCTCAGTTCTTCCAAACTGGGTAAAGGGAAGAGGGAAAGGAGGGAAACATCTGCAGGAGGTTAACTCGTGGGATTTTTGAAGTCGTTGCTACGCAGCTGCTCATCCCGAGGAGATCATAGACCGGAGGAGCCGGGGGGAGGACGTGCCTACTCTACCCGTTTACAACTCTTATTCAAGCTTCATCTCTTTGGCAGCAGAGGCCCAGCTCTGCGGAGGGTTGTGATTTCAGTCCCTGGAACTCATGCTGGTACCGAAACAGCGATGCCATGAGGGAGATGGAAAAGATCCTGTCTGCTGCCGGGAGCCAGCGCACGGGCTGGGGCTGAAAGGGCTTGGGCGTCCCAGAGGCACCCGCTCATCTCCCATCTAAGTGTGTCCCGCGGGTTCCTGGCCCCTACCTACAGCTCGAGAGGGATAAACCAGGATTGTGGTGAATAGATGATACAAACGTCTCTGGTTAAATGTCTCTACCAGCTGCTTTCCAGGTTACCAGCACGGATTAACCCAAATCACTCTCACGTTAACCAGGAGCAGCTGTGTTCAAGGCTGCAGCCCTCCTTCCCGCTCGGGCCCTGCTTGTCTCCCAGGCTGCTGGCACTTGTGGTTGGGACTCATAAAATTAGTAACTGTGCAAAACGCAGTTTTAAAAATAATTCCAGCAAATGCCAGGAGGGAGCAAGAGTTAAGCCTCTCTCCTGGAAACGGATTATATTAGCAGAAGTTTTTACCAGTTGCACACCTGTAAGGTTCAGAGGGGGATGGCATTGGACGTACTTTGCAGGGCATAATTCTTTATTTGAGTCTATTTTAATGTCGCCACCACCCTAAGAAGTGAATATCTGCTGAGCAAAGCAGAGGAGCTGCCTCATTGGTTCCAGTCTGGCAGTGGCAGGCTGCAGAAAGCTTTATTTATAGGCTCTCACGGGGTGCCTGATTGATTAGGAAGATTTCTTGGGTGCAGGGAGTGCACTGATAACAAACATCTCGTGGAAGATGCCAGCGCTCCCCTCCCGCATAGCACGTTGAATTTCCCAGTGCAGCACCAGTCCGCGATGCCCAGAGGGGCACGATGTGGGTGGCAGCTGCCCCCCCCGCAGTGCACATTTGCCTGTTTTGGGTGGAATAAAGCTGGTTTAACCACTGTTGGACCATTGTTCAACCCACACAGTTGACTCAGTTGACTCCCTGGCACTGTTTTTCCGTACTGCCAGACCTTGCAAACGCCTGCCTGCCACCCTGGCTTCAAACGATGGTGTTCTCTCAGGAGGTTAATAAGAATACATGTGTTTGATGATTTCCTAAGTTTCTCTCTTTTTTTTTTTTTTTTTTTTACTATTTTTTTCATTACAGACAGTCGCAATCATTTTTAATCTTGTAGTAAGCCCTCTACATCTCTAATTATACATGGAAAGTATATTTCCACTCGACCCTTCACAAGAAGAAACCAGAGATTGTTATTCAAAACACATATGTAATATCTCTCTTTTACAAGCCTACATCAAATAGGTTGCTTTTCCAACGCAATGAAAAACTTGAAATTCATATGAATTTTAAAGGGTGAAGAGTGTGAACACAAGCCCTTGTAGATGAAAGAACGTGCTTTACAGTTATTTTATTCAGCGCCAAGGAGGTTTTAATACAAACAAGGCATGTTGAGTTTATGCTGAAACAGAAATATATTGTAAAAATAAGATACTTATGACTTCTGTTGAGTGAATGCAGGGCCATTTTAAAAGCCAGTTTGCTTATTATCGTAAGCTATTAAATTTGTTTCATTTTACCACTTTGGCTCTACTCTAACCCCGTTTTAAAATGCCTTTCATGTGCTTTCTCTCTCTCATGCTAAATTGCAGAAGCTTTTGGGTCAGGGGAACGGGGACGTCACAACCGCCCTTAAGCTGCCTCCTTCTCCGGGCCTTCACAGACCGCATCCAAATGCAGAAGTACAAGAACATCTCCACCAGCTGAGTCTTCATCTCACCTCCCATTCAGCACCCTCCCCTCCACCCTGAGCTCCCAAACCCCAAGCAGCCCCACACAGGACATGCTGGCCGATGCCGGTGTTGAGATATGAGTAGAGAACCACGTAGACCATCTGCCCCACCAGAAAACTGATGAGTTCCTGGCATCAGTCCGTCCTCGGGTAATTACTCGAGGCAGCATCTAGTGGTGGATTGAAGCTGACATTTGATCTGATATTTTTTAACCAAATGCTTTTGGATTATGCCTTTTTAAAATGTTTGGATTTTTCCCAGCTTTGCAAGTCTGTCTTTCCCGCCAGGCACATTGATTTAGTCCCTTGTCTCCTAGAGGAACCCCAGCCAGAGGATCTCCCGTTCAGTTTGGGCTGTGTTTTAAGGGAAGAGCACAAAAGCGTGTCCTGTGGGTACTTTCAGCTGAAACTGGATCGTGTTCCTCACAGTGAATGGGTTTGCTGCCTGTACCTGTGCAGCCAGGAGCCCACGGAAAGCCCCAAATTAGACCCATAATTGGTCCAAGGAAACTGTGTGTTTACTGTAAAAGTCTGGCTGGGTTTTTGGGGTCGGGGGTGGGGGGGAATTCTCTTTAATTGGCTTCCATGAAGAGCTGACCGCTGTCATTATGCAGGTGGGGACTTGCCAGGAAAATGCTGCTGACCCACCTGCCCCGAGATAGCACAGTAACACACAACATCCTCCAAACACAAAGAATTTATGCTGCCCACCACCCCTAAAATGGAAAAAGGGCAGCACTGAGATCAATGTGCATCAGTGTCCTTTTCCTGGTACGAGCCCTCTGTCAGTGTTTCTAGTTTTTGTCATCCCACAGGCAGGAGAAAGTCTGCCAGCATTTGCCTGGAGTCTGTGCTGAGCCCCAACACACACAAGTGAGTGTAAGCCTCCAAAAATCAGATGGCAAATAGATTCTCTGGCCCTTAAGCTGGCTATTTTTAGCCAGGAGCGCTTTTTTTTTAACCCATATGCCTTCTATAAAGGTTTTTTTTGCCACACATTTCATGGTCCCTGTTGAACTCGCCGTGGAGGTATTCTAATCTTTCATTACAAATAACACATCTGCCAGCTTTTGCACAAAGCGTAAGCCAAGTGCAATAGCTGTGGTTTCTCCTTCCGAAGCCTGCAGGAGCCAGCAGGATCCCTGGCCTCATTCACGTCACCGCCTTCATTCTAAGGCATCTTTAAAACATCCACCCTGGTAAATATTCCCCGCCCCAGGAACCACGGCTGTCCCCAGCGTGCCATGGCCCTGCTCCGGCACTGCCCTGGACCGAGGGAGGGGAGCCCACAAGTTGCCTCCACCCGGGGTGTCCCTTGGCAGCACCATCCCACACCCCCCCTCCCCAGCTTCTCCCCCCAGCTCAGGATGAGCGTTACACCATTGCTAAGGAAAAAAAAAAAAAAAAATCAAACCAAACCAAACCTGCTTTTTTTGGTGTGGAGAAGAGCCTGGTTTTGTCCTGCCTGCAGCATGCAGATACCATGGTGACAGACACCTTCCAACATTACGAAAGCAAACAGGAACTCATGAATTTGTGTTTTAAGGCCAAAATTATATATAGGAGCAACACACACTTGACATCTGTCGCTGTTTCCTATTAGTACCCTTTGCTTGATTAATCCCCCGCAGCCAGCCTAGCCCCCAGCTAGCGCTGGGAGGAACCGCTCACGCTTTCTAGGCAATATTGGAGAGACTGAACAAACTCCTGTGCAAGGCAGCCCTGGCCTGCTGCCTGCCCGAGCCGTGCCGAGCCGTGCCAGCCTCCCGCACACGTCTTGCAGTGCACAGGAGAGAGCAGGACAAGCCACGCCAAGATCCCGCCACCAGCTACTGGAGGTGACTGCAAAAGGATGGAGCCACAGCTCGGGGATGTTGGAGAATTCTCCTCGTCGTGTTCGTTGGGGTTATTTATCTGTTTTCCCAGGTGATGCTGAGAGTCCCAGATACAACCGAGCTGGCAGATTGGTGGCTCTAAAATAATTTCCGCAGACATCAGAGTAGGCAGGGGAATGAAAAAAGGTCAAATTTAAGCTTGAATGCTGCTGGGGAAAGGAACGTATCACTCATACAGAAGCGATGACTATAATGCATTTATAAATACACCCGTGTGAGAGGTGCTATTCTCTCCCTCAGCTGTCCCCGTGCCGCCTGCCGCGGGCAGTACCCCTGCCTCTGCCATCTCCCGTGCACTGATGCTTTGGTTTAATTTTTACCTGCCTTAACTTTTCTTATACTGACCACAAGGTCTCACCTGTAAGATTTTCCCACCTCGTGGGATTTCTGCTGTTCTGGGAGCTGCTGTGATCAAACCTAACCGGGGGCTTCTTCCATCATCTTGTCCCAAGTGAAGGAGAAGAGGCTGCAGTGCTCTCCCTGCCCCGGGACGCTGAGGTGGGATTTTACTCAGCACTTTGGTTATGGGGAGAATTTGAGCCCCATTTAAATGCTTCATGGCCCCTGGGACTGGCAGTGTACATCCCTACCCAGTAAATAAAAACAGAAAAGGAAGAAAATGAGACTTCTTTGCCTTGAGAGTAGCTGGGAAAGAGCCTTGCGGTGAAAATGCTTGAAAACAGTTCACAGTTCAGAACAGAAATTCTGTGCTTGTTGCAGAGGGATAAATATTTTGAAAGAGCAGGTGCACGTCCAAACCGTTGCCGCAGCTCTGGCTCTGGCCCTGTGCAGCGTGGCCCTCAACATCTTCACAAACTGTTAAAAGCTCAAGCAGCCAAACGCCCTTGCGTGCTGCTGACTTGCCGTGTTCGGTATAAACTTGCACTGCATCTGGTATTTCAAATGTTTTTTACAGATTTACTACCGCTTATTCATACGCGAAAGGTCGTCTCCTCTTTAAAAAATCACAAATAACATCTTGCAGCCCCTGCACACTCGGATCAGCCCTATCATGGGCCCCAACGCTGGTGGTCGGGCTTTGGGAGTCACGAGGATGCTGCATTGCTCCGTGTTTCCCAGCCAGCCCTGTGCATCCCTGCAACTGAGACTCCAACAACAAACCCAACACACACCGCCCTTGAAATGCACAAAGTAATGCCATTTCACTGCAAAATGAACAGGGTGGGGTACTCACCTGCAGCCTGGTGGGGCACAGACTCTGGCCAGCTGCATCCCTCCCCGAGCAGCTGCAGCCCCCCTTGGCATCGCGGGAGGGCACAGCACGGGGCAGCTTATGTGGCTGCAAGCAAAACCTCTGTGGGAATTGGTTTTGTACGTTGCCACTTGGATTTGCAGGTTTAACTCTTTAAATTTAGCAAATTAATCCTTTGCTTAATTTAGAGGGGGGATAAGGAGGGGAGGGAAACTGCATGAGGCAGCAAGAGTCTGAGTGATTATGTTCTCATTAAAGCTCTTCTGCTGGCAGAGGAGGTAACGGAGGTGGAGAGGGATAATGGCAGCGTCTCAAAACTAATCCCCTCCTAGGCCACGTTCATCTTTTTTGGCTCTGTCAGGTCCCAGTTCCTCATTTTTACAGCAAGAAAAGCTGCTGGGACAGCTCATCCCCTGCCAGGGCTTCCCGAGTTCCCTCGCCGAGGCTGGGAGGAGCGCAGACCTCCCGCAGGGTCTTCCCCACGCCAGCAGGGTCACAGCTGCTGCTGTCACCACAGGATGGTTTGGGCTGGAAGGGACCTCAAAGCCCATCCAGTCCCATCCCCTGCCCCGGGCAGGGCCACCTTCCACTAGCCCAGGTTGCCCAAAGCCCCGTCCAACCTGGCCTTGAACCCTTCCAGGGAGGGGGCAGCCACAGCTTCTCTGGGCAACCTCTCTGTCTGCGATGGCCATGCCAAAAATACCACTGCAACAATATAGAGGCTGCAGAAATGGCCGTTACTGGTGTCCTAATAGACCTGTGAAGTCCACTTTGTCTTCTCTCCTTTGTACAAATCAGAGAATAAAAAAAGATGGCCTTGCCCAACCTGGTTTTCCTCCAAATAATTTGCTAAAGGATGGAGGATGAACGAACCAAATGGATGAAAAGGGACAAGCTTTTTAAACAACCCCTCTTACATATCTCATTTAACTATTTTATATGCATCTCAGATCAAACTCAATGACAAATTCACATTCTGACACCTGGGGAATACTCAAAAAGATAACCGTGGGGGAGGAAGAAGGGCACACCTCCGTTTTCAGAAGCACTCACCATTCCTTTCTGCTTCTCAGTAGATTATGAAGGAGAAAACAAGGAAGGAAAAAAATCGCCTTAAATCAAAATTATTTCTTGACCATTTTAATATGGTAGAACAGAAAAGGGCTGAAATCTCTTGAGATCTGTCATTCAGGAGACCAAAGCGGCCAGCCAGGATAACTAATTTTATTCCCAAACACTGTGAAATGTGCTGATACACACACCAGAGGGTTTATCACTGCTTCGGCAAGGCGAGGATTACCACCTGAATATATTTAAACTGAAATTATGCTGAAATCAGTAGGAAGGGAATACTGCCTCATTGCTTTAACAAAGGTGCGTTAAAGGCAATTACCAAAAAATACCCTTCAAGGAGGAAATGGGTTGCAATTAAGTTATTACCAGCCTGGTGCTGGCATTCCCCAAGGACTGCTCGGGTAATGGTTATCTCCCGATGAAGAATTCTGCTTATCCCTTCTCCTTGAACGCCTCCTGGTGTGGAGGTCCACCTCCTCCACCCCGCCCTGGCCACGACCATCCCCTCCACCACGACAGCACCCAACACACCCAACCCTCCCGCTGTCCCGGGGGGTGACACGGGGCACCTCGGGGACTGGGACGCTGAGATGGGTCGATGCAGATGTGCCTTAGAAAACCTGATCATCGTCCCTCCTCCTCCCAGCCAAGCAAGGAATATGTCTTCTATCCCATATTTTTCCAACAAGGACACATTGGTGGGGTTGATGGACACTGGTGAGGTTGTGAATTCCTCTTTCCTTCTGCTCTCCATCCTGCCAGGGCTTTCCCCAGGGCCAGTTCCTGTCTGGCAGGCACAGAAGGGCCAGTAAAACACTTCGGGCAAACAAAAAGCAAGGTCATTAGGGATCCTCCTTATCTGTCAAAAGGCCTCTGGAATTCGGTGTAATC
Source organism: Athene noctua (assembly GCF_965140245.1). Lineage (NCBI taxonomy): Eukaryota > Metazoa > Chordata > Aves > Strigiformes > Strigidae > Athene > Athene noctua. The sequence continues at coordinate 27,825,980 of NC_134044.1, forward strand.
ATCAAGGCTGTGGAAGAAAAAAAAATGCCCTTTTATAAACTGGTTTTGCAGGCATGTGGGTAAGGAATGCAAGTAGGGAAATAGCTGAAATATTTCAAATGCAGGAGTCCACAACAGCCCTGCCGCATCTTGATATTTATGTCTGTTACTCTAAACGCGTTAACTCACAAATTTCAACATGAGCAGAGGAGGTTACTCACTGTTTCTGCACAGAAACCCCTCCTGCCCACAATCGTTTGGGCATAACCGGTGCTGCCCTACAGAGGTGTGTGGGGCGAGGGCTGCAGGATGGGTGCAGCGGGAGGAATCAGCTCCTTAATGAACCTTCAACGAGGAGACTGATGCCTGCTTCAGAGGCCTCTGGTTCTCGTAGCTGGGGTTTGAAGGCAGCTGTTAAACCAGGGAGCACAGCGCTCAGTTCCACCAGTATCCCAGCAGGTTTCATCCTGGCTGGCTGAGCTGAAGCTGGTAACATTTAGAGCAAGAACCAGCATTCAGGAATTCCTCCTTGCTTTGTGTTACACCCCAGGCAATCTAGCCCACTACCTGATTTAAGGCTGAGAACTTTTTCCTAGGACCATAAATATCTTACAGTGAATCATTTTTTTGCCCAGACCTATTAAACGAGACTCACAGAAAATGGTTTAGAAAATTAAAGTTAGAATATTCCTTACACAGTCATGCAATCCCTTCTCAAGCGTAATATTTACCAAGAAGTTTTACCGTCCCTTCACCACTCGTTCGGGTCAGCTTAGGGGTGGATTCAGGTTACACATCAATAGGCCCAGCCTAAAGCTGCCAGAACCTGTGATGCAGAGGGAACCGATGCACTGGGTGAGAGGGGAAGGTGCAATTCCTGCCGAAAGAGATAATTCTGCAGGTGCCCTTCAAAGGGTGGGCTCAGGTTCCATCAATCTGCTCAATTACCATTTAATTTTGAGTCTACAACTGTTGCCGATTCCCAGTTTCCAGTCAAGGGCAATTATCTTTTGTTATTTCTTTGTCTCTGCATCTTTACGAGCCCATATACATTTAGATGCAGTTCAGGTTTACAGGAGTACATACTGCTGCTTTGCTTCCCTTTCCTCTAATGATTTATGATATGCTTAATACAGCCGTTCGCAGCAATGCAATATTAACATAACAGCTCAATAAACAGACTAAGAATGAACTGTTCTTAGTTTGGGGGTTTTTTGTTGCCTTTTTTTTTTTTTTTTTTTTCCTTCTGAATTTCAGGGACAAGATGGAACTCCCTACACTGCCTTCTCCTCCACAGCTTTGCCTATTTTTTATTTTGCTGGAGGCAGCACAGCGCTGGGTGGGGTGGGGATGCCCCCTCTTTGCTCTCTTTTCTACTTTGGCTGCTGAGAGCTGTATTATATATAGAATTATATATATATATATATATAATATATTAAATACAAAGGACAACCGACCCATCTCTTGTATCCAGGAGCAGAGCCAGCAGCTCCCCCAAGCACCTCCCTGCAGTTATCCCCAAAACCTGGCTCGGGGTGCTGCACCCCTGGGGGAGCCCCCTAGCAGCAAGGGCAATGTGGGAGCCCAAAGAGGCAGCAGAGGGTGTCAGTGCCCACAGCTGTGTGGTCACAGATTCCTTTCAAGCACGGAAGCAGAAGTGCTTTCCGAAATGGATGTGCATGTGTAACAGCTGCCCGTTAGAGGGCAAATTTCAGTTAGGAAGATTTCCCTCTGTCATCCCTTGGGTTGCAGGAGACTAAACAGATTGCAAATACAGACAGGCCAGGAAAAAAACCTTATCTGCTATCACACCCGACAGCTCTGCACTCATTCAAAAGCCGGTTGCTGGCTTTTTACCCACTTGGTTCTGCAAAACCTACCGAAGAGCTGATGGCCATAGATTTCTCATGTACCACATTAGAAATCTGGTCACCCATCACGGGGATGTATTTCGGTACTCATCTGTATTCAAAGTAAGAAACGTAACTTCAAAAAACCTCCAAACCCCCACATGACATGCAAAACCAGGGAAAATAAAATATGTAACTACAGCAAATGTAGCTGTGAGGAAACAAGCCCTCTTCCCTGATGATGAATTATACTTCGCTTGCAACAGATGCAGCTCTTTATATTTGTTTTCTGCATAAATCTACATATTAGCCTGAAAGCAACTGTACGTGCTTTGTCTTGCCTTGGTTCCATCACTCACTGCTCTTTTCAGCTGATTATCTTCGAGTGCAGGGCTGGGGCCTCCCAGTGCAGCTTTGCTCTGGCAAAGGGCCCCGTTTTGTGCCTTTTCCAGCCCCAAAATCACAATGAGGGAGCGGGTGGACATTGACTATGTAGTGACTTTTTTTTTTTTACAGATATTGCAGAGATTGTGACCTTTCTTTTGCCCTTGGTCATCGGTTCCTGCTGATGGGGACGGCATCTCCCCAGCTCTGAGCGATGGGAAGAGCCCTAGGGCTTACAGCACCCAAGGAAACAGGGAGGACCCAGCCAGGATGGGTGCTGTGCCTCTGTTACCCAACTGCTCCGAAAACCACAGGTCTTGTTCTATCATCTATAATTTATTGCATGGTGCCAACCAGACAGGCTTCCCTGGGGCTGGGATGGCCGGTGAGGATGGCTGCTGGCGTACTGCAGCGTGGCTGGCAGCAAATCCCCAGCGTGGATGGACAATGGGATTGCTGCAGGGTCTTTATTTCTCAAGAAATCTAGAACTGGGAGCATGCATGGGGTGCAGGTGGTGGGAGGAATACTCTGCAATCACAGGCAGAAAAGGTGAAAAGGATAGGTACTGAATACAATTATCTTATTAAATACCGAGCCCATGTTTTTCAGGTTTTCTTAATCTCATTTAATGCCATTGGTGTCAAGTTAAATTATTTTTAACTGTTTTTACAAAATGCATGTGATGAATTTATGGTTTTCCCTATAGGATCTCCTGAAACATAATTCTCTGAGAGAATTTCTTTTCCTCTTCTCTAAGGAGTCTTATTTAGTATCCGTGCACTGGAAATGAAACAACGAAGCAAGTAAACAATTACTGCAGCGTATCGTTAATGGGAGAAGCCTTGTCCTACAGCCATGGTAAGCATCCCTACCCTCGCAGGCAAGAGTCTTGCTTGTTTTTCTCCTTTCCAGGATCGTGTCTGTGCTTGCCAGCCTAAGCAGGTCCTGCTGTCCCAGAGCCTGGCGAAGGCTCAGGGATAATGTCCTGTGCTGTGGGAGGGAAGATGGCTCTGTCCTGCTGAGGGGTTGATGGGTGGGCACTCGGGTAGAAGCCAGGTGCAGTGAGGGGTGGCTTTGAGGCTGAATTCAATGACTGGAACAAGCCTCTGCCCGTTTTACAGGGTGAAAGCATTGCCTACAAGCAGCTATGGGGTGCAGGGACGTCACCGGCCCTGGCGACAGCAGAGAGGACGTGGGTACCACCAGTGCCCGCTCCCTCTGAGCCTGTAAAGCTGTTTCCCATCGCAGAGGATGGGTACAGATATTCTTGCCTGAAGGGGTTTAAATAAAGGGGTTTAAATAAGGCTAAGCTCTCACAGGCAGGGCTGAAGGCTGGGGGGGGTTTGGAGGGTCCCAGGCACCTGTGGCTGTGCCGCCCTGCCCAGACGGGGCATCTTCCCGACCCCTCCCCTTGCATGTGGCGTCACGTCAAAGCCATTTCCACTGCAGAAAGGCCCCCACTGTTTGGCAGGGACAGAGAAACATGTGTTGTGTTTGGAGTTTTTTTTAGCTTCATGGAAAACTGAAAATTGAAAAGCTCTGCTTCTGAAAGCTCTCATTATGGAGCAGCAGGTCAAAGGGACGCTGCTGAACTTGGTTCACAAATGCCAGGGTAGGACAGCGAAAAATAGAAAGCAAATTGGCATGACCTATTACTTCAGAGAAAAGATCTATTTCTGATACATGCACTGTTTAAACAGAGGTATTGCTAGCTAGTCTCAGGCTCTAACCCACTTAGGCAAAGCTTCAGGCATACAGCAATGTCACTGCCAGCTCCTGGCTGCTTATTCACCAGTGACACACTGGCATGATGCAGCAGGACACAGCAAGACTGATCTGCGTTGTCACAGAGGGAACAATACGGTAAATGTTAAAAGGCTGGATTATTGGGGTAATTTCCAGGTCTCTAGGCTATAGCTCTGGCAGGTCAGAAGCCGTTAGGTGAGCTCTGAGCTCGCCTGTGCTGGGATGGGAAGGCACAGCCCCTCCGGTCCTGGGGACAGGGAGCTGGTGGCTGCCAGCAGATGTGCAGGGGACACTGCCACGGCCGACACGTGCTGTGCACACTCAACAGCATGCTGCCTTCTGCATAAGGTACGGTGACAGGCAATATAGTCCTTTAACTTCATCTGAGACCACGGGGCAAGAGAAGCCTCCTGCCCACAGCCACGGAGAGGATTATCACTGACATAAACGCTCGGTATTCCCTGACCCGAGCCCTGTGCTGCAGCAAAAAGGAAAAGCTCTCAGTGTGATGGAGAGAGATGTTATTGCCGAAGGCATCTCCCCCTAGTCCTATTCCCAGCAAGGCTTCAAGGTGTAGACTGAAAACTGAGATCTGGGTGCTGGTATTTTGGCTCAGCAATTGGCATTAGGCTTATGCTGTGTCTGATAGGAGAGGCTGGCGCCCAGACAGACGGCAGATTCAGTTCCCTACAGTCATTCCAGGATAATATCTTGAACAAACCAACTGTATCTATTTAAATACCTTAATAATCAACATACCAAGTGCAGAAGTTCAGAAGAAGTGGTAGATTTAATCCAGCTCTTGAGAGCTTTATCTGTTTATTTTACAGGACCCTTGCAAGGCAGAAACTCCATCTTCAGCTATTCCTAAACTGCAAAGTGGGTGGGTTGGGTATTTCTGACAGTGCTGCAAGAAAGCGTGGGACCAACGTTTGCATTCCTCTGCAAGAAATCTGGGCAAGGCACAAAAGTACCTTTCAGCAGTTGAAAGCCTGACCCTCCATTATAGAGAAGGAAAAACCTGAAGTTAGCTCCCGAGGCCGACCCAGACTATAAAAAGGGTAGGACGGTGTAGCACATCACTGCCGCGGATGTTTATGTCCCCATGGCTTGTACTGCAGCCTGGGCTTCAGCAATGGCCTCGTGCTGCCAGTTTTCCCGCTGGAAATGGAAGTTGGTGAAACAGAAAGTGAATAATCCTCTTAGCAGGGCTGGCGCCGGCTTCCATCACCCCGGCTGCGCTCCAATTAACACCAGCGGCTAAGCCTCGCTGGAGGTTTTGTTATTAATTACGGGAGAGAGGGAGAACTGAGCATGCTTAGTGCATGGCTGCTTGGGCTGGGAGAAAGGACATGTCCTAAAATAACTCACAGGGAGCAAAAAAAATTAACGCCTTGAAAGCAGTACTGAATCAGCACCGTCCCCCTCCGGCCACCCCAGTGTGCTGATGACTGGTCCCCAGTGCCTCTGCTTGTGCTGGGGCTCACTACAGACACCCCCATAAATCAGGGCCTGGGACGGGCTCCTGAAAGTCCAAAGCTGCTTTTTGATGGGGCTGGCAGGTCTGGAAACAGCCCTGAGGTGTTACCTCAGTCCTGAGAGCTGGCGATGTGACCGGCGTTTAACTTTTGCTTTGTCCCCCAAACAGAATCCCTTTCCCATCCATAATATAAACCCTCCACAAAATACAGCCCAAGAGTGGCTGCTATGTCAACAGGATTTTTAAATTGTTAGCTAGCCCTTGTCACTTTTGCAAGTTGACATTTAATCTAGAGTTATTCTTTCCAACAGAGGGTTGCAGAGTACCTTGGTCTGTGTCAGTGCAACTTCAGGGGTCTCAAAGTTGCACTGCTCTCGAAGGAAAAGCCTTGCCTGCTTGTTTTAAACACAGAATCCAGGAGTTTTCAAGGTTCTTCCTTCTGGGAAAAAGCAAGAAGCCTCCCCAAACACACAGATCTTCTGCTCCCCCCCTCTAGCCCAGCCGGGGAGAGCGGGACCCATCGCACCCACCCCGGCTGCCACCCAGCTGGTCTCTGCGCCCCGGGCACTTGTCACCGTACTTCCTGAATAACTCATTTATAAGTTTTAGCACACTTGATAGCTTTTTCATTTAACAGTGAAAACCCGTAAGTAATGAGAACATACTTAAGATAAAAGAGGCTGGCTATGTTAAATGGGGAATTGCTTCGGTAGGCACAAACCAGCGCTTTCCACCAGACTGCCAGATAAAATTGCGTGCGTCTCTAAAGGGACACGATGCTTAAAAATAGCCTGCTTTGTCACAAATGCTTTTTAAGAGAGCTCAAGATTGTTCCACACCATAGGAGGAGATTTTTTCCCTCTTCTGCTCTGAGTCTTTTGCAGCTTTTTGGGCAGAAGTAAAATATTGCTGGTGCTGAGGAAAGTGCAATTCAGGCAGCCCAGGGTTTGCTGCGGTGAAGAGGATCACGCCAGGTTGCCCAGCTCTGGCAACACAGATGCCCTGTGAGGATGGCTGAAGCAAGCACTTCTTTCCAGAAATTGCTTTTTCCATATTTCCCATGCCCGGAGGCTTTACGAAAAAATCCAGACCAAGGCAGGAGTGTGGGCAGGCACGTGCGCCCCGGCCAGGTCTGCCCGCAGCTCCTCACACAGGCAGCTTCCTCCTCTTATCACATTCGTCGAAACAAAAAGCGTGTAATTCTTACATTGCAACACAATTGGGAAGAGAATAGCCTCAGAATGAGATTAGGGGAGCTATTAATTGAACGGGAATTAATAAGTGTGCAGCTCTTGGATGCTGGGGGCTAGAGAAAATTAAAATAACTCTTGCGGAGTTGGGAGGAAAAACCCCTTCAAGGCTGAGGCAGGATGGACAGACAGACAGTACGTGACACTGGGGTCCTCCCATTTCAAGAGTATAAGCTTATTAGTGAAGTTGGGTGCTCTGTGCTCCTCGGGATCCCGTTTGAGGTCAGAGGTGGACAGCCATAGCTGCCTACAATTCCCATGAGGAATGACTGCCCCAGCCGGCTCCTTGTCATTTTTGCCGGTTATTAAGGCCTCCGGACAGACGTGGGGAGCAGGGCTGGGGTGGATGGAGGAGCATTGCCCACCTCCTGCCCCACACATGGCTCCGTTGTCACTAGAGCCACACTCGGGTGGAGGGAGCGTCACATCTTCTCCCTCTCAACCCCCTGCATGACATCCTTGGCAGTGGCATCGATGTTCTGCCCCAGGACCTCCCGCAGGGCTCCGAGGGGTGCTAACCACATCTGGGGAGCAACAGCCAGCCCTTCCTGCAGTAATCCTGCTCTAGAAAATGCTCAACAAACATCAGTACCTCCACGCCCTTATCTCTGGAAAAGGGGACAAAGCAGGAGCGGGGACAAAGCAGGAGCAGGGACAAGTCGTGCTGTCAGGAGCCCCAGAAATGCCATTTCCCCAGAGCATGCGGCAGGTTTGCAGAGATTCAGGGCCAGAGCTCGGCTTTGCAGCCTCCACCCCTCAGGTTTTCACCAAATGCTGCTCAGGAGCCCTCCCCTGTTTCTACAAGTTGTGTGTGTGCATCTTCCCGGGGATCACACACAGGGAGCGGTGAGGTGCAGGCTGCGTTCCGAGGGAGCACATGATTTTTCCAGGCAGTAGGTAAGTACAGCATCACTTCCACTCCGTGCACAGCTCTGGTGTGGCTGGGTGTGATGTTGGGGGATGTGGGGTAGGGGAGAACTTTGTAGTCGGGCTGATGGATGGACTCGACAATCCCGAGGGGCTTTTCCAACCTGAATGATTCTCCTGCCAGGGCTCAGTCTTGAAGGTGTTTCCTCCCCTCCCTGCAAAAGTTTTTCTAATTTTTCCTGGTTGTGAAGGGCTGGCCATGCCGGGGGTTCCCGCTGGCCTCCCCATGCTGAGCAGAGGCCACCAAGGCAAGGCACAGGCAGAATTGTTTTCCCCGTGAGCAAGATTAGAGCCACGTTTTCCAATCACAAACTGAACTCAAAACGGTCCAGCTGTTACCAAGAGCTTGGTTATGTGAATGTGTCTTGTCCGAGTCATTAAAATGAATTAAATATCACTCCTACAGCTCTTGGCAGAGTGGCCAGCAGTGCCCTTACACCAGATTTCCCCACAGGCCCTCAGCCACCCTGAAGCTGTGGTGCCCTCTGAGACACTAAAGACCCAATTTCCTTATTTTTAAGAGCCCCAAGCGTTAACACCCTGCTCAAAGAAGCCAAACACACACCTTGTTTAAAACAAATCCAAAGGAGAACAGGTAGGGAGGGGGGGGCTGCCTGCCCAGCACCCCAAGTCTGGGGTGGACACCCCCTCCTTGCTCTGCTGCCACCCCCTCGCCATCGATACAGGACATACCCATGAGACACAGCGTGTGCACCCAACAGCCCCTTCCCTCCTGGGGGGAGCAAATGGGGGTTTCCCCTGATGCAGAGCAGCATTTGAAACCAGATTCCCCTCCAAGAGAACCAGGGAGGGACCCCCAGAGCCAGGGCTGAGCTGCAGAGGGGCTGCACACCCTAGCAGCCCTCGGTGAGCCCCGCGGACTCCTCTCAGCCCACCTACCGCTGGGGCAGCCACTTCTTTCAAGATGCTGAGTCACAAACAGAGCCAAACACCAAAAATAACTGTAATGTCTGCAGCCCCTTGCACTTGGGAATCGCCAGTAGATTTTTGCCTGTCTGAGCAGAATGTGTTGCAACGAGATATCCAAGTCTCAAAAGGCTCCCGTGAGGCAGTGAGATGCTCGCAGGGTCTCACTTACACCCACAGCTTAAAAATGGTGCTTGAATATTTCCCTTTAAAATTTCCAGACAAACAAGCTATCTTAAGGTCACACCAAGAAACCTGTTAACTGCCCTAGATATACTCTTTAAGAAAAAAAACAGTCCCCGTAAAATTGATCAAATAAATCAAGTTAAGGTTAAAAACATCGACTTAGGATGAACTAGGATCTCAAGGATCCAGTAGATTTGCTGTCCTAGCTGGTGCTATTGCAGATTAATATAAGATGCACCCACGAACGTTTCAGGCTGCTGATCAGCAGACTGGGAGTTGCAATACATTTGATTATGCAAAGCACTACCTAATACATTTTTCTGTGTCTCCCCCAACATCTTTGCAAGCTGCTGCAAAGCAGCAAGAGATGGGCTCAGGCTGAGCTGGGGCTCTAAAACCAGAAACACTGACTTTTAGTTTTCTCCCCAGTGCCTGTAGAAATCCTGCTGGGTCTGAGCTCGTTCTGACAAGGTACAGGATTTTTCTGTACCCACGTTATAGCAAAAGGGCTCAAATCCTGATTTTCCTGCTGCATTACAGTTTGCAACACTATCTGTAAGGTGGCGAGCCAGATGGGCAGTGACACTCGCAGGCATTCAGACTGGGTATTATTTAAAGGACCTGTCTCCCAAACTGAGTTTCTATGGAGGTGGTTAAAGGAAAAAATAATAATAAAAAAAAAGAGACCAGCCAGCGTGAAAGCAGAGCTCAGCCTGAACGCGTCCGATTTGCAGCGTACTCACATTCATCTTCCACTCCGGGCTCCTCTTTCAAGCCATTTTGTGAGAGATCCCAGCACTTGTCGGGCCAGGCAGAGCCCCACACCGCCTGCCTACAGCTCCGCTCCCTCCTTCCCCTGCCTGCCGGTGGCCATTCCTCCGGGACTCGCCAGTTGAGTTCAAAAATAGACTTTTAATTCATTTGTCATCAAAGATTCCGGCTTAACTCTTCCCAGCAGCTGTCATGTCCCACCGAAGGAGCTGTGGTGCCAATCGCTTCCAATATAATCTCCTCTCCGAACGACTAGACGGTGCTTGAACTCGTCTTAACCCCCTGGATGGATGGAGATCTCTCCGCAACGCCGGGAGAATACGATGCTGCTCTTTCCAAAAGCCTTCCCTTTTACATGCCTCGACCTTGCAAGGGAAATCCTGTCTCATTTGAATTATTCATAATGCTCTCTGTTCTGCCAGCTCCAGCGCACATTTTCAATCATTAATATGTCATGACTTTTTATCCTTTTGGACTTTTTTTTCCTGCTACACGACTCGCCGCTTTCAAAATAACCCAATCGTGGCTATGTTAATTAGCATTCAGCTGATTTACTAAATAAAAAAAATGACTCCATCCTAATGCACGCCCTTCCTGGTGGGAAATACCACTTGAACAGCTCCGGGAATAGGGATAGCGCCGGCTGGTTCTAGCTAAAGCAGTGCAAACCATGTTTGGAGCTCACACTTTTGGCAGTATTTCCCAGCTTGCAAGCCTGTCTGGTGACGGAAGGCAGGGTAGGCTTCCAGCATCATGAGAAAAAAACCCGAGGAAGGTAACCATGCTGTGAACTCTATAGAAGAGCTTCTTTTCATCCTTTTGAAGTAACGCTGATGGCAAATGGTGGTATTCTTGATGAAGGTGGCCGGGCTGGGCTCTGCTCCCCGCGGTGCTGCCTTAGTGGGTGCATTCCCCCGGCTCCCACCAGGATCTGGCCCCGGAGCTTTGCCCAGTGATGCTGTTTATGGTGATCTCGGACCTGTCCTGGAGTCTGGAAATGAATTAAATTTCCTGGAGGATCCTCATCCCTTCTGCACAGAGCCCAGCCGGAACCCCGGGTGCCTGAAGCTTCACCACAGCGGCCGAGCCCCCCGCTCCCCTCCGGTCCACTCTCTCCCCCGGACAACACTTATTAATTGAAAGTCGGATGGAACAATTAGCCTGTCGCTGGGAGGCTAATGCTTCTCTCAGCTCCTGCTGCTTGACTCAAGGTTGGAAGAGCTGAAATTTCTCTCCTGTTATCTGAAGAGCGAAATGACATTTCAGCAGCAGGGAACTCCTGCCAATAAAATCGCAGCCTGAACTCATTGCTTTCATTATCCCTTAAATTATTTTCTGTACTTGATATGGGCTTATTGCTGAATCTGGGCTGTGTATATGGAAGGAGAAGGGTGAAGGGCACCTGGCTGCTGCCCCAACCCCAGCCCCAGGCACCCCCAGCCTGAGATGCACAGGCTGCTGCACCTCCAATCTAGCTGAAATAGGAAGACATATAACTCACTAATTTCAACAAAATTCCCTTGTTTATGGATTTTACATAGGAACCCAAACTGGTTTTATAAACGGAAACGCAGCGGGAACCTGAACCGTTTCGCATCACAGCGCCCAGGACAGATGGACACTCTCATCCCTACAGCCTCTTGCCCCACAAACAGCTTTGTGGAGCTTTTCTACGCTCCCAATTCATTGCGACCATGTTTTATTTTCTAGCTAATGACCAGCCAAGAGCTGAGGGTGTGCAGGCAGAGGCAGCAGCACGGTGGGAGCCGGGGGGGTGGCCGGGCGAGCACCCACCCTCCCTGCAGCACCGTGCCTGACCTTTCACCCCAACTCTTTGTGCCAATACTGGCATTTCACATTTTATTTAAGCTACACAAGCACTGTCTGCCTGCTCCAGCTTGTAATTATGTGACAAATTACTGCACATTTCCCAACAGCTGAATTACTGGTTTTGGTTTTTTTTGTGTTTTTTTTTTTTTTTCTCTTCCTGCAAAGAAGTGAACATTGTAAATATTTACCCTTACTTCTACTAAGGCTGAAAGTGTGAAGCTGCACTTTAGGACAGACTGTCCTTTGCTTGAGCAGGAGACGACTCTGGGATCCGAAACTGTGGGAAACTATTTCTCAGAGTTTAGTGGGACTCTTGAAATCACTGGTTGTGAACCCGAGGTAATTTCTAACCAGCATGGCTGGGAGCTGCACCCTAATTCTCCTGAAGGGATTAAAGGCTGGATGTGCGCCTTGGGCACATACAAACAGCAAAGCTTGCTCCCCCTGCTGAAGTGTTTTAAACTTGAGTCCTCCATCTAAATCCGAGTGGCAGTTGCGCCAGCTTATTGCTGTCTCTCTAGCACTGGCTCTACTAAGATATTACATATTTCAGTATTTTCTAGCATGCAATTAATACCTTTCACCAAATGCTCCCAACAAATTACAGTGACCTACGCATAAAGGAGTAGCAAGGTCCTTCCCTGGATGGTGGTGAGGGGAGGCAGGATGGGGGCACAAACCAGAGACTCCGTGCCTGGAGCTGCTGGGCAGAGCTGCTGGGTCGCTTAATCCCCCCTTTCCAATGCAGGATTAGGACTTTCTCTAACAGGTTTCTGCTATTTCCTTAAGAGACTGGAGCACAAACAAATACATCTCTGCAGCTCAGAAGTTTTTCTTGATGCCGGTGCTGTCATCCCATGCCCACCCTTTGAATACATCTCAGCAAGCGCTCAGGTTCCCCAAAATAATCCCTCTGAAGCCAGTACGAGCACGTTGCCTTCCTTGCTGCCTGTGCAGAACACAAAGCCCGTGCTGCCTGCCAGTGCATCTCAGTGCCTAAAGCAAGGAGAGAGGGATGGGCTGGGCAAGGGTCGCAGGCAGCAGAGCTGTAGCTGGGGGAAGAAACTGTACAAAAGTCCAGCCTGGCTCTGGTATGCTTCCCCCTCCGAGTTAGGTGCCCCCCACCAGAGATGATGAGCACCCTTCATCTCTCCCAGCCTGGTGCTGGCTGCAGCACCTCTTACTGGGTCCCAAATACTGCATCCTCCTCCCCTGGGATGCTGCGGGCTCCTGAGCTAATCTCATAACGAAAATAACATACAACTGCCTTGTATGAAATTATTTTCATAACCTGAGTCCCGAAGAAACTACCGAGCATGGTCGGGGAAATGCCACACAGGAGAACGGAGGCAGCATTTCCCTCCTGTAACCATGCGGTTCTGTGGAGTGGAGCAGCCAGGTGCTAAGAGGACGTCCTGTAGACTGGGGGCTCAAGGTAATGAATAATAAAAAAAAATAAAAGCAATCAAGAAATAATCGCATGGATTCAGCAGCGTGAAGCCCTCTGGACCCCTCCTTTCCCCCCTGGGTGCTGGGGGAATCTCCCATGTCTTCTGGGCTCCATGTAGCAGAGCTTGCAAACCCAAATGCTGCTGTGCTCAGGTTATAAGCCTATTTTGGTTTATAACTAAAGGAAAAAAAAAGAAAAAGAAAAAAACAAGTAAACATTTCGCCTCTTGTTAAGATTTCTAACAAAGCAAGGAAGCCTGAGTTTTTTACTTTGGTGCATCTCTGAAATGCAGCTCCTCCATGGAGAGACTTTCTACATCTCCTTCCCCCGGCAGCTGCAGGGCTCTGCCTGTGCTTTTCGGGGCTGCTCCTGCCTCTGCAGCCGTGGGACGAGGCACTTGAGGCAGGCGCAGGAGCCCGGCTCCTTTGTGTACCGCTGCTTCACCCTTGTGTTGTTGGATTTGCATTTGAAGATGCTATTAACCACCAGGGTAACGAGGAGCCTGCGTAAAATTTGGAATAGCGAAAGAGGATGAAAGTAACCCAAAGAAAGGCTGTGAATGTGCTGATTACGCCTGGCTGGGAAACGCTGAGTCTGGGGCTGATGCCGCTTCCCGGGAGCGAGGCAGTGCTGTACCAACACAATTCCCCATCAGCAAAACGTTCAGGTGGGGAGATATTTTAGGGCTGGGAGAGCTGCAACTCGGGCAAGACGCATGGGGGAAAAGCCAACTGCATTCTTTTCCTGAGCACCAGCACATGTCTAGGGCTGGAGAGGTGCAAGGACACGGGGAACGGGGCATGGGAGGAGTGGAAATCTCTTCAGAGAGCTAGAGGCCAGCGTGGGATAACGTATGGTCACTTCTGCGGCGCTGATGCAATCGTTTCACCCCAAGGCTCCTGTCTTAAAGCCAGCAGAGAGGGTTAGATGCTGGGGTGCTGTGCCCCTCTCCCCACCATCTCACCCAGGACATTCCCCTCCCTGGGCCCCAGAGCAGCCCTTCTTATTTCTCTTCCTTCTTTGGGCCAACCCAACACAAGCCCAGACACCCCCATCTCCCCTCACCCCGTGGTCCCAGCACCTGGTGGTCCTGACTCTCACCCATCGCTAACACTTCAGAGAAAGACAAATTAAAAAAAAAAAATCTAGTTGTCATCTAGAAGACACTCGGGCAATACTTTTGGCCTGTCCTCCGCAAGAAGCTGCTCGTCTCTGCAACGTAGCAGCTGGGTGGTTACTGCCTCTCACCATCTCCGTGCCAAAGGGGAGATGGGTTTCCTGAGGTTAGCTTGAAGGACACAGAGCCACGTGCAGACCATCCGCTCCACAGAGACTTTCTAGCTCCTGTGCCGTCCATCCCTCCCCTTTCATGTGCAGAAGGGGAGCAGAAAGGATGGCAGGAGGCAGCAGAAGGGTGTGGGCTGCTGAGCCATCAGCAGGACCAGGCACTGTGGGGTCCGGGACCACGTACACCCGCACCTACCACTGCGTGAACACGGACAACAGAAACCTAAACCCCATCACTGTTCAGGGGAGGATGGCTGAAGGAAACCTGCATCATATTTCAGTTTTCTTTAATCAAAGGGCTGCACTAAGTCGACCTGGCATAAATTGATAGCTCAGAGGACATGCCCTGAAGTAATCTGCATGCATATTTCATCCAGTCACCTTTAAAACTGCTGAGCTGGCAGTGCTGGCCTGGCCAAGGGGGCACCCACATTTTGGGCCCCTTTGCTGTGAGGACCAGCGCCCGTGGCATCCCCTGAGCCACAGGAGAAAGGCGGCACAGCACAGGTGTATCTCAGGGGACATTGCCTGTGTGATGACCGCAAGGCAGCCTGGCTGCTGGGATTGTGTTTCCCCCAGGGGCATTTTACGGCGTTATCCCCAGAGCTACAGAAACCTTCTGTTAGAGAATTACAACTTGGCCCAATTTACAACACTAAGTCACCCCGAAATAAGTCACGTTTTTTGCTAGAAACCATTTGAATTGCTGTCATCCCCACCCAAACGAGGGGACGTTGGCTGTTTTCCCCTTCCCGCAGCACAACCAAGTTCAAGGCAGGTGGGTGAGGCTGCAGCATCCCCAGCTCCCGTCCCAGTGCAAGGACCCGGGAACCAGCAAGTCTGTATGGCAGCACCTGCCCCAGGGCTTCCACCAGCAGCCACTCCCAACAGAGCCTCTCCAGGTCCCACCAGGCAGAGCAGACCTCGCTGTTCCGTCCCAAGTGCCCCCTGAAAGAGCTTCTCAGCCTTTAACCTCCCTCATGCTTAAGGGAAGGGGGGACAGAAGACACACAAAAACTCAGCTCTTGCTGCCTTCCCAGCCTCTCTCTGTCACACGTGGTATTGGCAAGAACGAGCAGCTACTTAAGTTCACAGGTTTCACACAGTTCCTTCTGTTTTAATTAAATCCCACTGTCATTTTTATTTACTTAAAATCTTGCCTTCTCAGTCTGCTCGCTCAGCTCATGTTGTAACTATATAATTAGCATCAGTCATTATGCAGCTCCCCAGAGTTTTCAAAGTTGGCAGTTTTTTTTTTTTCCCCCCTCATCCATTTTAGGCTTTTAGAGTCCAGTAATAATAATTTTGTGATTAAAAATATATCATTTGCTCAGAATGTTTAGTTCAGCATGGCTATCTCCTCGCACAACCCTGGGCTCAACATTTTCTAGGTTGGTGGTGGAGAGCATGTTCCTTCCACACCTCTGTCTCTCAGACATTCAGTGGTTAACTCCGCTGTATACTTTTATTGCCATGTTTTATTTCATTATTGCAAGTGTATTATGAAATTTAATTGGCAGGTAGGTAGTAGAGCAGATTAAAATGCATTAACATTTATTGCAAGCTCTGTTTATATGCTTCGATTTATTTCTGCTTGACTGTGGTTCACAGTAGCATGTTGTTTTTAGCACGGCAGCCTTTTAAATATGCCACTATAACGGTGCTTTGTTTATTCCCCTGATGTATATTTGAAAGACAGATTTACTTAACAGGCCTGATCTAAAATAAAACCCGCTGAATTCCAAGAAACATGGGTAGGTTTAGGGCCAGGTCCCTTATGGACAGGTTTGGAGTTTTATGATGAGGTTACGCAAGCTGGTATCCCACACAGCCACGATGCACTTGGGACTGCCCAGGTTTAACTAACCCAGTCCTATAACTCTGGGTGGGAGCAGCTCCCATGCCTGGGAAATTCAAGGGCAACCTGGACGGTGACAAACTGAGGTGTTCGCAGAGAGGCCCATCATCGTGCTCTGCACCCTGCAGGCAGCAACCAGCAGAAGGAAGAAGGAAGGAGAGAAGCGACACGTTTCCATCCAAAAACCTGCCAGGAAGGAGCTAAAACCCCAGCTCCTGCCCTCCGAGAGGAGCCGATGCCCACGTGGAACAGCCTGCAGCAGGGGCAGCAGGCAGCACGCCATCTGCTCGAGCCCTGCACATGTGTATTTAAGCAGATGTGAAACGGCACAAACCAGACGCCGCTCCCAGTAGGAACAGGCGTAAGCACCAGCACAGCGCTGGGCAGAGCCTTCTTCCCCACCCAGGGTGCCCGTTGCTCACTTACACCCAGGGCACCCATCGCTCACACCCTTCCTCTGCCTCCTGGCCTGTGCCTGGTTTCATACGATGGTTTTCCTGTGGCAATGGAGCCTGTCGGAGGTTTCTAGCTTCAGTTTAACACCACATCCCAAGATGCTCGGTGAAAAGCTCCTCAAAAGACAGATCAATTATTTGCTCAAGTTATTAGCTGGCGATAATGGCTTGTTATGAAAACTAATATTAAGGCATTTTAAAAAAATGCTTTGACCTGATAGAGTAACGGCTCCTTTATAAATCCTCTCTGTGGTTCATTAACCTGATAGATGGTGCCAGTCGCTATGCATGCAGAATTGTGCGTTGTTTGAAGCGGGCTGCTCAGCCTGCAAAGCTTCTCGTGCTGCCTCCTCCTCCTCTTCCTCCATTAGTGCTGCCTTGGTTGGCCAGTAGTGGGCATGGCCCCCTGGTACCACCAAGTGCCTTTTGGTGCTTGTCCCATTCACTGACCCCCAGCCCATGAAACAACGGAGACTGCGATAAAGCGATTCCAGAAGAGTACAGTGTCAGCATAACTATTCAGGCCGTAACAGCTCAATCATTCATTTTAATTAAGCTCCAGGATGTTGATAGACAGCAGTCACCTCTGAAAGATGGGTATCGCTTCATAACCCCTCTTTCAAATTGCCTTCCCCGAGGTTACACTCAAAGAGATCAGACTAATTCCTCCAGCATAAAATATTTTAGGAATCCATTCAAACCTTGACATGCCAGGCTGAGATTAATGGAAAATTTGATTTTAAATGTCTTCTCAGAAAGAAATACAATCGTATGAAACAGCGTTTCTTCTTCCAAGAAAGTGAAAAAGCCAAAGTGACTGTGTGGCAGACCCCAGACCAGAGCTGCAGGCTGGACGTGCCCCAGGGCCACCCCCGGGCTGGGAGGACACTGTCTAGGCTGGAGCATCAAAAAAAAAAATCAGTATTTAAACTAGTCTATGCAGGATGCGGTGCAGTTTTGTCTGTCTTCACCATGTCATATCAAGGAATCACACCAGAAAAGCCAGAGCAGCTCCCGGTAAAATACCAGCCCTGCAGGGACTTGGGTGGCAAGTGGAGCTGGAATGAATGAAACCCATAAAACCCTCTACTTGGTGTTGATGAATTAACTACACTACTCTTGAATCTAGCTTTAAAATTTGTGCCACAGCTTAGTACCACTCATCGGTAAGGCCAAGAAGTGAAGATATTGATGTGAATATACACACGGAAACACATTTTATAGGGTGTAATCCATAGCGAGGATACACCCCCACTGTGCCTTGAACCTCCGCACCCTGCCTGGCCGCCTGCAGCAAACGGGGAGGCTCTGAAAGCCTTGCTGGGCAATAATCAACATTTTAGGTCAAAACCTCTGCCTGTAATGCTCCTTTAGAGCAAGCACGAGGGGTGGCGTGGAGTGGACCCAGCGTCAGAAGAAGCCAGGCTGTGGTAGCAGGAGGAGGGGAAAGCACGGGTCAGGCAGCGATGCTGGTGCTGTGGTGGGGAACCCAGGCCCTGAGTTACACTCATCCCGTTTATTTTTGTGTTATCTCCATTTCAACCTCTGCCAGAGGGCAGGAGACTATGGCACGGTAACCACTCCCTGCGAGAGGAGGGATGCTCCGAGTACTCAGACTAAAACACTGCTTCTGTTTACTGATAAAGATGAAGCCAGGCTTTCCCCTCAACCAGCAATAAAAACCAATCCCAACCTAATGTAAATCTTCTACGAGCAAAAACCCACCTGCCTATCTGAGGGCAAGTGAAGTGCTGACAGCATCTGGGGACGCTGAATATAAATGGGCTGGGGTTAAACGTTTCCAGAACTTGGGAGATTTAACTTATAAAGCCATGTTTTATTTCTCTGAGCTATTCTCAAGCTGGTTTCAAAACGTATGTGTCACTTCATTTTCATGTCTTTGTATTGCATTGGGCTTTGAAATATCGTCTTTGCTGGCTGAAGCTGAGCTTACAGTAAGCCATCCAATATCAAGCCATTCAGAATTAATCCCAAGAACTCCCAGCTAATATTTTCTTCATCAAAAGAGATCAT
Organism: Athene noctua; assembly: GCF_965140245.1. Lineage (NCBI taxonomy): Eukaryota > Metazoa > Chordata > Aves > Strigiformes > Strigidae > Athene > Athene noctua. The sequence continues at coordinate 27,844,395 of NC_134044.1, forward strand.
TGGAGAAAGATCCTAATAAGCCTTTGTCCTTTGTAACAGTATTAGGATGTAAAAGTATTAAACAGCAATTATGTGTTATCTGGTATGTAAATGGCTATAATTTGAATTTATGAATAAAGTAGACTTGTGATGTGGCTGAAGCTCATGGCCCACTCAATTGTGCAGGTATTAGAGAGCTGGGGCTCACGTGGGATTTATCACAGGCAGTTCAAATGTTTGCATCACAGCAGGGACTGCTTTTACACGTTACATTTTTCAGGATCCCTGAGGGTTCCTGGGGGATGGACAGGGCTGGTGCTCCCCTACGAGACCTCTCAGCGGGTCTCTACTCTCTCTGCTGCTGCCAGCTATGCCCCAGCAGCCTTGTGGTGCACGAGCTATAAAAATAAATAGGAAAACTGGCTCTCAAAGGCAAAATTGCCTTTTTAATACATTGCAGTCAAAATTTCTAAGGAGCTTTCTATGATCATGGCTTTCTCTTTTTCCACAGCCCGTGTGGGGTTTGATTTGTGTTCACACAGTGTTGACACCAAGGTACTTCTCCATTATGCTACAATCTGGCTGAGCAAAAAGAGGAAAAACTAAACCAATGAGAAACAACAAAAAAGCCCAAAGCCACGTAGTTCAGTGATGGTGAGCAGCAGCCCAGGCCTGACTCACCCCTCTCCTGCACAACCCAAACCAGCCCAGGCATGGCACAGGTCATCCTCCACACCACCCTGCTTCTGGCACTATAAATCATCTGAGAAAAAAAAAAAAAAAGGGAAATATTTCTAGCAATGAGCAAATCTCAGAAAGTTCAGAAATGGGGATTAAGTTAAAAGCACCAGTGCTGGGCTGAGTCTGCACATCAACCTCTCTCCCCATCTCCATAGGCTCCGTAGACAGCAGCTGTGGGGGGCAGGAAAGGGTCTCCCCTTTTCCAAGCCAACCCACTATTAAAGTGTCCACAGATGAATTCACTTCTGATCCCTAACACCCCGCTACCTGCTGCCTTTTTACATTTTCAGTTGTCACGATCTGCTTCCTCCTTAACGAAGCTTGGAAAGCTTACCCCCATCAGGGGGAAATATTCTCTTAGATAATGGTAACCCTATTCTGAACGCTAAAATCCTCTTTCTTAATGGACTAAAAGGAAGCTTTTAAAGTTTCAACCACAGATGTTAGAATATTCTGCTCCCTTACAGGAAATTCAGGCTGACACTTGGAGAGAGAGGATCCCCGGGAGAGGTGTCCTCAGTGCCCTGCTTCATGGTCTATGTAAAATACGTTAGCTGAGCATCTGGGAACTGTGTACAAACCATTACCTGCAAGCCTCCTTCAGGAGAAAAAGGTTATATTAAAAGATAATTTACTCTGCATTATATTTTGCCGTTGCTGAGGGATGTGCTAAAACCTCAGGGGATTCCTTCCGGGAAGGGATACAAGGCAAGAAATTCCTTAAAGGTTTTAAAAAAGGTGGGGGAAATGTCATTCAAGAGAGATTGAAAATTTTTCATTTTCATGGATCAAAATACATCCCAATCAAAGAAAAAATAATCTACACTGAAGAAAACAAAACACAGAATTTGGCATTCTAGGTCCATCTGCTGTTGAAAATATGGAAATATCATGAAAATATACTGGCTGCAAACTGTCTCCAGCATGACCAGCTAGCAGAAAGCATCACCGAGAAAAGCAAGAGTGAAAACCATACTGAAAGAGTACAATCAACAATAAAAAAATGGGGTGAAAGGGTCTTAAAAAGCTAAAAAAGAAAAAATCAATGTGGGGTGGCAACAGTACAGTAGATAAGCAGTAGGAGAGAGAAGCCCCCAAAATAAAATAAGAAAAGATAAAGGGAAGAAATTGGATCAGCAGAAAAAAAGGGCTGGGAAAGGTCCATGCGGTAGCAGAGTGAGCAGAAAAAACACACCAACAGGGTATAAAAAAAAAAAAAAGGAGTTATTTCACAGCTGGGCAGTTGAGGGTCCAGGGGACACGTGTACCAGGGGCAGGATCAGAGCAAGAGCTGCGGGATGCTGGGTTACTGCCTCACCCTCTCTGCCCGTCTCTGAGGCCTCTCTCTAAGCCCTGTAACACCACTTGGAGAAAGATATTAAAGAGGAAGTTAGTCCATTAATTATTAAATAGTGGGGGAAAATTAAAAATTGAAAGAAATGTTAGATAATTTAAAAAAATAAAATAGAGCTGTGCTGCAGAGGGGGATGCTGGGTTCTGAAAAAGCAGGAAGAGACACTTCAGGTCGGTAAATAATTAATATTGCATTTAATTTATTCATATTTCTTTACTAATGTTCCAGAGAGAAAAGAAGGGCTTAAAGAAAGGGGCTGGGTAACGAGTCACGAGGAGAGGGGAGGGAAGGTGGGGAGTCAGGGGGAGCCCAGCAAAGATCTGCCTACCAGTGGCACAACTGCTTTTTTTCTCTCCTGCACTGCCAGCGTTACAAGAGAGATGTTTCACCACAGGTTTTTGACATCAAAAGTGTACTTTGATCTCCATTTATATCAACAAGGTGTCGAGAAGTCAGCCCTGTTAAAAGCCATCGCTAATTCAGCTATTCCTTTCACGAAAGGGGACAGGAGATGCGCCTCTCGCGGTGTCTCAGGCACGACCATGAGCCATTCCCACACCCCTGCTCCGGGCTCATGGGTTTGGACCATCACAGAGAAAATGATGATGAAGATCTGGGGGCTCTTGCTATTTTGGAGGAGGCACGGGAGCACAGCAGGTTACAAGTGGGTCCCCAGCACGGCGATGGGGCACCCCCAGTGCTGCTGCTGCCAGTGGGCACCATTACCCCAAGGACACTGCCCAGGTACTTGGGTTGTTTTTTTTTCAGTAATTAAAAGGGTGTTAATTAACCTTGGGTATTACTTGCTGGTCATCTGAAGGAGCTCTCATGCCCGGCCCCCTCCATGCATGAGGTCTCAAGCAAGCTCTTTGTCAGCACCAACCCCCCTGCACCAAGGGATGAGATCCAGTGGGGTGGCACAAGTTCTGGCCTCCTGCTCCCGTGCCCGAAGGGGTGTGCTGGTGGCCACCCTTCCCCTCCCAGGATTTATCTTCAGTCAAAACCAAGGAAAGAGCCACCACCGACCATCAATTTCTGATTTTCTCCCTGAACTTTGTCCAACTGTCTAAACTGAGTTTGGGGAGTAAAGGATTTTCCTCAGACACGCATAATCAGCATAATCAGCAAAGCCCTGTCTTTTGGCCCCCTAATTTGCAATGTGATATGACGGCACTTTTTGGCAATAACTAAAGTGATCTATAGTCATGAGGATATAGTCCCCGAATAGAGGGGAGATTTATGGCTCTGGCTATAACAGATATTTTACTCCTCAGCAGCAATAAAGGCATGGCTGAAAGCTCTACAAAATCAAAATAAATGCAGAGAATGAGGAAGCTTGTCAGGTAATAAAGGAAGTTCTTTAAATCAACGGGGAATTTAAGGGAAAGGTGACTGGAGTTTTGGAGCAAGTGTGGCACGAGCCCAATAGCGCTGTGTAATTACTTCCAGCAATGCCAACTTTCACCCTGTCTGTGGTTAATGCTACGTCTATTTTAGAAGAGGTTTAAGCTTAATTAAGTTTTATAGATTATATTACACAGTTTTGCAGATCCTTTATTTACTCCACAATAAACAAATACCAACTACTAAATGATGCATGTTGGGTGAACACCTGAGTATCACAAGGGCCTGGACCAAAAGCTGCTTCTGTAAAAAAATCCCACGTTTCGGTTACAATCAAACAAGGGAGGGCTGATGCCTTGGGAATGATCTTTCCTTTGCTGGCTCCATCCATGTGGAGCCTCTCTGGGCCAACTCACCAAGGGTTGGGAGCTCCTCATGGCCAACGGACACATCAGGGAAAACCACCAGTGGTGCCAGTTCATCGGCTCTGGCATTGGCAGCACCAGGAACCTTGATACCAGTTGGCTGCCACCCATAGATGCTATTTTCAACATCACCCTGCCCGACATTGCTGGGAGAAGTGTAACTGGTGCAGCCCTAGAAACGGCGCTGGCAACTGGTGGGTTGTCTCATCCCTTGGATGGTGTAAGTGGTTGAAAAGCAAATGCAAGGCACGTGCTTGCGTAGCTCTCCCCATCCTACCCTTGAAGCGCCTTGGCATCACCGTCAGGACGCACACGTATCTCTGGCTGAACAAATTAATGATATTAGGCATGTCTGTGGTACAGAAATATCTGCCATTCTTTTTGAATTTGCATTTTCCTCTCCATCTTTGCCACAGCTACAACACGAAATAAGAACTAGGGAAGGCAACAAGTCATCTCACAGCTTCTGTACAGACTTAGGAGCCCTGACAAGCATTTGAAGGCCTGAGGTGAGTCGGCAAGAAAAAGATAAGAAACCAAATGTATTCACCAAAATGAGAGAAAACAACAGAGAAATAAAATGTACTAAACTCCTAAACTAACCTTGCCTATCACCTAGTAATGACGGTGTTCTTACTAGTATCCTTAATGCAAACGTTAATGACTGGTCTAAGCCTGTTCCTACCTGCCTAAACCTAAAGGGAGAGAAATGCCAGCCTTGGTGTCAAACCAGCCATTTCCCACCTGCTAAAGAAAACGGTCCAGAATAGATCTCACAGCAAAATTTCTAATTTCTCTTGATAAGCTGAATACTAGAAAAATATATATGTATTAATATATCAGAAAGTGATGAAACTCAAACTATGCTTATGATAATTTGTCCCTCTGAGTATAAATTTAAACCTTTTGCTCATTTGTTGAGCCTCAATCACAGGCAAAATGCAAACTTTTACACTGCCCTCCAGTGACTTCTTAGTGTCCTTCCCTAGAAAAAGCAGGTGCTGGTATATAAGTTATACCTAAAACACCATTATTATATATTAGAGTAGATATGATATATTCTTGTGTTTTGGGGAAGTGCAAATTGGCTATCATCCATGAAGTACCAAATCACTAGCATTAAATTCTTTGTCATAATATAGAAAAGACTGTTTGAACCTCTTATAATGATGTTTTGCTCTGGCAGCATGTCAGAAAATGAACAACTATGTTGGAGCTGGTTTCATAAAGCCTCTGGGTTGGGCAGCCAGCGGCACTGGGACTCGGTAGCCCCCCACTCCACCCTCCATCCCCCTGGGGTACCTCGGCCAGATAAGTCAGTGCAGTGCAAAAGTTGCAACAAAACCCAGTGTGTCTGACTCACGGCAGCTCAAGCAGCTTGTGATACTCTATCTTGTCAGTGATACACAAGCTAATTAGTCCCTTAAGGGACCGTGACAAAAAGGTAATTTTTCCTACCTGTTAATTTAGCATCACCTGGCTGCTTGGTGCCACCCTAAATAAATGGGTTGGAGCCTTCCTGTCAGCAGCGACTGACATCAAACAGAGCTGAGCTCCCTGATATACCCTCCAACAAAATCTGTGTCAGCTTCCCGCAAGAGTTGAAGCCCTGCTTAGCTCTTGAGCCACACGGGACAGCCCAAGGGGAGTTGGGACCCACCGGCTCCCTGCCAGCCCCTGGCATGGGGCTGTGACCCAGAGAGGAGCTCCTGGGTTTGGGCTGTGCCTCTCTGGTACACCTTCCAGGCGGTGGGTGCTCCCTCACCCTGGGGGGGGGGGCAGCCTGTCCTCCCCAGCCCACAGGTGGGCACAAGCAGTGTGCCAGGGCATAGCCTTCCTTGTCCGGGCTTGGAGAGCACCATGGAAAGAGGAGTGGCAACCTCTACACCTGCCCACTTTGTTACAGGGTTTGTATGTGCAACGGATCAAGCGGATGTTGAAGTAAAACCATGGGTTTGTGCCCTTCTACAAATGCAAAGGTAGACTATAAAAACAGGTGGGTGGGGTTTTTTTTTAGCTTAAAAACATGCAAACAAGCAGGAATGATCTTTCATGTGCCAGCAGAGCCCAGAGTCAGCAAACAGACCTCTTACAGAAATAGTACTGAGGCCATCTTGGGGCCAACTACTTCAATCAAGACCTGGGCTCCCACCCCAGGCAATGCTGGAGCCACATCTTCTCCCTCCAGCCACCCCATGGTCCCTCCCAGCTCCTGAGTATATCCCATGGGAGCACAGGTTTGATCAGGTTTGCCAAACCGTTTGTATAAAAAAAACATTCGAAGTAATTTAAAGTGTTTGCTTTGGAACTGAGATTCATAAAACATCCATAAACTTGTCCTCAGAAATAACATCAACGCTTCGATCCTGGGATCAACCTTCATTTCCAAATTGCCGTGTGTTCTGCTCAGGATGGGGCGTTCCCCTGCTCCCTCCGCACAGATAATGAGTTCCCAGGCAGTATTTTATCAAAGAAACATGTCAGGGCCTTTCTGTTATTGCTTCTTGTTTTGCAGCGTTACTGTTAGTTATTAAAGCAAAGCGTGTATTTCTTTTTCCCCTTGACAGGAACCACTGAGGGCTGTCGGTAACGGGAGCCAGGGTAGGAACAGCTGGCGCACGTTTAATGGTGCATTGTTGCGTTGTTAACACAAAGCTGTTACATGCCTTGATAAACACATAACGGGCCTCATGAAATTAAAAGAAAATTAAAATGCAAATATTTACACAAGATATATTTCACACCCGCCCCCCCCTTTTTTATTTTTTTAAACACTCATTCACCTGCATCGCAGGTGTAAGACAGCGGCTCATGTGATCTACCACAGCTTGCAGGGTTGTGATGGTCGTGCTACCAGCTCGTGGTTGGGCACGGTGGATGGGAGATAAAGGGACACCTGTACAGTCCTACTGAACCATTGCTTGATTATCAATTAAGCACCCAGATGTAACGAGGGAGGACTCCTTATGGCAAGGGTGCTGCTCATCCCAGCGCCGTTACAGCCAGAGCTCGTGGCTCGGTGCTTGGGCAGCGCAGAGAGGGCTGAAATGGGTTGCCCCCAATTAGCAGGCAAGGCAAGAAAGGTGAAATTCATAATACAGATTCTTCCAAGTAAAGTAAATTACACTCCAGTTGTCTTTGTGCAGATGGCTCCTTCATTAAATTGACACTAACTGCATCAGCTTGGGCCCTGCTTGACGTGCATGAGGTAGGAATAAATCTTGGGAAGGGCCAGTCCCAGACAGGCAAGTCCAAGGTCTTGGGGAAAGATGGGAGTAATAATATTTGGGGATGTCTTCAGTCCTACAGCACATGGTTTGTGGGGACACCTAACCTGCAGGACTATTTAAGGAAAAAACCAGCACTGAGTCTATTTAACTCAGAGTTAAATAAGGGACAGGAACGTGGCTCCTGGAGATCTGCACGGTTACTATAACTGTTGTCACTGCCTTTGGGAATATTAACTGAAATGGGGAGAGAGGAGAGGAGAGGAGGGATTTTTAGGAGCTGTTTCCACTTTCTGATGGGCACTTGCCAAACCATTAGAGCCCAGGGAATCACAAGAAACAGTTTCCACCAGCGTTTGTTCAAGTGCATAAGCTTCAACTAAGGATATAGCTCCGACTGTGTTTGTGTTTAATTGGTGGTTTAATTGCTGATTTTTAAAAATTTTTGTGATAGCACAGCTGTAAAATAGGGCAAACAGGCCCATCTGGGCACACGAGCAAGTCCCAGGACAGACTGTTTGGAGCCACCTCCCTTTTGGTAAGCAGAAAGCATCTCAAATGGATAATGCAAACACCTTAATTCTCTAACCAGGATAAAATCTGATGTTTTAAACTAATACTGGGAGACTAATTTGTCTAGACCAGAACTATATTGCTATCCAGGGACAGAGGTTGCTCCATGGGTACGTTCATAGGGCAAGACCCCAAGAGCCCCCACAGGAAAGCGGCAGCAGACAGAGCCCTACTCTGTGTTCCCACAGTAATTCCTGATATAATCAAGTGTGGAGTTGTTAAATGCACCATCGCTTCTTTGTCAATGCCATATATTCAGTGCAATAAATTGTGGCTTCCACACTGTTGGTGTGTGTTACAGTAGCTCCCAGGCAGAGCTTCCAAACACGTCTCTTTTCTACGCTACCAGCAAGAGTCGATAAAAGGAGCCACTTGATGGGAGGTGGAACAAACCCAGAGCTGTGAGAAGCTGTGGTCGACACACCCCCATCCACGGCAGTGCCAGGAGAGCCACCAGCAGCTCTGCCCATGCCCGGCTGTGATCACCCATCTCAGGGATTTCATCAATGAAAAAATCCCGACCTTTCATTCCCGACAAAACCTGGGCCTGGCCTGAATTAATCTTGCTAAAGCAGTTGTTCTGACAGGACAGATTTTCCCCTTGTCTCAAATCAAAGAGAGCTTCTAGTATTAATATTTCTGATTATATGTAAGTTATATGTTATGGCTCCACAGGTTTTCCTCTGAAGAAGAATCCCTCATTTGTCTGCACAGCAACATGGATAATCTCCCTTGATCCACGGCAGCATGCGGGTAGGTCACTGAAATGATAATGTTTAATAATTTGTCCCCAGAGGTAAATGATTTGGGTTTTGTACTCCTCATCGCTTGAATCCAGAGTGAATTACTGTAATACCACACACAGTTTTTTGCTATTAAGCTTTGATATTTAGAGCTGATAACTGCTAACTCCGTCTAAATCTCCTCTGAAGTCACCCTTTGATAAGGAGGACAAGGTTCATTCTGGCTGCACCCCTCCCTGTCCCACTGCAGATAGCATTTACCAGCTCCTCTGCCCAAATTTTGAGAGCAAGGATGAGGCTCGGCAGCAGGAGGACATCCAGCTGCCTCCTGTCCCCATCCCGTCTCATGGCCACTTCACCTCCAGCATCCCACGGCACTGCTGCGTGCTGCTTGCTTTCTCTCAAAAGCCTAGCTTGCCCAAGAACTATTCCACCATCAACTTACCCTACTGTAGCTCCATACTAACCCACAAAACCCATTTGCACAGGGGTAAGGTTAGTATTGCTTAGTAAGCCACAGCATTCTAACATCCTTCTGCACACTTGAGAGTTATTTCCGTGGGAACAGGGACAGGCAGAGAGCCTGCCTGGAAAGGCAGCATCCCCCAGGACCGGGCTGCCCAGCCCAACCATGACCGTGGTACCGAAACGCTCCATCCACTGCAAGGGTGACCACGAGCTGGATCCGGACAGAGGAAACCACCAGCTGGAGTTTTAATGAGCACAGTTCACTTTCTACCCTTAAACACAAATCTGTTCTAACCTTCTTCCCTGGCGATCAAACTAAAACCCATTCAAAGCAACAAGCAGACACAGACTTCTATTGCTGAGCACACAGAGATAAAAAAAAAGAAAAAGGATGAAAGCCCTTAGAAGATTCATCTTTTGCATTTGAAATGTGGACATGAGCCAGCATATTTTTTTTTCCCCTGCTCCACTCAGTAACGGGTGAAACAAACCATCAGGCTTTTTGCTGGGGAGATGCCCGGGACTGCCCAGCAGCCTGCTGCGGTGCTCCCCAGTCAGCACAGCTTACGGAGCACATGGAAATAAGCATTTTATCTTTGCTTTTTCAAGACAGAGTTTGGAAATGGTATCTATTGAGGTCTCTCTCTCTCTCTGGTCTTTGGGAAGCTGCAAAGCCTGTTTAAACTTGTTAGTCACAGTAGTACTTGACAGAATATTGCACGGTCTTTACTGTCAGTTGTACGCAACAGAGTGCCAGGAGGAACGTGGCAGCGAGGGATGTGACAGTAATCACTGACTTGGTTAAAACCCACCCAAACCAAAGCCCACGTCCTTCTCCTCTCTCTCCCCTACTAATACCGAGGTGGATGCCTCGTCACTTGGCTTCCATTGCACACAACTTGCTCACACTTCCTCCATTTCAGCTTTTATCTTTATGAACGAAGGTGGTTTTTTTTTCAAATTACAGTTCCCATCCTGCTTTATATTACAGCCGGCAGATGAATCCAGACTGATCTAAAACGATTAGGTTTCAGCATAACTGTACAACTCCTACAGAACATTATCTGACCATGAGGGTCAGGAGGGAAACAGCAGTACGGTGGCCATTTGGTTTACAATTGCTCTGTTGTCTGAAATCACTGAAAGTACAAAATGAAATCTGAAAGACGCGGATTTTTAAACTGGCTATTTATAAGTTCATTTAAATATAATTGGTTATTTAAAGTTTATGCTCCTTTCCTTACCACCACGAGTCAATAGAGATGTAAGGAGAGAACAGAGTGCCTTCCTGCCAAACTTCCTTGGTATCTATAATTTTTCCCTCTATATGAATTCCTGAGGTGTGTTTTAGGAAGCCACCTCAGTTCTAGAAAGCAGTGCAGGGCTTCCTTTCAAAACCTTACCCCTGCAGGATCCCCCCCAAGATGCACAGGTATCTCCATACGCTAAATCTTTCCTAACGACTTCCATGCTATCCCTTCCATAGGCAAATTGCAAAGAAGATATATTGGGCTTAATTGTCTATCTTTCCTTAAAAACACACATTACTAAACATGCCTACTTGCAACTTAATTGCAAGAAGAAAGGAAAAGCAAACAACCAAGAAACACACCTCATTTAAAAATAAATTGTAGATTATAAGAGAAAGTCTCATATATACAACACTTAAAATTTTGGTATGTAGATGACTATAAAGTATCGCATTAATCCCCTCGTGTGAGGTGTATATCCTGTTAACTAGGTCTAGCAGACTGTTTTAATTAAAGTCTAACTTCAGTGAGCAGGAAATCATTTTTCCTCATAAGATGATAATTAACAGGTATTAAAACTGCAGAGAGGGAGGGAATCCATGTTAAGCCATACCTATGAGGAAGACAAACTGAATTCACCTTCTTTATGACATTTATTCTTCTTGCTGCTACGAGGTAGGTCAGTGCAATTAGGTCTGTTCGCAAGAAATTCTTTGAGTCATTTGTTTTTTTGCTGAAGTTTTGAAAAGAACTAACAGCTCCGGTCGTGTGGCTGTCGGAGACACCACATGTAGTTCTGCTAAGGCCAGAGCTCATTTTCTCAATGACATCTTCCATGGTGTCATTTTGCCCTTTCCTCAGACTGACGTAACTCAAAATTAATGGATTCCTTTTGCCTGAACATGAAGGACATTGTCTTGATTTTTTGCCTCCCTTCTTTGCAGCACCTACAGGATGAAGAAAAAAAAAAAAAAAAAAAAGCCTAATTGCATTAGGCTGTCTGAAACTTTTCCCTGCTAGCAAAGCTCCCAGCAAGATGGCATTATCATGGCACGATTTTGTGTTGTAAGCAGCTAATTCAGGTCCTTGGGACTAATTTTTCAGGGTGCCAGTGACCAGATTTACACACTGATTTTTGCCATAGCTCTGGGAGCTCAGAGCTTGGGAATTCAAGCCATCCATCCCCTGTTGCACAGCAGCCGTGGATGCTGCACATGAATGTGTGTGGAGCACAAAGCACCTCAGCGAGAGTACAGAACAAGGCATGGACCAAGGGATATATATGAAAAGAGGAATGGGCAGAGGAAGACATTCTACAGCCAGGAAGATTTTGAGTCCTGTGTGCCATGAACTACAGTGGCTGGCTTCAGAAAGGCAAAAGCTTTGTGTGGAGCTCTGACTAGTGCTCCTGCTTCATGGCCATCCTTTAGCCTGCTCAGCCACCTGCCTGGGGAGCAGGGATAAAAATCCAACTCCGACAGCTCTAACCATCGTCACCTTTCTGCAAGAGCTGCACTGGAGCGCTCCTGGAAGGGAAGAGAGTTACAAGCTGCATCTGCTCAGTCCTGTGCGATCCTACATCGTGCCTCCCTTGGGCTGTTTGTCAGCAACACCCCCAGCTTTGGGGAAGCCACAGGTTCCAGGCAGCCGTGAGCCGTGGCCAGTGCCAAGGCAGCGGTGGCTAGTGGAGATGAGCCACCTCTATATGGTTTGGATGAGTTTCGAGCGGGATGAGCTTCAAGCTGCCTGCCTGAACAGTTTTGAAAGGAAGAACAATGCATCCATAAGACTGTCTTGGTTACGTGTTTGTGGGGTGCAGGGGGTGTCTTTACTGTACCACAGTTCTCACTTTCTCACCGAGTGAGGGAGACAATTGATGTCCCCTGCGGGAGCCATCACCGCTGCTGCCTCCCACCCACGTCTGGTCTCCTGGGCAAGCTCTGGGCAAGCGCCTGGAGAAGAACAGCATGCTGGCAAAGCAGGAGCCCCCGAGACTCATATTATTTCTAGCTTGCAGCTAATGAGTACATGAAAAACCATTCAAGTCATGAAAAGGCCATTTAGGCTGGTAATAACCTATATCCCTGTTGAGCAGGACCTGGCTACGGATGCTCAGGCAAGATCCATGCTGCAAAGGAAAATTCTTTATGGAGTTTCTAGGTTATTAACATAACAGAAAAACTCAGTTATCTAAGCAGCATATAGCTGTGCGATTTTTCTGCTACTGATGCATGTCTTATTAAATCCTCTCACACCATTTTCTGAGCACAGCTTTTTTTTTTTTTTTCCCCCCAGCGATCAAAACAGAGCAACTGTAAAAAACGCTGCTTCGCAATAACCAGTTACCGACAAAAATAATGTTTAAATGTATAGTGACTTCATACAGGCATAGACTTTGTACAGGCAAAATATGTTCAGTTTGAGCCTGGAGGAGTACTGAATATTTAGAGGCAGTAAAATACTGATCCTAGAGCTAATTTATTCTACAACCTATCTTGTATTTATCAGGGTACTTAATCAGAAAGAAACAACTGGTTTTAGACGACGTATGTCTAATCAAGGAGATTATAATCTAGTATGATAATATTATCACATTGTAAAATACAAAGAAATAGCTACTATAAAGGCATATTCCCTCGTGTCCTAATGTTACAACAATCTATTATTCAGTTTAGTCAAACAGATATATTTAGTTTGCTGGTGAACTCAGGTGATCAGTGAGCTCAATTCAACTATACAAAGCAGAGTCAGCAAATGCATTAATTTGCATTTTTAAGGTAACATCACTCAGCAGCACTGACAAAGCAAACCTACGGCTTTATTCATGAATCTTGGATAACTATTAACTGTAAGCTGTCATACCGTGCTCAGGTATGGATGGTGCTACCCATGCTCGCTGTCTTGTGTAGCTGCTGGAATGGACAGGGGTGGGGTAGGAATGATGGTGGGTCCAGCTGAAAAACACCCCGGGGGTAGGGGAGAGCTTCAAGTCTACCCCAGCGGGGATTTCTCATGATGGTAAAGGCAGAACCAGCCGTGAGGCGTTGCTCAGGGAGGTGACCATCTGCCGTCGAGCTGATTTCTGAGGCTGAAATCAACTGTGCAAAAGAAACACTTGCCAAATCAACTGGCTGTCCCCAAACCTGTGGCACGGGTCTGCCCCCCCCCCCGCTGGCTCTGACAGGGGAGGTGAGGGACAGGGATGTCCCCCCTCCTTTACCCAGGGAGCAGAGGGATGCCGGGGGCACCCCACCAGCCACCCCCAGGGCCAGAGGGGATGGGGCACCACGATATGGTCAGTGAACAGTCAGTGTGAGCTTCATGGTTGGACTAGATGATCTTCAAGGTCTTTGCCAACCGAGATGATTCTGTGACACCAACCGTGGTGGAGGGAGGACTGTTAGCACACCCGTGGGACTGGAAAAGCTGAGAAACAGGGAATACATTGGCGGGGGGGAGGCAATTAAAAAACAAACAAAAAAAAAATCAACCCTAAACAAACCTATTTTCAGTGAACATCCTGATAAAACCAATGGGGTAAATGCAGATGACCTGCTTCAATAAACAAAACAGCCGGATTTTGTGGGACATTTCTGGCAAATTCAGGGGAAATGTGACCATACAAATCACTGCAGCTTTCTGCCTGTGTTATCCAGACAGCATGGCTCTGTGTGTTTTGTTTTTAGGAGAAATACTAAACAGCTCTTCAAGACTTCAGGCCTTTCAGCCCACATAATCCACTGCTTTTTGAGATAACCCACCGCTTTTGGAGCCACCACCAAACTGGCCATCCTCCTCGATTTCTCATTGCCAGTCCTACGACAGCATTTTGTCCTCTCCATGTGCTATCCCTCCCAATACACCCGAGAGCAAACTAATTGCCTCTGGTTTGCTTTCCCTGTTATTTTGGAATAATTATCTGAACAAAATTTTAAGATGCAAGTGAGAAAATGCCAGCATCAGAGAAGCTGCAGGCAAAGCTAATTGCTTGATCTGTTTATGTAGATCTAATTTAAAACAGGAGTTGAACTTCTGGAACCACTGCTTATTTCCTTGGAGGCATATCCATCAGTGGAATGCGAGTAATTTCAGCGTGCAGAGACATTTTTTACCCTTCTCTGTAGGTATAATTCTGTTAACGTAAGTAAGCAGGTGCTTCTGGGCATGCAGGAGAGACCACAGCCATCCCCACCTGAATGGTGAATAAGTAAATTTGTAGTATGCTCTTACTTTGCTGCAAAAATGCTCTGTTGGGATTTGGGGTTTTTTAGAGAAATTAAAAACCCTGTTCAAACTGTTGTGCAACACCCCAGGGTTCACTGGAGCCGGGGGTTATTGCTCCCTCACCTTGCTGCTCCCCGTTGCAGAGCAACATGTACCACAGCCATATATTAAAAGAAAGAGGAAAATAGTTAAAAATGTGCTTTCCAAGGCAGTTCCTTAATTGCTGTGGGTTCTGCAAACCTGATGTGCAGACAACTAATTCCTCAGCCTGAGGTTTCTCACGGGAGCTACGCCTGGTCCGAGCCAGGGGCCCCAATCCTCAAAGGCTTGAATCAACCCTGGCACCATCCAGGAGCGAGATGCAGGGAGCTGGCTGCATCCCAAGGCACGACCCTGGCCTCAGGGCACACCGCCCAACACCCATGAGATGAATTATAACATATATTCTCCAGCGGACAATCAATAACGACAACCTTATGACACTTTTGATTTTTATCTACGTTTTGACTCCCCCCTTTGGATCACAAATATAAAGCTTCAAAAGCCATTCTCACGTTGGGATTTTACTGAAATCCCACTGCCAGGTCCGTGTGAGCTTATGTAAATATATGTGCGGCATGATTAAAATAGAAATGTTGCATTTTCACAGTTTAATCAAACTGTAAAATTAATCAGTGGCATGGCTTATTCTACGCTTCTGCTTACAGAGAAGTGAATGCAATTAAAACGTTGCCCAAATTCATAATTGTTGAGCTCGTGTAATAACCGTGTACAAAAAGGGACCCTCGAGACACACAAGTTGAGGCTCAAATTGGTTTTTTATTCAAGATGAGCCCTAGCATCGTGGGAGAACCAGGAACAGCAGCAGAGCTATCACTGGCAGGCTAATTACTTTAGCAAGACTTGCTCTATTTAAAAATATATTTAAAAAAAAAAAAAAAAAAGGAGGTGCAAAGATCAGACCTTGTGGCAATGTTTAGCCTTCGCCTGGCAGTCCCTCACCAAGAGCTTTGCAGAGAACTGCCTGTCTTACACAGCCCCATGAAAGGCTCAGGGACAGGGCTTGACCCTAATAAAATACCGGTGCAACTGAGGTATAAGAAAAAATTGCTGCAATCAGTATTTTTCCTCTAGAGGTATTAGTAGTGAAGAATAATAAAACTAAGATAAGTGTGCTATTAGTAGGATTGAAGAGCTATAGAGAGATTTCAGCCCAGGCTTGAGTTACCTGTTCCGAGCAGGACAGGCACTTGCTGGCATTCAGTGCGACGCTTTCTCCTGCATACTTCTCCCGAGCACTGAAGGCTCTAGAGAAGGATGATGGGCAAGCTTTAATCCCTAGGAGGCACCCAAAATTCCCATATTCTGGGGAAAAAAAACCCTAGGTGAGCTAATACTGAGTACAGGTGGGGTTAAAGCACTGGAATCCTACAGTCAAAAGAAATAAAATATGATCTCTACACCCGATACCGCAATACACGCATACAAGTTATGGATAAGACTTTCTAAAGAATCCAGGAAAAGCCCCAAGCCAAAATCACTATGTAGAAAGAGCAGTTGTAGCTCAGTGTGACTAAGACTTCTTTTATTCAATTTCTGCCTTTCAATATCCATTTATTGCAGGGAAAGGTAATACCCAAATCATGGGTTTCTCTGTAAGTACACCTTGCAGTAAGAGCACAGAGCAGGAAAGGCGAATTTTCCCAGTGTCTTCTGCCAAAGCATGTTTTGGATACTTTGCCCGTGCCTGGTGGTGGTGCCAGCCCAGCTTGCAGTGCCAGGTTTGATGCCAGCGGTTCACCACTGTGCTCGCTGGCACAGACAGAGACCTGGCAGTAAAGCATTTTATGAAGTTTATAGCTTGCATACTCCCCACTGCCCACATTACACAGGACGTTTCTCTGTTAAAACTACCCAATAAGCGGTTATTTCAAGGATTTAACCAAGGTGCTTTGTCCAGCTTCATCTCCTGTCCCCACCTTTCCATCCCCAGTGGATATTTTAGGCACAATGCACTCGGGTGTCTTACTCCAGATTCAAGGGGTGACCCCAAATAAGCCTCAGAGTCAGTCTAAATGGGGGTGTCCCCACCAATGATCACCCCAAAACAGGTCAGACCTCCCTGCCTGCTGCTCTCCTGGCTTTTCCAACTGGCTTGCCAGGGTCTGGCATTTGCTGAATGCCACCTCATGCTGAGCCCGAGATGAAGGGCAGGAGTGACATAACCATCTGCCCAGCAGGATTCCATGGGATCTCCTCACCCTGTAGAGATGGGCAGAAGTCACTACTGAAATCTCTGATGGAGAATTTATCCTGTCTGGCCTCCACTTACTTAGTCCAGGACATGTTTCATGGCAAGCTCTTTGCATGTATGGCCACTAACTCTCTCCTAGCATCATAAAAATCTGTTTGGAGAGGGAGAGCTTGCCCAGCGCTGCACAGATGCTGTGGTCTCCCACAGTGGTTTGTATCTAAAGAGTAATTTAGACCTAGGAAATGCAAGTTGGTGCCACTGAAAGTCAAATGAAATTCAATACTCCCGAGAAAAAAACCCAGCATGGTGCATTTAAAAGAAAAAAGACCCCATGCTGCTAGAGAGCCGTTCAGCCTCCCCAGACAGCTTAACACAATCTGGTTCCCCTATAAGGTCCCTAACCCAATCAATTCAACATTAGCAACAGACTTTAGTGGAACAGATACTGCAAATAAATACTGAACAGTTATGAGATGTCAAAAGGCCACAGCTAGCTCTCGTGGTTTGATCGCTTCGCAGCGATGGTTGGGGCTGGAGGTCTCCAGGAGGTCTCTCTGCTCTCAGGAGGACTCATTGTCATGGGGTGCCTTTTCCTGCCTTGCAGGGACGCCAGAGGTTTACGCTGAATCTCAGTTAATATGTACTACTTGCTTTTCAATGCGAAAACCACCCCCTAACAACCAAACCACATCTACCAAATATTTTTATATCAGAAAAAAAAAGCAGAAACAGATAATTATGACAATACCACCTCATGGGAGAGGAGTTTGGTCTCGGTTTTACAGGTAGCCAAAGCGTGCGTGGTCCTTATCAGACACACAAGCCACTGGAGGTTTCCCACTTGCCCAGGCTGTGTACCGACAGCTCTTCAGTACCCCAAACCCCAGGTTCAACATCATCCCTGCTCCCCTGTAAAGCAGCTTTCAAATCAGGTGAGAAAGCAACAGCCTGCACAGCAGGGAGCTCCTGGACTATGCACATCACCCCTCCAACAAAGGTCCAAAGCCTTGTGCTAGAGAAGCTGCCCTACGTTTCATGCAGGACATCACAGCAGCACCCAGAAAGTCACCTTGCTCTGTGACAGAGAGCCAGTCCTGATCTCAAAGTGCTCCGCCTAAGGACAGATGCAATCCAGCTGGGAAAAAGCAATACCTTGCTTGGATAACATTTGGTTGTGGGTTTTGTTTGGTTTTTTTTTTAAAAGCAAGAATAACTATTTTGCATTTGGATTATTGTCAGCATTTCAGGTTGGTGAGTTGAAGTGCTGAGCAAGTTGGTGAAAACCAGGGCTATGGAGCCTTGAGTCCAGCAGAACCAGACAAACTCACAGCATTAAGAGCTCCAAACTGAACCCACAAGTTCTTAATTGGGGCAACACTTGCCATTTTTACCTTTATTTTTTTTAAAAAAAAAAAAAACCAACCCTAAAACGACCCTCTATTGGCTTTTATCTTCTGCCAGGTGCACATTGCTGAAACGAGGTCACAGTAACAAGTCTATACCATGGACACCTTGAACATGTCCCATACCTGGGCACAGAGTAAACATATGGGCTTGGCTAAATGAAAATCAATGAGCTAACAAAGGCTTCTCTCACTGGATTGATCCAAGCCCCCGGACGGCAGGCGCAGCAGCGTGCAAAATGGTGTTAACGCAGCACAAGTATAAATTCCACTCACAGGAAATACAGTAACAAAAACTAATAGCAGCACAAACGCAGACCAGAGTATCATTGATCCCCAAACATTAGATGACAGCATCAGATAATTTAATGAATGGTAAAGCTCTTTTAAGAGCAGGAGCAGCCTGTTTAGCATGGCTTGTTTTATCTCTGGACCATTTGGAGCTGCAGGATGCTGTACGTCTTGTTCAGCATGTATGTAACAACCATTGTTTAAACACTGATCTATGAACTATATTTGGGCTTATAAATTCTTATAGTATTTACTAGTAAAGTTTTTACATTATTTCCCCCACTAGATATATTGCTGGGACTGCTTTACTACACAGCAGACACTTCCTGCAAGATTGTGCAGTCGCATCTACATATGTTGTTATTGAAAAGTCTCTTAAATAACATCTGTTGTGGTCTAAAAACTGATGATCCATAGGTAAGAGCACATATGCTTATCTCCAGTTTTAGAGGCCTGGGGCACGTGGGCTGTTGGCTCTCTGAAGTGGGGGCCAGGATGGGGTACAGGGGGCAGTTTGCTCAGCACATGTTGATTCTTCGTGTTTAGACACTGGTGACTGGGTTGTGCTGAATTAACCTGTCCACAGATGCCACGTGTGAGTAAATAACTATTCAAGGGTCCTTTCATATGTATAAAATATTAGAAATCTACTGTAACACAGAAATAAGATTTCCCCCAAAAATATCTTCTCCTTTTTAGGGACTATATCTTTCTGCTGCTGTAACCAATGATTCATTTTTCATCAACTTCAAGAAGAGCAACACCCAGGGTAGACACGCCTGTGCATTAGTATTGTAAGGAACGTCCACTCCATCACACAGCGATACATCAAAGACTCCGGATTTCAAAATAACATTGATCTGCTCCAGAGATTTACAATTGTTACTAAAATACATCTTCAAGGTATACACAGTAAAAGCACTAACAACTTAATGCGTTAGAAAATTTATAGGAGCGTATCACAGCCAATGACGAGGTTTTCAAAAGTTGTCAGTTCTCCCAGAGATGTGAACAAAAACTTCAGACTGGTACAGAGCTTGAAAGCATGATAAACTCCGGAAAAAAAAAAAAAAAACAAAAAAAAAATATACACATGAGTTCCTGGCAGTTCTAAATGTTGAGAAGAGGTTAAAGAAAAACAGTTTTCCCAAAGTCTGCTAACAGTTACAGAGGGACCTGCTCAAGATCTGCACGACCCCCTTGTCCATCAAAGCGCTCAGCTACCAGCTTTGCCCCATGGACCTCCAGGGAGGACACAGCACTAGCCCAAATGGGAAGGGCCAACTGTGGATATTGAGCCCCAACACCCCATGCCTGCCTTTCTCTGCCCCATCCTTCCCCACGCATCACCACCCGCCTCCATCCCCCGCGCCACAGCGTTCGCCTGGTTTAAATCCCAAGCGCTTGGTCACACCAGTTCAGAGCACAACCCCCTCCTTCACAGAGGGCAGCCTATTCCCCAGGGAAAAATTACAGTTGTCCGTGGGGGTGAATAGGCAAACACTATTTTCTCTACAGCTGAACGAAGAGTTAACATTCTCATCCTCATGTCAGGCCCAGACACAACCATGGGTCTTTGTCTCACTTCTGAAATACAGTGATTTATATTTCAAAATATTGCTGACTTGCACCCTTCTCCTCCTAAAAGATCCCTTCTCAAGAGCCTGAGGGGTTGTACAGATTTGATTCCCTAGCTCCTGTGCCTCTTAAAATGGCAATAATTATTTGTAGGCAAAGCCTCATTTCTCTCCAAAAAACCTGGAAACAGCGAAGAGACGCACACTGCGCTGCTCCCCCACAACAAGGAGCCAGAACCAGTAAGAAGGGCAAAAATGAACATGCATTTCATCACCATTTTTTGATTAGCAGTTCCTGAGCCATAACCTCTAATGGTAGTAATTAACTCGCTGAGCTCCAATACAGGCATTATAAAGCCCCTGATGCATGCCGGAGACTCAACGTGCAGGGCAGCCGCATCGCTATGCAGCTGCGAGTTTTAAGATGTTGTAAAGAATGTCAAGGAACAATAAACATGATTGAAGAGCTCGTTTGCAGGAACCGTTCAGACGCTCTCGCCATACTGTGAGCAACAACAGAAAAAGGAGAAAACAGGCTTAATTGTCTTCATTACGCCTATCAGAAAGACAAGCTACCCGGGAAAGCAACGTGCAGGCTCACATCGCCCCAGACTTCGCTAAAATATGAAGCTTGATTTGCTTTAGTTTCCAGTTGTTACTGTGAGAAAAAAAACCAACATTTTCAGAGTATAGACGAATAGGGAATTTGGTATGACAGTTGTTTTGTGCTTCTTGGATGCACAAATATAATCCCTGTGTTATCAGTTCCAATTGCCCCAGTATAATCTCTTCCCCAAGGATGTTATCTTTCAAGTTAAGGACAGGTGTGGTGCTTGTCACTATTTCTTTTACCCTTAAGTTGCATGAAGTCAGGACTTGTGCTGTTACACTTGAAGTTTTGAAGCTTTTTAGAGAGATTCTCTAAAAAAAGTGCAATGCTGCACCAGAGCGAATGGAGGGCTTCCTGAGGAAGCTCCCGAGTTGTTACTAGGAGAGCATGTTGTACACATGGAAATAGAAAAATTAGAGTCATCATTTTTCCCTGTAACCCCAACACATCAGACCCTAAAGAGCACGTGTGTGCTCACGCAGGGGCTGGAGGGCAATCACACAGTTCAGCCCCATTGCATTCGCCTTCCAAGTGGAGATTTCAGAGGCGCTTTCACGTTTCATCTCTCACACGATGCGCAGCCTGCGAAGTTGAAAACTGTTTCAACGAAGGGCTTTAGGCAAGGCTGGACAGGCAGGATCCTGCCTACACACCGACACACGGCAAAGCTGCAGCCCCGAGCAGGGGGGCCCTAACCAAAGGTCACAACCCATCTCTCCTGGCAGGACCCCAAGGGGGAAAGGCAGTCTTACAGCCCCGTCAGAGACCAGCAGGGTCCTTACTAAGGGGGAAGGGTGCTCTTTCTTTCCAAACCTCCTTTTCTGGAGCTTCTTTACAAGGGGAGCTCTGTAGGAGTTACAGACAATCACATCATCCTCCCCATATCCATGCCCAGCATTCCCACTCTGACCAGGGACAGGGTTTAGCAAGGACCACGCACAAGCTGGTACATCCACAGCTATCAGCACCTTCTGGATCATTCAATATTTATTTTCCCAGGTTAAGTCCCATTCCTAGAGGCTGGGGAATCTCCTCAGCTGCTGCACTACCAGCAGCTTCCACCCTCCCCTCCAGAGGCAAAGACTTTCCTCTCTTTGCCTTGATTCCTTCTCATCGGGCACAGAAAACACAGCCCAGAGCAGGAGGGGTAATTTACACATAGAAACATAAAGCTGTACCTGAGATTTCCAGAGACACGCTCTTATTCTGCGAGGTGAAGCCTGCAGCCTTCCCCAGCCATCCCAGCGTGCAGAGGTAGCCTCTCTTTCCCCCTCCCCGAGCTGCTGAATCACGGCCCCTCACAAGAAGCACTTTTCATCAATGCTCCTGCTGCAGCACTTTTGCCATCACAGCACCAATCAGCACCTCCATCACCGACACCGCTAACCAGGTGGGGATGTCTCTGCGCCAGCTGAGAAGCAGCTCATTAAACCCCCACCACTACCCTGCCAGAAAACAATTGCCTTTAAATGCCTTATAAATCCACCAGGCTTCCCTATTAAAGCTGGTGCTCCACTAAATCATCTCACCACTTAATAGCCCAAGCTTCAATCCGCACTTGACTTCTCTATTTACTATTTTGATGCTTTCCATTACTGAAGGTAGTGGTCTTAATTAAAAGCAATTACACGTCTCCTGATTAAAAGCTACGCATATCATGTAAGAGACCAGCTCTTGAGTAGCACAAACCAGCCCCATGGCGGGATCGTGCCCTGCACGCCCCGTTACATCCCCAGCATAACCAGGATATGTGCATCTGATGATCTGAACAGTCTTTCTTCAACATTTCAGAACAATCTGATATTTGCTTCTTGGCTATATAACAACAGAGCTTCTCCCTTGCCAGCCCTGCACCCCAAGAATCCAGCCAGCATCTCCATCTACTGCCTTTACCCTCCCTTTTTGTGAGGGTGATGCTTCACCCAAGCAGCTGGAAATATTTGCTTCAAACTTTGAATGAGTTAATCTTTTCCAGGAGGAAAAAAAAAAAAAATCCCATTAAATATGTACTCAGAAGGAAGTTTTCTGAAGGCATTGCAACCGGTAAAGTAAAAATCCTGGCAAAACTCAGCTGTCAGCTCCCAGGCAGGGTCTCTGGGTCCTGCGTGTCTGTGATGCAGCAGCCTGGAAACTCAGCAGCTGCTTCATTTAATTTGAAATGGGAGAGTTTTGAGGAGTAAGGAAAGGAGCAGTTTCCAAGTGGCTGTGTGCTGTTTTGACATGCAGTCGTTCCCTGGGGAAAGCTGGTGGGGACGTGCGTGTTGCCTTTCTGAGGATGCTAAAATGATCAACGGGAAAGAAGCAGCTCTTAAAAAAAAAGGTATTTCTAGTCTTGAAGGGACTCTGATGGGAAAGGGAACCTCTGAGAAATACCTCTGAAAAGTTAAACTGACCAGCCATCAGGCTGAAGTGAAAATATGGTATTGATTTACTTTTTTTTATACCATAGGAATGAAGCAGTTGAATTTTAATTAATGTACATTACAGTAAAGCAGTCTATAAGTTTTTAATTGACCCACTGCCTCAGTTGAACTTGAACTTCAAATAGTAGAATAAATACCGACAGACCGGCGTGTAGTCACGTGGATGTGGCAGAGAGGAGTCGCACCACAGAGTGAACACATCAGCCCTTCATCCACCTCCTCCTTCCCCCTCTTCCTCCCAGCACGGTCCACGCTCACAGGTGGGTGCTACCTGCCACCAGCTCCACACACCCTCCCCACCCGTGGGCACCTGGAACCTCAATAGAATAAATATTTTACATTAATCAGGAGCCTGTTTTATCTCAGGCACAGTGCACTGCGCATTAATGGTGTGTGTATGTGCAGAGTGTGTTAATTTATCGCTAATTCCCTTAAGGAGAGTTAATATTGTACCCAACGCACCTGCAGCTCTTGTTTAGGCTGGGGGGGACAATGTGAATGGTGTTGATACACCGTGCCCAGGTACTGACACACCCAAGCATCCGCAGGAGCTGTCGGCATGAAGAATTCCCTGGAAAAATTCTTGACTGCCATTTTTATGCTCAACCGGTAGCAGTGTTGACTGAAAACGTTGTCACGGGCCATAGTAATTTGATAATATGCAGTAAATATAAAAGTTGCGGCTTGAAAATATTTTTAAATTTCTTTAAAAAAAAATAAAATGAAGCTCTCTTCATAGGAGCTTAAGTGGAAGTCTTGAGAATAAATAAATAACACTATTTGCTGAAACTGCAGAATACTTCGTTCACAGATTTTGAGCTACTTCACAAGTATTCAAATGACACGACCTGGGCTTTGGAGAGGTTTGGTAATATAGTCAAATTTCCACCTCTCCTCTGCAGAAACTGCTGAGCACCGTCCCTCTGCAGGAATCAAGACGAAATTAAATTTCAGTCACTCTGTGCCTTCTCTGCCAGAACAGAGGTAGATTTGGAGATGTGATGGCACTGCTGCCTTCTGCAACAGCCACTGCAAACTTGCTTATGGCGAGGATAAGGAAGATTCACCGTCCTGACAATTTGTGATGCTTATGCTTGTGTGCTCTACCCAAAATATGTCTTATTGCAACTAAAAATAGTTTTATAAAGATGGCCTGGTGCCTTAAAAAATTTCCCAGAAAGGCGACTCTCCGTCAAAATCTTCTCTCAGCACCACTTTCCCCACATGAAATTATTTTCCTTAGTGAAGAACTGCAGCCCTAGTCCTCGCCCGGGGGGTTTTAGTGCAGCTGCATATGGGCAGCACATCTGTGCTAGCACGTACTCCTTTGACAGATACTAGAAAGTATTTGCATGGCAGAATAGGTCAAGTATTAAGAAGAGAAAAAAGAAAGCAATTCACTGATACCATGTAAAATCAAATTAAATGAACCCCCTAGCACCCTACACATGGCTGTGTGGGACCACGTTGCCACAACAGGTCTGGGTTCAGGGATGGGTAACAGCTCCCCACAGCTCATGCTTACAGCTTACACAAAAGCACAAAAAAATGTCAGAGATCTCTGCTAGGTCACGTTATGGGGCCCAGAAACACCAGGGAACGTCTCCAAAATAACGATGGACCTGATCAGCAACTTGTTTTATTTCTCTTCTTTTTCGCATCGACAGGATTATGTTTTTTCCTCTTTTTTTCCCCCCTTTTTTCCCCCTCTTTGTTTCTCCTAATACTAACAAAACCAAGCTTTAGTTGCCTCACTGAAAATCTGTCCTCTTTAGGGAAGTGCTCCATCAGACTTTACTATCGGAGTTAACCAATTCACTGGGGCAAACGCAAAATGTGAGAGGATCTGGCCAAACAACACATAATATCTATTTTTTTCTCCGAGCAGGTCGGAGCAACCCATCTCCAGTGGGCAGCATCCTCCCAGCTGCCCGCAGCAGGCAGGGCTGGCACATAAACTGGCAATTTAGCGGTGATTTTACAGTGGAGCTTTTCTGCAGTAGCCTGTCATTAAAATAAGGAGGTCAGCTGGGCGAGTGTGATGCTCCTTATTATCTGAGCTTTCAGCAGAGGATACCAGTTTCAGGTTTGCACTGAATGGCTTCAGTAAAATGATCGTTATCATTTAAGTGATAAATAAAACCAGATGGCAGTGAATCTGAGGACATCCCCGAGTGTCACAGCCTTACCTGGGAAACTTATGTGAAAAGAAACTCAACAAACAATACCATATCTGCTCAGAAAGATAAGTGGTCTTCATGATAATGATTTTTTTATCACCAGGGGGGAAAAAAAAGAACAATTTACTTTGCTGGTTTCCATTTCTCCATCTACTGTCAGACAAAATAGTGGGCAGACATAGAACCTTTTCAAATGAGAGCTGGCAGGTTCATGGGAAAATACTTTAAATATATTTGAGTCCAACACTCTCTATATTATTTATGGTAAGCATGATCTGCAGCTCTCGCAGTGTCAATTTTTTCTATTAATTGTTAATGAAACGGTCCGATCTCCTGGGGGCAGAGAAAGGTGTTGTTTTCTAATTTTTCACATCAAGAATGGTGTAATAATCCCTCATTAATTCAATCATCTTTCTGTCAGATAACTGCTGTATAATTTAAGAGGTAAGGTTTTAAATAAAGATCCTGGCAAAACCATCAGGTTGATTTAATATGTATCCTCCATCTAAGTTAAACTCATAACCCTTGGAAACAAATTAGTCTGAAAAAAGGTAGATGGCAATGGAAATGTCATAACTCTTTGTATACGTCTTCTTTCCCTATATTTTTTTTTTCTTTTTCTTTTTATCAATCTCTTTTTTGCTTTTATTTTTTACCATTTGGAACGTAACACTGCTCATGCTCCGTGTCTGGCTTGTACAGTCCCTTGGGCTCCCTGGAAACTGTCTTTTCCAGCCTTCACCAGTTTTCAAGGAGAAGCAGCAGAACTTGTCCGGTTTCAGCCCTGTGCTGCTCCCCAGTACTCATTTCTGCTTGAGAAGCAGGTTGGCAGAGGCAGCACCAAATTCTGCTCCGTCCTTGGCAAAATACTGTATAATCAGCACTGACTAAAAGCTTATCTCCTGTTTACCAGCTCTGCCCAGAATTATGTGCTGAATTGCACGAGCACTTGCTGGTCCAAACATTGAAAAAATTGGATGGCACTGCCCTGCAGTAAGCACCCAAATCTCCTGTTTTTCTGGGACACATCCTAAGCCTTGTTAGTACTTAGTGCAGTGCTAATATTGACCAACCTCTCTAAAAACCTCACCCAGTTTCTTTAAATGAGTGTGACACTCAGTTCCCTCATTTTCCTGGCTGCCAGGTTATATCACTTAGGGAACACAATTAGGAGCCCCTTATCATGCGAACAGGAGTCAGCTGCTTTAACTCTGCACGTCTTGCCAAAGCCAAAAAAGTGAGAGGCTGCTGTAAGATCCCCCCCTCCTGCTCGAAGAGATCTTTGAGTCAAGGGGAGCAGAGAAGTTTTCACTGTCTTTTTTTTTTTTTTTTTTTTTTTGAAATGTTGCTACGTTGAACCAAAGTATCTCTCTATAAACTACGATTGGAGGAATTTTATCAAGCCCAAGAGGAAATTTCTGGTCGACACCACAGTAAACCCTGCAATGATGTCTTTGCATCACTTACTCTGTGTACGTGTCCCCAGCCCCAGGCTGCTCCGGCTTTCTGGTGGATCTCAGTTTCCCACCCTCTTCTCTTCCCCTACGTGGAAGGTTTTGAATGGTCCCGTTTCTGTGCTGGCACAAACCAGTAGCAACATTTTCAAAACTAGATGGTTTTTGGGGATATTTGTTTTCAAATCATCCCAAATTATCGCCATGTGATCAAATTCGCAGCTTCTGATGTGTATCATCCCTGACAAACAAGACCACATCTTATTTTCCAGCTTAACCAGCCAACCAATAATAAAAGCTGTCCTGCCTTAATCTGTCTTATTCAAAAGTCAGCACACCTCATTGCACCACAGCTCAAAAGAGCCCTCCTTTCTAAAAAAAAAAATTAAAAAAAATCATTCAGTCCTTTGGGCTGATGTTGGACAATGTTAAATCATGGGGAAAGCGTCCACGGTGAAATTTGCCCTATTTGCCATAAATTTCTTTGGGAAGAACGCAGAGGATGCCACCACGTGTCTTACAGTGATGGAAACGACCACTTAATGCAGTTCTACACTTTCATTTCCTGAAATTGCTGCGGGTGGCAAGACAGAGCTCTTGGCTGTTTGAACCTTGCAATTCACTCACCAGGATGATCATTTTAACTTGCCCCATCAAATCACTATTTGTAATTAGAACTACATGTCAAGAGCTACAAATACTTCTATTTTCCAAATAGCTTCTTAGGTAGAAAGTAATAAAATGCTAATAGGTTGCAGAGAGGAATACAGGAAAGAGTGTTACGTTTGATACAGATGGAGACAAACAGAAGAGAGCAGGAAAACCTTACTGGGACAGGCTTTCACCTAACGCCAGCCAGAACGAACCAGCTGTGGTCAGAAGAGTTGGAGAATATTTGACTTGTTTGTCAAAATACTCTAAATACTCAAAATATGCTGGATGAGCCACAGCGGGGGCAAAGCCTCTCCTCCAGCCCCTGATGGAGGACCTCCACCCATCTTACCTGGGAAACGCTGCTTTTTGCTTCCACTTCTACAACCAGCAGCTCTCAAAAAAAAAAAAAAAAAAAAAAAGTCTCTTGAATCTGGAACAAACCTCTTGGGAAACACCATAAACCAGCAGCACGCAGGTTCACCTTCACTTGGCTTTAAGGCAAGCTGTCTCAAGCAAGAAGTGCAGCGAGCTTAACAAAATACCCATCTGCAAGCTAACGCTGCCAGGCACGGAGGGAAAACGAGCTTTGAAATGGGACTTAGAATTAGATCATTTTCTGGATGCACGATAATTAGCGTTCGCTGAGTTGCTAGGGCCCAAAGTCTAATGAATTGGGTACTATCTCCCTTGGTTTCACAGAAATATGCATCTTCAGGGCACGGACGTGCTCAGACACCTGGTTTTAAAAACACTTGCTGGCTGATAGAGCACAGACTCCTTCGTGGGCGCTGAGAGTTTTAAAGGACTTTAAAATTTCTCTGAAAACTGAGGGCTAAAAGAAATTGTTAGGGAGGCTAAGGGGTGTGTGAGCATGTGTATGCATGCCTGCGCACGCAACCCGTGTGTCCTCTGTCTTGAAACTGCCACGATGTTATATATGGCACTGGCTTGGCCAAGTGTTAACAATCAGAAATATGTATTTTGGCCTTATTTTACTAAATCTTCCTTTAATCTCCTCCTTAATTTAGAAGTTTTTCTATGGAGTTTCACATTAATAAATTTTTTTCAAGGTCTCACCAGGCTTTGTACCTCGCTTTCACACTGTTTGTTGTGAGCAATGTAAAGGCAATGCGGTAGGATCATCAAAGTCTGAGAGGGGCTCCTGGGCTGTTCTGTATGATTTATCCAACTGACTTGAACAGTTCTGGCAGTCTCTTGCTATTATTGAGCAAATGCTATTTATGCAGGTGTGATTTTTTTTTTTTTTTTTAAAAAAACCCACTGGATTCTGTCAGCAACTGCTTTAAACTGTCTTCATATCTTAATAAGTGGTAATTGGAAATATCAACTGTTTTTCTCCCCTGTTATCTTTTATAGAAATAAGTGTTGCAATGATGACTTCAAAGAGTCTCAATAGCTATTTCCCAGCTGTCATTTAATAAGCAATCTGGAAGATTTCAGGTCCTCCGGAGAACGTGGTGAATACAGTCAGTCTCTGGCATCAGCCACGTTTCAGAGTCTCACAAGTATTACCTCTTGTAATGAGTCTTGCTTTAGACTTTCATAGAGATCTTTCTCAGATATTAATATTTTTTAGGATCATATAACTTATTGTAAGAGGTTTTATAATATTTCAATTTACCTTTAAATTTCTCTTAAACCCTTTAGAAATGGAAGCAGAACGGAATACTACAGGCATTAAATGTCCTGCCTTTTCCTATTTCAGATCTTGTTGTTATCATATATTGACAAAAGTCATTAGAGAAAAATGCTGGGTACCCCACCTCTATTCTTCAATGCTCAGAATAGCTACGTGTGTCCTTGTAACTGCTTCTGGCTGGTAGGGAGCAATGAAAGGCAGGTAATCAAGGAGTCTGGAGCAATACAGTGCCTTGAGGGCCTGATCAGGTTGCTGCTAACTCATTTATTCAGTAAATCTGTAATAATAGGTAATAATGTCACATGGCAATCACAGAAAATAAATATATGGCCACAAAGGTTAAACTGAAGGCTGCTTCATTTGTATAAAATCATTGTTTTTATAAAATGAGTAGCCGATTAAACTTTGAAATAGCAAAAATAATTCCTTCAAGAGCCTACATTGCTCTCTTAAGACTCATCTTTATTGGCAGAGGGGAGAGCATGTCCACTCTAATGGAACAATTTAAATGCATAACAGTTAAAATAAACTCCTTAAAGTATGTCTCCACATTCCTTATGTTGACTAGTAAGGCATCGCTTTTTCATAAAATACTGTATAGCTGAGAGACATTTAAAGGAGGAAAAAAAAAAAAAACAACGCTGTCTATCTCAGGCTGGCCTATAACAATTTCTACACTTAAAGGCATGATTGATTGTGTGAAAGTAAAACTAAAATGCACTTCACATAGCTTTGCAGATTTAAACCTCCTTTCTGGTTTTCCTTATGCATATGTAACATTCCCAGGGCATCTACTGCAGGGATGAATAAAGCAGCAGGGAACAGGACAGAAGAGCAAAAATTAAAAGAAAAAACCCCCAAAACCAACAAAGTAAAAAAATGCACAATCCTCAGAAAACCTCACCAAGGTAACCCAAATCTCAGCATTGTAGGTGTCCCCTGGCCCGGGACCCCGCCTGGCCCAGCCCAGGCTGGTGGAAGGAGGGACAGGTTAGTAAGTGCAACTCTTCCCACACAACTGGAGGGGTCCCCAGGGCTGATCCTGCGGCTCGGTGGGTGCATTGGTGTCACCGCTGCCCCAACGCGACGTCACCTCGCGGGGGCTCCCGTGGCAGCAGAGCTCGGGGACTTGCACCTCTCCTCCTTAGGGTTATCAGCAAGCTCAGAGTTAACGATTCGTGGCAGAATAAATCAATTCCGGGTACTTTTCCTTGGATTTCATTTTGAGAAGGTTAAATAAATAAATCTACATTTAAGCAAATTTATTTTCTGTCTAATGCATTGCAGTTTTACTCAGATGGAAAGCTAGAGCAATCAAATCGAAGCCACAGTTAGGCTGGAAACAAATCAATGAATTAGAATGATCAGATCTTCTTCATCAGCCCTAAACCAGACCTGAGGATGAGTTTGCAATGACAAAGAATTGTCTTCTGTCAGGACAATTGACAGAGGCCTCATTTTTCTTCCAGTGTAACTTAAATTGGGAAGGTGTCAGGTTGAAAACATCCCAAAATTTTACTTCAAATACAATTACTTCAAATACAAGGCAAGGAGACTTCCTAGGGAGGGATGGAGATGAAAGAGTTTGGCCACTAGAAAAAAGATGAACCGGGTCCTCGCCCAGCCCTACAGGCAGGAAAGCCGGTACCTGCCTGTGTAGAAGAGGACCAGCTTGCTGCCATCCCTTCTGCGAAAGAGGGACAAGATCTTTCCCCCGTGCTGTGTTTTTGGTGCAGCGAGACCCCAGTAAGGACACTGGTGTGCCAGGAGCCGGGCACAGGCACAGAAATGCTGACAACAACAGGGGTTTTATTTACATGCGTGACTTTTCTTTAAAAAGCCGACAACCAGATCTCGAATTTTCAAGAGGAAAGGGGAAAATATATGTAGAAACCAGCTTGCTTTGTAGAAAAGCTTTTTTGTTGTTGTTGTTAAAAAGCATTTCCTCCGCCCCATTTCCAGGGACAGCTAGTAAATCCTGAGCACTCAGCTTCAGCTCTTGTGTGCAGCGAGACGCACCCTCTCCTCGCCGAGACGCTTCTCTAGACGTGAGCGATGCCCTGAGCGCGGCCGTCTCCATCTCCCTGCGCATTTTGCGATGCCATCAGCTCCCCCATCACATCCATCCAGCGACGTTATGAACATCTATCGACTGCCGTGCCACCGGATGACCCAAACTCTGCTTCTCCCACTCGCCGTGCCCCGGTACCCTGCCGCAGCCCTGCTCTCCAACCCCTTCCGCGGTGGCGTGAGCATCCTTGCACGTTCGCACGTTCTTTCTGGCTTCTTCCAGCTGCGAGGGCTCGGTGCTGCAGGCAAGATCTCACAAGATGTGCCTCCTCCTCCTCACCCGCTTGGACGCTTGAGATTGCGCCTGGGTTAGTGCGGCGCGGAGCAGTGGTGTCAGAGCCCACTGGGTCCCAGATAAAGCTTTAGATATCAGTCAGAAGAATTAAAGAGTAGCTATTTCCAGTAATTAAGAGTGGTATCAGTCAATTTTATGCATGGGTGGTTAAGACACCAAAGGCTATAAAATCATACGATAATGAAAAAAACAATCCTAACAGATTTTATTTATTGCCTTTTCTATCGCTGGCGACCACAACCACTGCTCTAAATGTGTAAAACAATACCAGTGACGGCTTTAATGCTTTTTCTCACCGATTTCCATTGTCTGGAGGCTGATGAGATGCTTTGTGCTCCACATATTGTGTAATTAAGCTCCTTTTAATGAAAAAATTTGCTTTAATGAAAAGCAAAGCTAAGGCAGTTATCAACCAATTTATGTAGGAAATAGGAAGTATCTAGCACAAAAATACACAGCATAAAGCTAAGACTTTCGTAGATATTAGACACTTGATTGTATCTATTAGATTGTATCAGGTGTATGCAGCCAGAGCCCACCCCAGGCTGCTGCTCACGCTTGTGTTCAGAAGATGGCAAATCTCCTTAAAAACCAGCAAAAATAGTTGGGTTTGGGCTGGGTAGGTGGGAAACGCTCACAGATCGTGTGGCACAAATGGGGTCAGCCTCGTCCTCCTTTTCCTCCAGCACACAACAAAATACACAACTTTGTACACCTGGGTGGTGCCCCGTTCCCTTGGCCTATCTTGGGGGGTGTTGGGGGTACCCTGGGAGCTTGGGTTTTGTTGTGGAGGTTTGTTGTTTGGGGTTTTTTTTTTGGGTCATTCCTCTCAGATTAGTCAAGCTACAAGAAACCTTCTTTCTAAAAGGTTACCCAAAGAAAACACATTTCACACATTTTCTAAATAATCAGATGCCTTCAGGCTAAACATTCTTGAATTAATTCTGTTACATCTTTCCTGGCTGAACTGTAATTATTGCAGCAGTGGGGATGAGTCACCACTAGCTGTAGTTTATCTTCTGGAATATAGCCTGTGCCGCACCTAATACTGTGTGTGCTGGAACTAAATCAGCTACTTACTCCAATATCTTTATTATTAAAAAAAAAAAAAAAAAAAAGCCAAAGACAGGATCTATCTGTCATCACATGCAATGCACAGCACAAGCCCTTAATTTGCACCTTTCCTGCAAGAATCATAATAAGATATTTGATCTTATGCTTAACTATCTCTGTGTGCCGTGCGTACAAATAAAGAGCAACAGTCTCGGGAGAAGACACTCAGAAGCTGGTGAGAAAAAGGTGGAATTAAAGGAGGAAACCCTGCTTTGGGTGTCTGCACTTTTCCTTTGGGTGTCCCCGTGGACTCGGGGAGGTTCTGGTTGGCCTCAAGGCCAGGCCGTGCCCCTCGGGGTGACCGTCCCTGTGTCCTTCTGGAGGAAACCCCTGGGAACTGGGTGTTCATGAGAAAGCACAGCCTCGGTGGTGATACACTTTTTTTGGTACGTTCTCAGGAGTTCAAATGTCCTCGTTTCATCTCTCATCGAAACACCTTAATTTAAGCTTCCCCCCATATTGTTAAATCAGCTTCCACGTCCTAATTAACAGCTTCTGCACTTGAGAAATGCAGCCTCCTGTTTTAAGAATAATGATTCTTTCCTCTTCTAGGTTCCCACCTAATTTGTTCTCTGCAAAAGACTTTAGAGATAGCAGCTTTTAATTACATGAAAAGGTAAGTCATCAATTTGTCTGTACCACCCCTGTTAAAGATTTCCTTCACAAAAGTTATTCAAAGTGGCGCATTGCACTGAAGCATCCAGAGATCTGCTGCTTTTTAATGGGATAACCAAGGGGCTGTGTCTACCTGCAGCTTTAGTTTTCTCACTAAAACCACCTTCCGAGTGGATCGAAAATTTATCTTTCAACAGTGGATCTGCTAAAAAGTCCCTGTTACAAACGGACATGTCATTCCTGAAGAAAATCAAGAATATTTCTGTGGCCACATCGGCTTCCCCCAAAATAAAATGATGGCTTACATGTCAAACACCATGATGGTGGTCAAAAATGTAGAGCTTGAGAGAGCACCTGCGGAAGCTTAACTCTAGGAAAAGGCGTAGATTTCCTATTTTCAGAGACAAATTCCTCGAGAACAACTCATATTTGTCAGACGGTTTGAAGGACACCCAAAAGCATGAACAACAGGGGTGCCCAGGCTCTCCTGGACACCAGCAGCAACTCCTGGGGCCAACACACCAGGTTATAGGTAAGGTGAAATGTGGCCACCCTCCCCGTGGGGCTCACCCCGCTGGGGAGATGCTACAAAACCGCCTTAT
Organism: Athene noctua; assembly: GCF_965140245.1. NCBI lineage: Eukaryota > Metazoa > Chordata > Aves > Strigiformes > Strigidae > Athene > Athene noctua. The sequence goes on from NC_134044.1 coordinate 27,877,924, forward strand.
TAACGCAGACTTCTGGGTGATTGGTTTCTCTTCTACGTGGTTCTGGTGCACTATATTTTATAGGATCAATTTTTCCTAATCAGGTTGCCCCCTCCAAATTACCCGAAGTGTGTAATTCTCAAGTTACATCTGTCAAGGTCGATTAAGAAGCTCGGGCTTGTAGTCCACAGGGCTCTGGTTTTATTTATTTATTTTCCCCCCAGTGTCTGCGTTTAGTTAACACTTATTTTAGATATAATACACCTTCTTGTATTTGGCCACTCACAGTGAGATTTATCTTTCCATGATCAGATTTTGCTACTACGGCACCTATAAATGTGGGCAGTTAGAAAGCCATGGCTGAAACTACCCATTTTCTCCTCTAAAATTAAAAAGTAGGCTCTGGCTTTCATCAGCGGCATGACTTGAGGTAAATTAACTTTCACTTTGGCTTTTGATGGATGTATAATGAACTCTGCATTGTTCAGCTGGAAATCTTGGAGCTATTTTTCATTCCAAATGTCTTCTGAGCAGCACGTTTGACAGGTTATTAAGATTTTAGTATCACTGTGGAAACATTTTTCTAGGCTCCTTGGCTAGGATCAGGAGAGGTTCACTGCACCTTCTCCATCTCCACACCAGCCTGCTGATCTCCTAAACCAGCTGGTTTTTAAAATTCAGGGTTTTTTTTAGATTACTGCCTGTAGGAAATATTTAATAAGCAATGATTTCTAATTCTGGTTTCTTTGTCCTAATCACCAAGCTGCACTGGGCAAGGATTTCACATTATTTAATTTAGCTACTTAAGTGTAGGAAGTTTAGAAATTAGTCATAGGGAAAGGTCAGGTTTCTCTGGAGGATCACAGGGAGATGTTGGCGGGAGAGCACCTCTGGGAGCTCATTGAGAGACCTGGACCCCACAGCATCCCTCTGCCAGGGCCACACGAGCCGGCGGGCAGGAGTGAGGGCAGGAGGTGGGACAGCAGATGGATGCTGGACGCTCCTGACTGCAGCTCTCTGGCCTATAAGGAGAGATTTTTATTACCTGAATTACTCCAACCTCTTCAGCTTGTGCGCTATTCCCATTAATCTCACTTTTATAAAGGTTTTCATGATTTGCAATTTTCCAAGCAATTTACAGAACGCATTCCAGCCTACTCAAAGGACAGCGCAGGCAAACGTTTTGCTTCTTTTGGTGTGCTATGACTTCAGTGCTTATATACTAAAGACAAAACTTTTCAACTTTGAAAGAATCAATCACAACGAAAATAGTGAAATATCTTGTGAAGAGAAACTAGAGAAAAGGTTAAAATCTTCATATAACCAACATATTCAAGTAGATTAAAATCCCAGTCTCCCTGAAGACAACGCAACCATCAATTTCTGCTTCTCTTACGTACTTTAGTTTTGCTTACCGAAGTGATTTTCTGGTAACTGAGAGTAGATGAGGGAAGAAATACCTGTGGAGAGGTGTAGGACAAGGTGAGCCCTGAGGGAGGCAGGGAAGAGAATGGTGGGTATTGGAGAAAAAATGGGCTCCAAAGGCAGTTTCTGAGTTTCCAAAGCCTGCACCTGGCAAACGAATTTCAGAGTTCTTCAGAACGTGCAATCTGATGACACATAATATCACTTTCTTGAGTAAAAACTATGAGACGGATGCCTCTTGCTCACTCCGTTCTGATAAAACTATTTCTTGCTGTCTGAGTCATCTCATCAGCCTGCTCAACTACGGAGAGATTTTATTGGTGTATAATGCCACTGATTCATGCCCTGTATTTCAGAACTTTATGGGAAAAAAAAAAAAAAAAGTTTCCAATATTTTTATGGAAAAACAGCATTTGGCCAAATTAGAAATTATCAGTTAGCACCAGCCACAAAGCTACCCTGAAATTAGTGCTGAATGTAGGGTTTTCTAAGTGTCTAAGCTCCAGGCCTAGCCAGGCTTACTTCAGTACTGACCACTGCCATCACTTTTGAAGTCAGCAACCTGGATTAAACTGGTACGGCTGGGTGTAGTTCTAAGCTCCAAGATAGGGTCAAGTAAATAGAGCCATATATTAAGAAAGTTAACTCTTTATTTCTGTCCTGAAAAACCTTCCCTATGAAAGGCCACATGGAATTTATTATTCCAGGGTCAGATTATTATTTTTAATTATTATTTTTAATTAACACTGATAAAACTCCTTCAAAAGAAAAGTTATGAAGCAAATTGAATAAGTTTCTCATTAGCGTTCGAATATCTTGGTAGTTTGAAGGTCCAAAATTATTAAATAGAAAGTATTTTCAAACAGAGAATATTTCTAAAATGATTCCTGCTCAGTTTTTATATTAGATTTTCCCCTCCTGAAATAGGAACAAGAAATAATATTCGCACAAGAGGAAGAGCAGGGAAGGTGTCTGAGATCTGAGGGTCATTTGAATACATAAAACTCCACATTCAAACCTTGCCAGCTATGGTGATGAACATAAAACTATAACAGCTTTGCTTTCAACAACCCTGATTCCTCTCTCTCTCACCAGTAGATCTGTTGTTTGCACCAGGATTCTTGACGGACGAATTGGATTTTCATATTTTCTGTCATTTTTTTTTTTTCCCCCCCCAAATGCCATAAATCAGCATTTTATGAATGAATAAATCCCATCTGCCAGCTGTTAAAAATCTGCTTCAAGGCTATGATATCTGGGTCATTTTATTTCATGACTCTGGTGCCACGAACAATGAAGAAGGTTGTTACTGCAAAACTCAGGATATTTTAGTCTTTCTCAAAATGAACTGTTAAAACAAGCTGGTAACTGTTTAAAGCACTTGCCTTAAAACCGTATGCTGCTCTGACAGCAAGTGGGCAGCCTCCCTTCCCCATCAGCCTTGGCCTGGATTTTGAGTCGTACATCAATAATTAACGCTGCCACGACCAGAACCCGACAAACTTGGGAAACGAGCAACTGGCCAAGTGAGAGAAAGAAGAACGATGGCACATTTGAAAGTGTATTCGTACTGCTTGAGTCTGTCTCCCTTTACCAACGTTACATAAGGTATGTCCTAGAAACTCTCGGAGTGTCAGTCACAAGACACATGCACATTAAAATTTGGATGAGATCAGTCTTTTAGGGCTTGTTGAAGAACAGTTTACACATAAGTGAGAGGGAATATTTCTACTGTATGCACACACTTCCCTACAGCTGATGGGGAGCATCCTGTGCCAGCCTGAGATGGGCAGTTTGTTGCAAAGCTTCAGACCTAAGAGAATAAATTTTCTGAAAATTGGGCACATCAGAACACACATTTATCTCTCTGCCTAATTCCCATGTACAGTTATTATTTGTGTGGGCAGCAGCAGCAGACACTGTGCATGTGGATGATTAATGAAATGTGTAAAAACCACACATTTGGTTGCTATGAATGTCGCACAATCCTAATAATTTTGTGCATAATTTGTGCCCAAAGCACATTTCCCCCCCCCAAAGCAGCTACACCCTTTAAAAGCCAGTTTGAGTACTGGGAATCCGTCCCCATTGCTTTTAACCTCACGCAATCTTGAGATCAAGATTGCAAAACATAAAAGTACGTTTTCTTACTAATAATATCCCTAATGTTCTGTTTAGTTTGGGTTCTGGTAAATGGTCACTGATTATATTACATATTATGCTAATGGAGTGTAAGATGCTATTTCCATGCTTGTCCTGAGCTGGCACAATATTATCCAAGAGAAAAGACAGAGATCCTTTCCTGGTGCATACGTCTCTCCAAAACTGGAAATTGTTGTCACTAAAATAACTGATGCACAACACTCCTTGACACGTCTGTTTTTAATTAAAGCCTATTTCAATTAAAAAGGGAGGATAATTTTAAGGGAATCTTTCTGCCAGATGGTGATCCCTCATTTACCTCAAATGTGTTGGATGCCATGTGAGTCGTTCCTGATTAGCTGAGGTTGATCCGATGTGTAAAATAATGCTGTGAAAAATGAGTTGAAATGACCCCATGAAGTGACCTTGTGGGTCTTTCCTTCTGTTGATGTCTGAGCTATTTAAGAATTAATGGGAATTCTGGCTTTGTCCTAGGACTATGACTGTGGAAAAGAACCACTACTGATTCAACAACCAGGGATGCTGCGAGTACTCCACGAGTACTGTGGCTGCAGGTAGATATTGAGTCCCTAAATCAGCTCCCTATCCTCTCCTCGTCTGCAGGTTGGCAGAGAATACACTAAATATTTTTCATTAAAAAAAAATAAAATTGATGAAACAGCTTAAACACAACGTCAGCTTTTCCCACTCTTAAGACCCCTAAGAAAAAACAAATACAGAACATGTTTTGTCATATATCATGTTTCTACGTCACAGTAATTTGTACAAATTCTACGTCTGGTCCGTGGAGTTCACAATTTCAGCTCCAGCAAAACAATTTTCAAGACCTAATTGGAAAATCTGTGCTGCAATACGGGTGAATATTAGATGGCTCCTTTCACTTTTACATACTTTCATTTCTGTCAGCTCTTAATTTGGCATGCTCGTTGATGGTGAATTAATTGACTGCACCATACCGAAACAGCAAATCACGCACACAATGAACATTAATATTTCCAGCGTGCAAAATACTCCTTACAGATCAGTGAAATACATGTTTTATAAATTAAACTGAGAATGCAACCATGATTTGGCACTATATTAGCAGATTATGGATTGCAATTTATTGCAGTGGCTGAACGCCAGTCCAAAAACTCCCCAAAGTCTTGGATCACCCTCAGACCTGTCAGACTCTGTTCTGCTGGGTGCTATGTGTAGATTTTCACTTTTGGGATTATAATATTTTTATTTTTTTTTTAAACACTGGGGATTTAAACTTATTCTAGCACCAGAACTGGTGGTGGTGCTGTGGCAAGGGGCCAGGATACCGCGACTGCGGGGAGGCTACAAATCCCTTAAACACTCCGGTAAGTCTGGACCTGAGAATTGGGCAGGATTAGGGACCATTAGGTTACATGGACACTCACTGCAGTCACTGCGTAAACTCCTGCTAATTTGAGAAGTTTTTATGTTAGGGTGTAGATAATCCTAAACCAGATCTGGCCACATTAGTATCTGACAAGTAGAGAAGGAGAACGGAGAGATGTGGAAACAGGACTGAGCTGTGAGTAGATAAAGTGTTGCTTGGTTAAGGGGAAAAAAGAGGGTTAGTTTATGATAAAAGTGACTTAACTCAGATGTGTATGAGTCTAGACTTGCACAAACTTTTAGCTTTCCTGAAGTTGTTATTTCTTTCTGTGACTATCAATAAAACTTTACCTTAGCAGTAACTCACAGGAGATGTAACTGGTAGGAAATGAGATTCTCTGATATCCTGATATTTGCCACTGCGATATTATACGAAAGGTTAGTTGGTGTCTGAGACCCCAATCCTATCCGCTGGGTTGTTGTGAGTAGACCCACGGAAGCAGTTTTATGATCAGGGCATTGTTAACTACCTGACACATTAATTCTATGGTATTTACAATGACCCTTGGAACCTTAATATTTCACCAGCCCCCTTGGAAAGAAATTACTTTTTTCAAAACCTCGATTCAATGGCACTTGCTTGGCAAAGCAGAAAGTCCCTGCAGGACAGGCACATTTTAAGATTTCCAGCTCACATTTTGTAACGTAAAGATCATCCTCTAGCACACCAGTCGTGGCAATACTTGGGAGTTAACATGGCTAACTACCTCTTCACATACTACTGTATTTCTTAGAGGACAAGGTTTTCAGTTTCGAAACCTTTTTTTTTTTTTTTAATTTGCATTTCAAAGTAGCTATAAAATATGAATTCCGGTGCAAAGCATTAGCATAAAGCCATTCAGTATTATATATTCTGTCAAAAGTGCCAGGAAAAATTCCACAACTATTGCATTTCCATCTGGCAACATCTTTCTACCCTGAACATTTGCATAAAATACTTCTGCAATAAAGAAAAATTATGAAACATAAACTCTTTACGTTATTTCCAAATAGATAACTTTCACAATTGTGTAAGCCAAGGCACCCTGATATTGCAAACAACCTAATTCCTTCTTTTCCAACTATTTCAGAATACTTTCAGAAGAACACTCCCTACTCCCCCTTTCATTTAAATGTCTAGGTAGATTTTTCAAATTTATAAGATTTTTGATTTTTAAACCAAATAGAAATCACTGAAGAGAGGCTGAACCAGGTGCTTCTGTTCACCGTTGTTTGTGTACTCAGTACTACCTCCATCTGCAGCTTAGGCTTGCCAAATTATTGGGGTAAATTGGTGCACAGAGTCATTTGCATCCCCCCAAGTACTTCATCTATAGAATTAACCCTAAATTTTCATGGGTACATCTTTGCAAGTTAACATTTAACCTGGCACTGCCGTATCTCATGGGTTTAGACTTAAATACTGTATTGCCAGCATTTTTCTAGATCTTGGGCAGCAGAGAAGAAAGTTATCATGCAGCTGTAGCAAAAAACAGAGTAAAAGAAAGAAGGAAAAAAGATGGGACTAAGTTAGGATCGGATCTTTGATCAAGCTTGGAGTTAAAGTTGGACACCGAGCTAAATTCCGCATCTGGACTAGGCTGAGGCTCACAGGGAGATGGGTACCTGAGGCGGTGGGTGAGGAGAGCAGCGTGCATGAGATGCCCACGACTTTCACATAGATTTAGATACACCCATGAAACCCTCCTCCATACACGACAAATCAGTTTATCAAGATCTATTGCTGAAAGGAGGGGTGCTGCAGGCATTGAAATACTGAAACTCTTGACCCAACATCTCACGTGGAGAAGATGGCATAGCTCTGTTTGCCACCATCATCTATTAAAATAATTTATAAAAGATACCACTGTATTATACTCTGTAATAACTCTTTAGCCTAATAGTGGAACGGGTATGATGTTTGTAATAGTGAAGATTAAATCCCTATTAAACCAAGAAAAAATAACTTACGCATGTTATTTTTTTCTTTTCACTTCACTCTCCGTGAATGTTATTCACAGCAGTTCTGGTTAGAGCTTATTTCAGCAAAAAGGCCATGTGGGTTTCAGTCAGAGAGATGAGGAAGTTTAAGGCAAAGCATATTTTCTTTCTTTAAACATGCATGTTTATCTAGTCCTTTCCACGATTACGTGTCAACCTTCTAAGAAAAGGAGGAAGAAAATGGAAAAAAAAAAAAAAAAAAAAAAAAAAAAGGTGTGTGTTTTGCACATGTCTATGCCGGTTATATGGAATAGGCAAACATCTTGCTCATGCAATTATTTCTCAGTTATAAATACTTCTGTTGAAATACAGCTACTTTCCCCCGTCATTTACATCAAGGTTAATTCTCAAAACCTCGTGCACTTTTCATGCTTTAAATGAAGCTCAAGAGAAATGAAACTTCTCTCCGGCACAAGCTGTCATTTAACCAAGGAAATGAACAACACTGTGACCCCCTCCCTTAACGGGTGCCCCGATGAACACCAGGAGCCTGAACTCCGAAGGCTGTGGCAGCCGGGGACCGCAGGGGACAGCATATGTTTAAACTACGCGGGAGGAGCGCAAGAGCCACCCCAGACCACCACCAGGGTCTGCTTTTAGACAATAATCAGCCTGGAATAACCAGCCAACGGCACTGCAGCAAGAACACTGGGGGAATTAGAAACACAGCTTGTCCCCACTGATTTTGCTGCTCAGTGACTAGGGGACGTGCCAAACCGCACCTTACACAGAGTAAAACACCAGCTGTAGCATCAGACTTACATTCAGACTTCATTTTAGTCCTACTTAAGGGGAAAAAAGAGGGTTAGTTACGATAAAAATGACTACTCAGGTGTATATGAGTCTAGACTTGCACAAAATAATTAATAAAAAAGAAATTAAAAAACTCTCTTTGAAGAGCCACAGTTTGAGAATAAACCAAGAAGCAGAGGTTGGAATAAACCTGCCCAGACGTGATTCATTGTGTCATGTTTTAAGTGAGTGATTTCTACAACATTCCCTCTCCTTTAATACAGCTTTATGCTCATGCTGGCGTAATAAAGCATTATTTAGAGCGAGACTCATGTATTCAGAAAGAGATTCCACAAATTCTCGGGACCTTTTATGTTGTTGGCATCAACCCTTCAAGCACACAAGAGCTACACTATATAGCAAATGCTGAAGACAAACGACAGTGATGCTATAGAAGACCCAAATAATGCCCTTCAGTGATGCTGGAAAATATATTCAATGAAAGCCAGAGGCACTGGCATTCCCTTTTTCATAGGGAGAGGGATTCAGTAACAGCCTCTAATTTCTCTGGCATGCTTATACGGAATGTCATCTTGTGCATGCCCTCTAACGCATGAAAAAATGCTTTTCTGTTTTAAGAGAGTCAAGTCTAAAACAGGGGCATGGCAGAAATACACTCCCAAAGACAAGGACAGTTGGGAGGATATCTATACCTCACACCGTGTTCAGGAGCAAAGGTCTATGCTTATGCTAAAGGCTTCAAGGGAAATTAAGTAAGAACATTTAAAATGTAAATAATTATTCGTTGACAAAATGTGAATATTCGTAATTTTCTCATTCATTAAACCTCCTCCTGAAAAGTAAGTTGAGAAACTCTGGGATATTTGTAGAGCAGCAAGTTGAGTTTGGGGATGTCCAATAGTGTGGTGATTCGAGCTCACATTTGCGGATCAATGCCCTCACAAAGCCTTCTTCAGGAGGGAGAAAAAGTCTCTCCTGAAAGGTCACAATTTGTGCACAAGGTGCCTGTTACCCAATTCTCTTCCACTTGGGTTAAGGATCAGCAAAGGATCTGTTTTGTTAGAAGAGGGTGAAGGAGGTCCCACAGCTATACTTAACGACTAGGTATATCAGGATTAAATTTACTGGATGGAAATAAAGAAATGGAACGCACAAACTGGGATTTGTACGCGCAAAATCTAAGCTCTTCTGAGCCTCTTCTTATCATGCTGTTTGAGAGAAGATTTATGTCTCCGTCAAGTGGGTTTGGGTTTTTTTTGCACAGATTCAGAAAGCTCAGAAACGGGAAGGGGCAGACAGATGCCCAGAGCTGCCCAACAACAGGAACTCCACCCCATGAGGTTAATTTTAAAATTGTTTCAGAAGAAAAGCTAGAAAATATCTTACTATCAGGAAGAGAAACATCAAAATGGGCACCAAGTGGGCAAGAAGCCATGCCAGGATACCCAGTGTTGTTGTTTACAGCACGTTGCCAGCCTTTGGTAGAGAAGCCATGGCCATAATTTTAATTGCTCTGCTTGGCAACAAACACAGCTCTGGACTAAACCCGCTGAATTCTCTGTAGCACCTCCATGTTGCATTTCAGTTTCCTCTGAGGTATGAAATCTGTTTCTGAAATTTGGCTTCAGGATTTAATCTTTGGGTTTTCATTCCAAGTTTGCAAAATTAAACATGAGAGACAATATAAAGCACAAACGCTCTGGGCCGCTCAGCAATGTGTGCAGCAGGTTTATACCAGTTAGGTTAAAGAGCACCATGGTGTTCGTTAATACCATGAGTTTCGTATGTCAAATATTCTGACGTGCTAATCTATTTACATTTCATCATGCACTTTACATAAAAATAAAATTACAGGGATTTTATTCCTGCACACAAACCCTTCCCTTCCATCCTTTCCATCCCTGAACTGTTCTTTAGAACAAGATGCTTTTTTTGCTCTTCTGTAAAATGGTAATATTTTCTCCAGTAGGCAGTACAATATCTAAGGCTTCTGGACACCATCATAATCAAATATAATAATAATTTCATATTCTTCTTAGCTCCTCAGAGTACCAAAGACATTTGATTACTTTGAAGATGGTTTGAAAGCATCTTAACTCCACCTTTATTGAAGCAACATGTCTTTAAAGCTATCTTGGTGCAAATGTATCAAGAATACTCTTGAAATTCCTTGTTATATCTTGTACCTGAAAATCTATTTGAAACATATTCTACTGTATTGAATTTCTGTCTGAAACAGCTGATTTAGGCAGCTGATAGAGTATGGCAGGTGCCCCATTCATTGCATTATCATTTTATACAGTCTGTCCATAAAACCCCCAAGAGAAGGATGTACTGTCTGTCCATGAAAAATAATCCACTGTCTGTGGCTTAAGGGAACAGCAATAGAATTTTAAATACCTTGGAAAGACCAAAGCTTGGCCATTTACATTATTCTAGCAGCATTTTTCTAGCTGAATGGCCGTATTCAATCTCACAATGAGAGGAGTAATGCAATTAAACCAGCACCATAATGAGGAACTGGAAACATGGGGTTTTGTTTGAAAAACAAAAGCTTCTAAATTTTAAAATAATGAAGCAACATGACTGTTGCACATGACGGGAAGAATGCATTATTAGACACAGCAGGAAAATATTAAATATAATACACTACAGCAATACTCCACAGTTCACCTATGGCTCTCTTTTGAAATCCTGTTCTCATGTCTTTCCTGATGTTAACAGCTCAGACCCCTGTCATTTCTGCTCCCCCCAACAACTGTCCTGCCCAACAGGAGGAAAAATGTTTAATTAAATGTCCCCTAAGAAGGGACAATTAGAGAAATCCGGGAAGAAGTAAGGCTGTCTCACAAGAAGGTGGGCTGGGAGCCCCCACGACTAGCTCAGCGGGCGGGAGAGCTCTTTGCTAATGGGGTGGGATGCAAGCGAGAGAGCAAGATCTTTAAAAGGATAAAACCATCCCGAAGGGGTAAAATAAAGTCTTCAGATTCAGAAGCCACCACTGGAGAAAAGTTTAAACCACAGTTAGGTGGGATAAGGACACAACTGGTGCGTTGGCAAAGCTCTGGCCACAGCTCAGTTCCTCAGGGATGAAACCACGGGAGTTTGTGCCATCAGCCTGGGTGTGGCTTTGGGTAGCCTGGCAGTGATAAGCAAAATATGAGTATAAAGGTGCATGAGATGAAAGCAAAGAAATGGGAAACTCTTTCAAAATTTACTGTTGTATGGGTAGGACAGTGGAAGTTTTGGGATATCAAGTGAAGGAGGCTCATAATGGCTGATACTTCAGAGGTAAGGGAGAAAGGGCCACAGAAGTGGAAAAGAAGGGATTTTTATTCATTTTTTCCCCCTAGTATAAGCTGCTCCCACTCCATGCTCCGCAAACATCTGTTTGTAGGCCTCACCACAGGAAAAGCATAAGAGAAAAACGATTAAAAGCAACTAGTGGCAACACAAAAAAATCCCAAGGACAAGAAAAACTGTAAAAGAAGAGTGGTTAATCCCAAGGACAAGAAAAACTGTAAAAGAAGAGTGGTTACCCCTGGGGAAAAAAAAAAAAAAAAAAAAGAACCCAAATGGAACCTGTTCTTATTGCAGTCATGCTTTAGACAAAACTGAAATAATATTATAATAAGTATAATTAATATAATATAATAAATTAGGTTATTTGAGCCCCCCTGCCTTTTTTTTTGTTTTTTTTTCCCAAAGGCTTTTACCCAGGGAAAAGCAGCAATCTTCCCTCAGCTCAAAGCACTGGCCAAATAGGTTTCATTATGCAGTAGACAACTAAGTAATACAATCAAATAAATCACGGAAGCAATTCATCACACAAAATAAAAACCAAAAGCCCACTGCTATCCTTAGATCTCCTGAAGGTCTTTGATAAAACAGGGTGGCCTTGCTAAAAAATACTGTTGCCAGACATGAGATTTGGAGAAAATTTGAAGACCTGAATAAATAGAACGTATGAACCTCCATCCATTAGAATAAAAGTTAATAAGGGATGTTCCAAAAGTTTTTAATTACAAGGAAAGGTTGTTCTTTATGTCCTGCGTTCTTCTTTTTTATTGAAGCCCCGGAACAGCCATATCAATGCAACCAATCTAAAATAACCCCAGCAGTTTGCTGAAAGAGTAACGAGTTCTATTTGTACATTAAAAAGCGTGCTGGCTCTGGAGAGTGCAACGTGAGGCTGCCACCTCACCCATATTTTTAAAGAAATTCTATGAATTCAAGGCTGCAACATTAATTATGTTAAATCCATGCAAGAATCTGCGACTAGAAAGACACGTATGAGCCTACCTGCTCCGAACAAATGAGATCATTGGGAATGTTCCTTCTTCAGCTACATACGGTTAAAGTCTGTCTGTTATCCCAAGATGAAGAATTTCTCTGTCTGCCTTCCTCTTCGTGCAGCCAATTCCCCAGGGGATTCCACGTCCCTCATGGACCCCACATGCCCGGGGTTGCCCCCCGCCCAGTTTCCGCATTGGGAAGCTGCATCATACCCCAGGTATACGCACGGTGCAAGACTCTGCTTAAATTTATGTTATTTAAGCCTACGTTGTCTGTGACAGTGTAACCATGACAAATGTTACCAAACGTGGGAAATTAGGTGATCATTTCCATCTCCAATATCCAAAGTATCACTTCTCAAACAAAACAATGACCAAATACATCAGAAAATTCTGTCTTAATCCATTCAAGTATAAAAAAAAAAATTATTACCTCGGGGAAGGATCTGCTCACAAAGCTGTTACTATTAGCACCCAGTTGTGCAAGAATTCATTCTAGAAATTATTCTCTCCTGGACATTAGTGGCATGGAGAAATAACAGACGATCATTTTTAATAGAAAAACTGACAGACAGTCTGGATCAAGCTGATTTTATAAAGTCATTTGTTCTTGGAATTTGACCAAAGGAAAAATGGATAGATTAAGAGGTCAACCAACCGAACAGTAATTTACACTTAACAAATTCAAGTTCTAACTTAGATTTGATTATTCCTGTATGGAAAGTTCATGTATCATCTTAATGCTAAAATTAAGACCTCTTCAAAAGTACTCAAGGCTTCTAACCTGCTGTTGGTAGAAAGTCAATTTGGGTTTAGTTACACCGTGCTGGGGACAGTCGATCACATCAGCTTCCTCCTCCTGCTGCTCTGGGCTGTGTTTATTGTGTTTTTTGAGGAGAGGTGCTGGAGCGGTGCTGAGCTGCCGGGCCACAGGCAGAGCTGCCAAACCTGCCCCCCAAAAAGCAGAGCCTGTGTGGTCTGGCCTCACCTCTGCCACGTGTAGAGCAGATGGGAAATGAATCACTAACAACCAGGCACTTCTCCGCTGTTCCACTTTGGGCACTTTGCTAAAATTATAATGGCTTTTTTTTTTTTTTTTTTTTCCCCCCAGTGTGAAACAATTCACTACTTTGAGACAAATTGCCTAAGAAAATAAGGGCTTTTGCCTTAAATGTCTTCCTTTGGCAGAACTGTTCAGCACATTCTCCCTCCTAAAATATCATATACGTCTTACTAATGAACTTTAGCTGACCCTAAGAAGTAATTTCATATCTGTAAGCAATAAAACTGGCTCAAAAAATGTAGTTATTGAGATGGATTTAGAGTCTCTTGAAGACCAGGACAATGTTTGCTATTTGGTTGCTTAAATTCACAGCAGTCAGAGAAATAGCCAAAGTAGTATTTATTCAGGTGAAAATATACTTTTCCAGTATTTTTAATCTAAAAATTTATTTTATGAGCAGAAATAAATACTTTCCACTTTGGGAGGATATAAACTGAATATATTTGGAACGACACACTGTTCTGTAATAGACACCATTAAAGTGATGCTGCCACATTTCAATGTCGATATAGCCACTATTATAATTTAATGGATCTGGCTCTAGCTATTTCAGCAGGGTTTTCCCTACATACTAATAAGTTTCTATTACATATATTTTATGTATTTAATTCCTTCTGGTCCTGCTAATCATGACTGTATTTTCTGTTACTTAGATTTCTTACTTTTTCCCCCTTTTGTGTAACGTCAGAATGCAATTAATTCCAGTGAGTGAAGTTAATTGCCTATAGAGCTGGGGAGGAGGAGGAGGAAGGGGGGACGTTGGGAGTTGTGGCGTTTGTCTGCCCGAGTCACCGTTACGTGTGACGGAGCCCGGCTGTCCCGGGGGTGGCTGAGCCCCTGCCTGCCCAGGGGAACGGGGGATGAATCCCTGGGTTGGCTTTGCCTGTGCGTGGCTTTTGCTTCACTTATTAAACACCTTTATCTCAACCCACGAGTTTTCTCACTTTTACCCTTTTGATTCTCTCCCCCAGCCCACCGGGGGGAGCGGGCAAGTGGCTGTGTGGGGCTCAGCTGCCAGCTGGGGTTAAACCATAAAACTCAGGGAAAACCTGTGGTTGGAAATCTGGTCTCAAATAATACAGAGTTGGAGGCTCACCACCGTGTACTCTTCCCACACAACTGATAGATGGAAAAATTAAACAGCAAGAGCAGTTGCTGGAAAGAAAAAAAAAAAAAAAGAAAAAAAAAAAAAGCAGTTCTGCAATCTTCTTTTCTCTGTAGTAGTTTGTACCTGTCACTGGAGGAATCCCAGAACAGATCCAGTCTTGGAGCCATGAGATGAGAAAGGCAGTTCTGGCCAAGGGGGTGGTAGGGATAACTGAACCTGTTACCTGCAAGATGCTGCCAGGTCAGAGCAAACCACAGAGAACCTCCACTCAGCTTTTAGTTTTTCCTCTCTTTCCCCCTCAGATGACATTCTCATTTTCTGCACTGCTCAGATATTTGTCTCTGTACATTTTCCTACCTGACCTCTGTTTCTGCAGCACTGTCCCCACACACGGGAAGAAGTGATGACACCAGATCTCTACATTTTGGATTTGCCTGTGCCCGTTCTTCCCCGACATGTCCTAGGAAGCAGGTTTAGTGTGCTCTGCTGTATTCTCTCTTCATCCATGCCCAGCTCTCAAACTGCCACCAACACCCAGGGTACAAAGCTGGGATCCCAGAGAGTCTCATTAGCAACCCTATATATTTTAGAATATTTCAGCTGCGCACCCTGTACAGCAAGAAAAGACCTGGTCTTTTCATGCCTAAAGAAAAAATATCAGACTATTTTCAAGTGGAGAGGGGTCACTCCCCAAAGAGGTTGCAAATACCATCAAGAGCAGACAGCATTTACCAGTGTTCATGGCACGCTACCCCAGCTGCCAGCAACGCTCCCACACCTCCAGCCCTCTTCTACGTGAGAACAACAGCCCTGAGAAATAAAAGATGTATAGAACATCTTATAAAATGGTGAAACGTGATTTGAGGAGGGATGTTGCTCAGACAAATAAAGTTACGGATTTTCAAGGTGTTGCCACAGGGCTGGAGATAAACCCTTCAAGAACTTTTTGTAATGGCCTGATTCTGCTCTGCACCCACCTGCTCAACTATTAAAAGTCTTGGTCACTTTCATTTTTGGGGCCTCGCTTTGTTAAAGGCAGGGTGTGGAATTTCCTTGACGTGGGAAAAAAAAAAAAAAAAAAAGAGATAGTCTAGATAAAATTTTCTTGGAAAACATTTATTAAGCATTCAACCTAATTTTCTGAAGTACAACACGTGAAGTTCTAAAATAAACCTACTATTTTTAAGACCTGTCATCGGTACCGAACAGGGTAATCCCATCGTGAGCCATCACACCAAAGCCAGCCCCCGTTCCAGAAGTACAAAACTGTTTTCAATTGTCTCAAGCAGCATCTCCCTGTCGAATATTCCTGCAGAAGCATAGTTCAGAAATGTTTCGCTAAACATTTTGTTATCAGCTGAGATAATTTTTGAATTGATTTTGCTGCTAGTAAAGTGCAATGTATCAAATTGACTAATCACGTCGATAGTCGACGTTCAATAGACAAAGAAAAAGAAATCTATTGGCATTCTTCTACCACCAGCAGAGAAGGATTGAGATGGCCCTTTTGTATTCCAGCATTTAAAAGCCCTGTGGGACACTACTTATAAGAGAGTTAAACAAAAATAATCATTCTGGATTATCATGGGTATGTACACACATATACACAAACTCACCGCAAGAACTGTTTCTACATAAAATCCCCATTCAAAACACAAATGTCACGTTAGGCCAGAAGCACTGTGTATTCTCTGTTTACATTTAGAGCTGAAATTATCTGAAGCAAATTAAAGGGGTTGAAAATAACATTTGTTTCCATGTTTACTTAATTTCAAGTGTTATCTTGTAGCCCACACCAGCATTAATGCTTCTTACAAAATCATCAAATATTTGATTTCTAATTAAGCTCATTGCATCCTGATGCTGGATTTGTCTTCCTCATCTTTAATTATGTTTCCATCTACACTAATCAAGAGCAAATGCAAAGATTTGCATTTTTACATTATATAGAAATCACATTGTAAATATTTATCAGACAGCTCCCTCTCTCCTTTGCTGTTCACAGATTCACAACGCCAGGATTACAGAAAAGAGGGAGCACTCCCGCTACCAGGGCTCCACTCCCTTTTAGGTGTAGCTTTGTAAACACAACAGAGGGCTTGTTAGGGTCGTGCTGCCTTAAATAATTTGGTGTCCCCTTCCCCTCGGCTTCTTCTCATAGCTGCTGCGGGTGCCAAGCACGCCCGAGGAAAGGTGGCATCAGCACAGGGATGACTTGCAGGTGAGGGGACGTATAAACACCCAAAAGCTGCACATGGACTTTGTTCCAGAAGCAAATCTTAACACATCACAGAGCAAAATGAAAACGGCTTCGAAGGTGCCACACAGGGGAGGAAGGGCAACAAAGCAAACTGGGCTTTTGGTGGCGGAGGTTGTTCAACACTCAGTCTTCCCCCAGCTGGGCCTGTCCTTCCCATCCTACTACCTTCGTATGAAGTGAAACCTGCTCTCATTTCTCATAAACCTCTTAGTTCGGGATTAATTTTGCCATGAGGGTTCTTACTAATTCATCGCAGACAAACAGAAATAATAACAATCCTTCATTTGTCCTTCCAGAACAAAATGATGAAATTTGCTGGCACAGGCATCAATATTTTGTTAGAGAGAGGTTTGGTTTGCAAATATATAACATGTTATTATCATTAAGAGCATTAATACATTTATCACAATCGATGTCTCTGAGATTCTTTGTAATATTGAGTCACAGATTCATAAGCAGTGAATCAAGTCACGCTTTCTGTTTGGCACGGGAGCTCATTCTGCTAATCATCACAAATTACATTAGCTGGTGGAAGTTCCACCTAAACAAACTACCAGCCTCCTGCTAATACTGCCTGGTTACTGCCAGAGGTAAAAATCTATTTTACAGTCCCAGCTCGTAGTGTGTGCTCCCTTAATCCATGTCTGCTTAAAGCTACACAGGATTACTGGTGCATGTTTGAACAATCCCTCCTAATAGTTTGATATTTACTCTCAGTAACAAACCAGCCATAGAGAAAACCAAAGGAAGTAATATTTAGCTTGAGTGACGACAAAACAACTGGACTTATTATTACTAATTCATTACAAATCCCATTCCGCTTTTCAGAAAAATACTATTTTTCTCAAACAGGCTCCTCCCACCAGAGCTCTCCTAGGCTCAGTATCAGACAAGGTAGAAATTCTGTTTGGAAAGTTGGAACTATTTTTGATTACCCAAATGTGGAACCCTATTTTTCTATTTTTTCAAAATTCTTTTTATTTTTAAGAGATTACGGTGTACTCTTACTTATTTTGAGCAGGACAGAAGGGCAGGATTGGTGTGTAGCGCTGAAGCAGGTGGAACTGAGGAACAGAACAGAAAAGACTCTGATGGAAAAATAAAACTCACAAACCCAACCAAGCAGAATTAGGGGGAAAGTATTAGATGGGGGTTGTTGTTTCACCCAAGAGGGATAACTTGCAGAGGCAGGGCTATTTACTGTACCCACGCTGCACTCAAATTAAGACACATTCGCAGTTTCACACTGGGGGAGGGTGTAAACAGGGGGTTACTGCAGGGATGTAGCAAGCAGAAGGGGAGGTAGGAAATAACAGAAAGGGAGGAAAAAATAGAGGATGGGGAATGCACAAGTGCAGTGGTGAAGGAAGAGGAGATTCTATCAGTGTGGAGAAACCTCCCAAAGACCAGGTTTGATTAACCTGCCCTCGTTCCTAGGTGCACCAACTCCAGTCAGTTATCAGAGCTGAGCTTCGGAGTGTCCAAGGGAAACCAAGCTCAGTAACAGGCACTGACCTGGTCTAGTAAGAACTAAACATCTCCATATTTTGTGTCCTTATGTCACAAAACCGGTGTCAGAGCAGCAATTACAGTGCAGGGTGGCACTAACGTGCAGACTCCCACAGCCGGTTTTGCTGGATAACTGAAGGAGGCAGTGCTGGAGATGGGAGGAGAACAAACCTTCCCTCCTGTGTGTGCCATCTGCCTTTGGGCAGGAAAACTCTCCTGCTGGCATCTGCCTTCGCCTTCCACCACTTCCCCTTTTTATACCAGTGTTTTAACTACAGTATCTTGCAAAATGCTTTGAGACAGGATATAGCAAGAAACACGAAATTCTCCTGATTGTAATACAGAGAATATTTTTTTAGCCTTCAAAATGAGTGAAATGAGCGCTCAGACAATTTCTTAGAAATAGGGACAATCTGCCTACAAGCCAGAAGGGTCCAAGCCCCATCAGAACGTTAAGGGTGGAGATATCATGATGGCAAGTCCTTTCTTTCAGATGTTGAAGGCAGTATTTTGATTGAGGGCAGGTTTCTTTTGGAAATGTCTTATTGAAAATTATACCAGGCAGGATGATGTATGACTTCCCATCAGTCTGAGAAAAAAGGGTGAATTAATAGACTGAAAAAAATCTCTTCAATCTTATATGTTAAACTTCACCTTTTTTTTTAAAAAAAAAAACAACAAAAAAAAAACAAAACCAACCAAACAACCAAAAAACAACCAACTTTGATGACAACGGAAAAAAATCCCAATGCCCAGCCCCAGATACAGGCCCTGGGAGGCTGGGCTCTGCCTACATTAGGCCAAGAGAAGTTTTAAACTTGCCATGACAGAGCTTAACTTTTACCCTAGACCTTTTTCTTGCTCCTAAATAGCACTGCATTGCAGCGCACAAAGCCAAGATCACTTCAGCTAAGGGCAGCAAGATTTATAAATGTCTGATGTTAGAAAGCATTCAGGACCTTTTTTTCCTAAGCCATAAGGTTGACAACTTCAGGTAGAGCAAATTAAATACGAAAACACACAACACTGACCAAATCTCTTTTTTTTTAGAAAACTCCACTTTTCTGACTCTCAGTCTACATTGTAGTCCCAGAACACCAGGGGTAACAAGTACTAAACCGAATGGAATATATTTCACCCCAACAAGACAGAGTTTAAAAAATAACATCTATTAAAGGCTGGCAATAACTAAAAAGGAAACTAAGAGTTATGAAAGAGTTAAATGATTTTCAGTGAGCAGCATGTGGTAACAGAGCGGCTATTTTTTTCCTTTGTTCCATCTACAGAAGTTTGCAAGTTACGAAGAAAATGTTCTCAACTGTTGATTTTCTGGAGAGATACCCACCCACACATTATGAGTACTTGCACGTTGTAAATTTGATGATTTAATGGAAAATAGTCACTTAAATTCTGCCCACAGTAAGTCGTTATGGATTTTAGTAGTAAATCTGCATTAAAATGTTACTATTTCAAATGTGTAGGATAGAAAATTATGTGTACACAGGATAAATGGTGGAATCTAGCAAAGCTGTCTATGCACCACTCAAAGTATATTAAAAAAACCCTCCTTTTATAAAGAAATCAAACACTTTGCATCTTTTTAATTCGCTATTTTACAAAGAATCTCTCCCTCCCCAATAGGAAACCTAGTAAATTATGTGGTAATTCTAAGTAGAAACGGTTTTTTATTGCAGCCCAGATTCTGCAAGCTACAAGATAAGACATCCAGCCAGATAAGAAGCTTAATTATGAACAGAATGAGCTGCAAACTTTTCTTTGCAGCTGTCTGTATTATCTTTGATTCAATATTATACTTCATGTCCAACTATTTTTGCTCCAATTCCTACTTATTTCTTTACAGAATCACAGAGTGGTTGAGGTTGGAAGGCACCTCTGGAGGTCACCTGGTCCAATCCCCCCTGCTCAAACAGGGCCACCTAGACCAGTTTGCCCAGGACAACGTCCAGGTGGCTTTTGAATATGCCCAAGAATGAAGACTCCACAGTGTCTCTGGGCAACCTGTGCCAGTACTCGGTCACCCTCACAGTAAAAATAAAAAAAAACCCAACCGACAAACCAAAGTATTTCCTAGTGTTCAGATGGAACCTCTCCTCTTTCAATTTGTGCTCATTGTTCTTGTCCTGAACATTAGAGAATAAATATCAGGTACTTGACACTGTAATTAGCTTGGAGTAATATTTATTTTACAGTCAACAGTGTCCTTGTAAGACAAAGTAGGAATCTGGTCTTTAATGTGGATTTGGTTTATGTTGTATCTGCAGCTAATCCAGCTTGTGGGGAGGGGGAAAGACCTTGGAAATGACTTTCTGCGACATGAACCAATGGAGAGAAGGTAGAAAAATAACCATATGGTCACATTTGGAAAAGCATGTTTCACACCTTCCTAGCTCTAACAAGAGTATTTCTTAGCAAGAAGGAGCCTATTCAAGCGAGGCAATGACCGTTCTACAGAACCAGTTATTGCCACCCTCGCCAGCATCAGAAGGGACGTTATTAGCAGCAAAACCACGTGTTTTGTCAGTAGGTGTGGGCAGGGGTCAAACGATTGGAGGGAGAATCCCACCAGAAGGCAGCGAGGGCCCAGCCCGGGCGGGGCAAGGCGCGGAGCGGCCGCTGTCCGCGGTGCTGAACCGCCCGCCCCGCCGCTGTCCGCGGTGCTGAAGGGCCCTGCGGAAGGAGCGCGGCCTTCCCACCCTCCTCCTCCTCCTCAGAGCCCGAGGGGCTGCGGGGGGGGCGTCCGGCGGAAACCTGCCCCCCTCCACATTGTCCTTTCAAATCGCGCACAGCAAAAGTCACTTCTGCCCCGAGCGGAACACGTAAATTTATTTCCATGCCAATGTTTCAGATTAAAGTAAAAAAAAATAAAATAAAATAAAAAAAAAAAAATCAAGATCTCATTGCAATTCTAGAACAACTCTGGCTGCAGGTATGTCTCACACCAGCTTTCACTTGTCTGTTGGGGATTATCAAGCTTTCCGTGGTTTTGGCAGATTATGTCTTTGAGACGGAACCATTTAAACAGACACAATGATGTCATCGTGAAAACAGGTCATAACCACAACCACACACTCGTGGGACATATCGGGTGTAATCTTTTTTTTTTTTTTTTTCTTAGTGAGAATAGATACAGTTGTTTATTTCTGCAGAAAAAAAAAAAAAAAAAGCAGAAACTCGGTCACGTGGCACATAAGAAGGTAAATTTTAGCAGCTTTCTACAAAATAAGAAGAAATGAGGTATTTATAAGGAAGAACATTATTTTCTAATCTGTTATCTGTCTTGCTTCTATTTATTTTTTTTTTATTCAAAATAAACATTCAAAAGAGAAGCAAAAGCACAGTACAGATACTCCTTGTGTGCTCCTAATACAATAATCTGATAAATGATTAACAGCAGGACTTTTCCAACAGTTCAAAAACCACCTGTACTACACACAGAGTTGGTAAATCCTTCCTTTGCTATCCTACAAAGCGGTAGCGAACGAGAAAAGTATTTGGCTCATCTCATCACTCAAGCTATGTCCTTTCTCTGTCATTCTGCCCATTATATCAGCTTTCTACTGGGAGGTAGGCCCAAGGGAAGAGCGTATACTATGGCACAAACACTTCAAGATAGCATTATTGCTTTTTTTTTTTTTTTTTTTTTTTCCCCAATGTCAAGAATGATTTATCCATTTGTAAACAGAAAGCATGACCTATTACTTGATAATTGGATCTACCTGAAAGGTTCTTGGATTAAGAGGGTAGTAAGTACTCTGCCAGGAGCGTAGGGAACTAACAGTGCTTTCACTGAGCACACATACGTGTCTTAAGACCTCGCAGAGGCAGCCTTTGTGAGAGTCCTTCTAGGACTGGCTGCTGTAGTTTACAGCAAAGAAGAAAGCCACATGGAAAGAGAAAAGGGGATTTGTTTTTATTTCAGGTGGGACATTATTAATTATGGGTCAGAGTCAAATCCACACAAAAACAGTGCAGCAGAGCGGGTAATCTGGCCTGACATTTAAAAATGAAAATCAATTCGTTTAAAACATGAGATGAAATCTCATTTTGAATGTTCACAGACTATTATCCTCTTAAATTTACCTTCAAAATACTAAAAAGTGAAATTCTGAACTTCATCAACTTTACAATGTACATAATACTTTGGGGTTACTATATCTTCTTCCTGGTTGAGTTCCTGATTGCTACGTGTACTGCTTTATTTCTTCCATCTACATATGTGATAGGGCGATTTTTTTATTGCTTTTCATTTTGCCCTATTTTATTTTGTGCCTTGCGTTATGTCTCAGTCACGGCAGATGATTTCATGCTGTTTTAGCAGAAATACATGCTGATTGGATGTGAAGCTCAAAGAAGAATATTTTCAGTGACAAATATTCAGATCAAATTGAGTGTACTTTATTAAGCATAAAAGTATGCCTTAAAACCAGAAAACTTTTCCAAGAGATGCATATGTTAGTCTCCAAGTAATTTTCCAGAACAGTAATCTTTCATCTCGCTATTTCTGTCACTACATCTCAGAAAAGGCATACCAATTTTTGGTTTTCTTAAACTATATTATCTGCAAATATATTTCTTTTAAGAGGTTAGTAACAGAGTAACTGATTTCCAACTACCTAGAACTGTTCAAGGTACTTGTGATCAGTCATGACGAATTAAATTTGTTTTCCTCGGTCGCCATTCTGACCAACCCTTAGACCAGAAGAAGGAAAACAAAGGTCGTGCCAGACAAAAGAAATTAATTGTGGCCTTGTTTGCCACCTGGTAACTTTGAGCCAGCTGATGAGAGGACGTGCACAACTGTAAGGAAATGTTATTGAGATGAGATACTCAGGCTTCAAGGGCAAGTGGCATATAAACAAAGCCTGAAGGAAGAATTTTTCCCCTTTAATACCCACAAGGATTCAGTGTCCCACATTCCAAGAGACGGTTCCTCTGCCATTAAAAATTAAGACAAAATTTCACACAGAAGAGCTGCCAGAAATTATCAAGACCTAGATGTAGCAGCAAAAATAAGGAAATATTTCATTTGTGGGGCTTTTTTTCTCCTTATCTAGTAGTTCCTTTGCTATTTGACAAGTTTTTCATCAGTATTTCATTTTGAGAGCAACGGTTTTCTGCAGTCATGAAGGCATCTGCTTGATCCAAAGAAGTTCAGACACTTGATTCGAAGGTATCATAATTAATGATTTATCCAGCTCCTGAGTCTTAGAATCACACAATTGGGTTGTGTCTCTCAACTGAAATATGGTAACCTCAGCTAGCAGAGCTTTTTGAAGCCACATCCATAAAAATCATACATGATCTTCAGCAAGCCAAGGAGAGCTCACATCACTACATATCAATGAACCAGTGATCAACTGATTGATTACCTGGCTGGTGTGAGCCCCTGTGCCTACCTGCCCCCATCTCATGGGAACCAAAAGGCTTTCAAAAAGTCATATGAAAACTGTTAAACATGAAAATTGTGGTATGGCTGACCAGAAAGTATCCCCGCTGCTGCCAAGCACAGTAAGAACGGTTCCTGGTACCTCCCTTTCTCTTCATTTCTCTAAAGTTACTCTAGAATTCTTATTTTGTGTTTCTGTAGTTATTTTCTTGGCTGGGACAAGAAGGAAATGTTGTATTAGGTGAAACGGGTCAGTGCCTGCATACTGGGAACGCACAGCTGCTGCCAAGGCTCAGGCCATCACTGCTGACTCCTCCCGGGGTCAGTGCCTGTGCTGGTGCCCTGCCCTCCCACAGAATCATCTAGGTTGGAAAAGACCCTGGAGATCATCTAGTCCAACCATTCACCTAGCACAGTTCCCAACTACAGCACATCCTTAAGCGCTAAATTGACCCGATTCTTCAACCCCTCCAGGGATGGGGACTCCACCACCCCCCTGGGCAGCCCATTCCAAGCCCAACAACCCCTTCTGTAAAGAAATACTTCCTGACATCTAGTCTAAGCTTTCCCTGGTGCAACTTGAGGCCATTCCCTCTTGTCCTGACGCTTACTACTAGGTTAAAGAGGCTCAAACCCAGCTCTCTGAACCATGAATGTGCTGACAAAAGGCCCCACACCTTTGAATCTGGGCATTTTTTACTTTGGGTGTACAGGTTTTTCCACTAGATTTTAGTTTTTTATAGTTTTAATTACTTTTTCTACTTCCTGTTTGCATGTTTTGTCTTATTCTTTAAGAATGGAAAAGTTTCAAGGGCAAGAGAGGAAAAATGCTTTTAAAACTGTCACTTCTCTCAGTCCTGGTAATTCCTCATCTTCCCTTACAAATGCCCCAGGAGGTTTGTTGTAACAGTGGAAATGAGCTCAAAGACCTTATCTTTCAACCATAAATGACCAAACGTCATTCTTGACTCTCCAGCTGCCTACTGCACATGCTGACACTCTCCGTTGTCTCCAACAGACTGAATAAACCTTGGGTTTAGGTATTATTCATCCAACTCAGAGTTTCAAAATTCTACCTCACCACAGCTGCTGGTCCCATGTGCTGGTATAAATAGATATTGAGTGGACACAGTTTCAGTACCCATCCTGCAGCAGCGGCACGCACAGGATCTCCTTTATTTGTGGGGCATGAGATCCTTCCTGGTTTTCATTATTCAAGTAGCCAACTAGCCAACTACCTTTTTTTTTTTTTTTTTTTCCCCCAGCAGTGTGTAAGATCCAGATGAGGATCCAGAAAAGCTGAACAGTGGGAGGCTTGTGCTGAGAAAAGCAATTGAAAACCAGGATTAGATTTCAGCTGAATTAAATGTCTGTGCTGTGACAGTGGTTTCTCAAAATACTTCATAATTTCTCTCTCTCATCTGCATCAGTGCTCGTTGCTAACATATTTCAGCATGCTAGTTGCTTTCTACCTTTTTGAAAAAGAAATGGGAAAACCTCCAAGGAGTTCAAATTTCAGGCTATCTCCTCCTCCATATTTTTCAGAGGAAGATTGGCAGACATCAGAAGAAATCTGGGAGACTCTATATTGCTCAGCAACATACTTTTATGCAAAGGCTAAAACCGGGAATATTAGGGCACCAGCAGCACTGCTAATGCAAAACAAATGGCACGATAATTAATTTGCCCCATTTTTCAGAAGTCTAGTTCTGGAATGAGGGTCAAACTGAGGTCTGGGTGAGTGGATGTGTTTCCCCAACTTGGTTATTCCCCAACTCCCCTCCCCTGTTTCCAGCTTGGGTCTTATAAACACAAAACTTCAAGAGAGTGTAAAATTACAGATGGGTCCAGCAGTGGTTTCTCTGCTCAGATGGTTTTTTCTCCTTCCTTAACTTTACCTTATACTTGAGCAGAAAATGTGGCTCAGTCCAAATGGTGCATTTAATTCTGCTCAAGTCTTTTTTTGGTGAAGACAATCAATTACTCTCCCATTGACGTGTCAACAGTTCAAGGTTAATTGTCCCTGGTTTGCTCTGGCCTTATCCCTGCCCAGTCCTGAGCCTGACAGCATCATTTCCAGACCAAAAATATGTGACGTTTGCCATCAGGAAAGCACATGTGTATCAGACAGAAACACACTCACTACTGCATTTGATCAGAGTCTATCCTTCACATATGTGTCCAGGGACTAGCAAGGATGTTCCAGCCCAGCCCCGAGAGACACACGCACTGGTGGCATTTCTTGTGCCACCACACACTGCACTTGTGTGCCCAACCACACACTTGCAGAAGCTGAGACCATGCTCCACACAGAGCCAGCGCTGGTTTGCTTCATCAGAAGTAATCAGGAAATTAAACTACCCCCATGTTGCTGCCTTTATGCTTTGTGGCGGCAGCTGTTCTCAGAGCTTACTCATGTTGTGTCTCCCCACCAGATCTCACATCTTCAACCACGTCCCTCTTAGGGCACCTGCTGAGCTCCCACACTAAAGGCTTCTCCTCACCTCCTTCATCTGCTCCCTCCTTCCATGATGCCCCACAGAACTCTCTGCTGCGGACAGAAAAACATCTTAAATCAGTAGGTCTGGTTTTAAATAGTTTGTGAGGATCTTGAAAAGTACAATGGCATCTGCCTGGAGACACAGTGCCTCATCCCAGAACTGAGGACCTTTCGGAAAATACAAGTGTGGGACCCTCACAGCCTCAGGGATTGCAGTAATCAAGGTCACACTAAATTGATACAGGTTCCTTGGCCTTCAGAAATGTACCCTGTTTTTCCGAAGGTTACTGACAGGCTTAGCACTAGAAAAGTGTAAGAAAATACTCCCATCTTCCTCTGCGTTAAACAAGTAGGATGCAGAAGTGAGATGAGCGCGTGTTGCACTAACACAAATTAAGTAGCAATTCTAGTATCCAAGCTTCATTGTCCCACAAATATATAACCCCCAGATGTACTCATTTTACCCCCCAAAACCCCAAGAGCATTAAAAAAAGCATCATTTTCCAAATTAAGTAACTGACGGAGAGCACCCAGGAGCCTCCCTGTGCAGGGTACGAAGGACCTCTTGTGGTAGCCAAGCGGCTGGCTCGGCGTTCCCGCACAGCAGCCAGCCTCCAACAAACGCCAGCGGCAGATAAAAATTGATATCCAAAAATTATCTCTCTCGTTAGAGGAACCTAACTCGTTTAAGACATGAGACATTAGTGTATAACCTAATATTGCAACTGAGTTTATTATCCTGGTCTCCGGCTTTGAACATACAATATCTAAAACCAAACCAGCGTGCTCTCAGTCGTATTTTATTAAATACTGTCCAACCCGGTGCCGCCTGCCTGACCGCGGCGTCACAAAAATAATAAACCAGCTCACCTAGCTTCAGTTTGAACCTAGATAATGCATTCCAAAGTAGGAAAGAGTGAAATACTTTGTGTAAGGCCAAGACTAGTGTCCTCAGGACAGAAAAGCTCTGTTGGCTCGGTGCGCCTGCCTTGTGGTGGCATTGCTCCAGCTTCGCAGCCGAAGGCAGAGGTAAACTAACAAACACCTCGTCCTTGCACAGGGGCTCCATCTACTTTAAGAACGCCACTAGCAATGATTTCTAGATTTGTGTAGTGAATTCAGAAGCCACCAAATGCCGTCCTGTGAGTGGCAACAGAGCATCCTATAGCTGACCAACATGTGTCCTAGTGAGGGTCCAAACAACGTGTTCACACCTGTCCTGCACACCTCAGCCGAACGTCCTGCTTTTATTTAGCTGGTCTAACATGCACCGAAGCAAGTTCTATCTCCAGTATATATATTTTTTTTTAATATTGAATCATTGCACATGCTCTAGTCTACCTCAAATCTGAAGTATTCTGTCACAAAGCTGAAAGCAACATTTATAGGCTCTATATCTGCTTTCTGATTTATTGACCTAAAAGATCCCACTCCAGAGACAGTCACAAAGCCACTTGTTTTCAAAAAATGGGCGCAATATTTGGGTTTCTAGTTTAGTCACCTAAAAAAGAGAAGTACGGCCTCCAGCCACCAGTCACCCAGTCTGCAAGGTGGCATGATTATTTATTCCAAAATCAAATTTAATCACTAGATCAACTTCTCTAAGCCTCTTTTAGGAAAACAACCAACCAACCAACAAACCCACAACCCTACAAACCACTTATCTGTAGGAAAAGCACCACAATTTGTTTTTTTTTTTGGAGAACACAAAGTGCTAAACACACATGAAGAGCTCTGCTTTCTGCAGAAGAACACATCACCATTTGGGAACACCGCTCCCCATCAAGACCACTGTTAATATCTGCTGTGTCCAACACACCATTCTGATGAGATCTACACCTAACACTCAGTCACACGTTCAACTGTACCTGCAAGAGGCACATCTGCCTGCAGCTTCGAGACACTACTACACCCCTAAAGGTCCTTCTTACAAGAGTAGCCCATAATTTATCTCTCATTGACCCAAAGTCCTTGATAGGAATCCAGCAAAAAGCAACAAATCAGAAAACGGGCCCGATCGCTGGACTCACCGGCGTGCTGCTGTCAGAAAAGGTGTTCATGCTGATGGACCTGCTCATCTTGTCCGAGGAGAGGGACGGCGGGGAGGGACTGCGCTTCTCCAGCTGCTCGTGGTGCGGCAGGTCCTGGCGCTGCAGGTACTCACGCCATGCTCGCTGGATACTGAGGCAAACGCCAAGGCACAGGGTTGGGGGGGGAATGCAGCAACACAAAGGATTTAAAATCTATATTCTTGACTGAAAAGGTGTTTTTCACCTTTTTTTTTTTTTTTTTTGTGCACTTTGTTTTCTGGTTTGGATAATGATCACTTGTAACTACCCTCTGTAGGTCTTATATTAGCCACTACCAGTATAACTTGCATCTGTTCAGTAGAAGCAATTCTTTAGCTCAAATCCCTAAACCTGAGGAAGTGATTTAAATTTAAGACTGTACATAACCCAGCAGTTCTCTTAGATCTTGCAAACAAAGTAAAAATCCACAATTATCTGTTTAAAAGAATGAACAGCCTTCAGCATCTTATATTAGCTTTCAGATTATACAGCTGGAAGTTCAGAGCCAGACCAGTATCCTTGAAAACCTCCTCCAAAGTAACGTGTGGGGGATTGTAGTAGGAGCTACGCCTTCAAACTCTAAACTTTGATCAAGTTTCTAAAACCTGGCTTGAAATTCTGTAAAGAAATTCCATTTTCTGTGCTGGCCGGTGGCCGGGAGACTGGGGCAGCTCTCACCAGGTGGCAGTGCTGGACCGCCTGCGCCTTTCTGAAGGTGCCCGGGAGATCCGTGAGAGATTCTGGGAATTAAAACAGTGTTTACAATACTAATGGCGTTAACACAAAGTATGTGGGTGTTTGCACAGAGGTTGATCTGTGAACTCTGCAGCAAAGCAGAGCTAAATTCTGACCTCAGACTCAGCAGCGCTGCTGCAGTGCAACGAGCTAGAAAGAGCTCCTTTTAGGATTTTTAAAGATTTGGGATTTTGTTCACTGGGATAGCAAGTCAGTAAAACCTTCAGTGTGCCTGTTAATCAGGTAGAGTGCCGTGACCCGTGCTGAAGTGGTTCTCAGCGGAGCAAAGCTCTTGTGCTGCTCTGCGGGTGGGAGCCGTGGCTCCTCCAGCCGGAGGGCTGGGCACCCTCAGCACCCAGCCTTGCTGCTGAGGGTCCCCCGGGAGGGCTCCCACACCCAGACCCCACCTGGCCTTGCTCCCACCCATGGTGCTGCGCCCCAGAGCAGTGCACAGGACAGCGCTCCCCGCTGAAGGAACTTTACCGTGGCCTTTACGGTTCAAACCAAAGGGTCCAAAAGCCTTTGGCATGGATTTACTTTGTCCTATGAATACTTTTTTTTTTTTTTTTTTTTTTTTTTACATTGCCTTTTTAACAGTCAAGACGTCATTTCTGCTTCCATTTCCACAAGCCAGAGAAACATTTAGCCCCCAGACACTGCTGAAAAGGCATTTGATTACACACTGGCACATCCAACTTCTTGGCTTTGCAGGAGGAGGATGAAACTCAACATCAGGGCACCGACAACTTCTCACTGACCTCCTACAGTGCCAGGAGCTCAAACCCTGGGCGGTGCCTCTTGACATGTAATTTTTCCTGGTCAGAGAACAACTCTCTTAACACACATTTAGAAAAATCTCAAGGTTGAGGAAATCAAATATATGTATTTTGTTATTTTCTAGAAGAATACCAGATTAGAAACAAACCAGCATCTATTACAACCTGCCCAGGGTAGGTGCACAGCAGAGCCAGCCAGGTGGGTTAAGGCCTGTGTTGTTTACATACAACAGCTTTAAAATGGACAGAAACACCCACCAAAGCTCCCAACTGAGAGAGCCAATGGAGGAGCTTCCAGTAAATACATTTTGCTTTAAAAATCCCCACATCCTCGCACCTCAAGCATTTACAGTTTGCATTGTTTCAGTTTCAAGTTTTACTGCATAACATGGGCACGTAGTGTTTACATATTTATATTTAAATGTACTTTTAATTTTAAAGCTTGAGAATATACTGAGGTTAAGTCATAACTACCCTTCCAGACAGCTCCCTGAAAATGTATTCTTTTATCTGGCTTAAATTTCCATGACTAAAAGACACTGGCTGGATTTTAATTTGAAACTTCATATCCTCTTAATGTTTTAATACAGCATTAATATTTTAATGTCCTGTATAGCGAGTTAGCTGTAGCTTTTCAACAGAAAGTGAAATTTGGTATGTAACGTAGCAACACATGTAGCTCTGTAAAGTTGTGCCTGATGTCACAAATGCTGGCTTCAGCATAAAGATGTTCATATTTTTTGATGCAAGTGGAGTCACGTTAAACTTTCATTGTCTGCGGGGAAGATCCAGGGACACCGTGTTAGGGCAGAGTTAATGCCTCCTGGACGGAGCAAATGCCTGCACCAGGGCTGGAGGAACAACGCTGGAAGAGCACAAAGAGGAGTCTTCTGCTCTGACAGACACGTGGGTAAGTTTTAAGTTATATCCTCAGTATTACGGCGTGTCCTGGTACAACACAGTCAAGCCTTTTAGAATAACTGACTCCATGCTAAACTGGACAACGTGTGGGAAATTTATTACGCAGGCTAAAATGTTTGGAAGTTGAGGAGTTCATTACCAGAACACGGTGATGCTTATCTCTCCCTTCCCGGCGGTGCAGCTAGGTGTCATGCATGTGCCTTGGCTGAGTGCTGGCAACTGCCTGGCTTCCCAGTAAAAACCAGCTTTCTCAGTGCCATGGAGCCCTGGTCCCCTCAGACTCACACCTCCATCCCCACGCAATCCCAGGATTGCTCTTTGCAGAGGAGTCCCGTGAGCCGCCCGGGGAGCTTGAAGCAGGCTTCATGTTAGATGTGAAAAATACCACTGAAGAGACTTCTACTTGCTCTGTGCTACACTTTCCCCCTCTAGGATGTCCTCTGTATATATGAAAAATAGAGCAGATTCTCAAATATCCTTTAGTTTCACAGAGGCAATGACAAAATTAATGCAACGCCGAAGTTTAGCATTTGAAACTGAGTTCAGAGAGAATGCTCATGTGCTAAAAGGCAGAGAAGAGCTTAGTTAACTTGCTAAATTGAGGCTTTTTTATACTTAACGTTACCCAGAACTCCACAATGGATACAGTCTGGGTTCTGCTGTTTGGGAATCAAACTCAGCTGCATTAAAAGGCAGAAGTTATAATCTTCATTACTTACATTTTCACTTTTGATTCCAAGGGCTGTAAGTCGATATGATATTTTTCAATGTTATTTTCTTCATCCATGGCAAGCTGATGGCTATGGAAAAGAAATGAAAATGGGTTTAATGCATCTCAGCATGACATTTTTGCAAGCACTGTGAATTAATTCTGAAATTTTGACAAGAACATACAAGAGCTGCTTAGTATAAGGTGTTCCTGTCTTTGGAGGAAGGCATCTGGGTCGCTATGTCCAGCCCCGTTTGACTGTAAACAAAAAGTATGAATTTGGATCCAGTTTCCAGATCGGAGCCTGCCTGAGTCCTTGCACTAAACCTTCCAGATGCCACAGCTCCAGAGACAGGCACACCCAGCAAAGAAGCTGCTGCAAATAAAAAAAAAAAAAAAGCCACTGGCAAATATAATAGATATTCTTGCTAAATTAACTTTCATCCCTGGGGCTACGTTTGAAAAGCTGGAGAGTAAAATGGAAAGTAACAATGGTAACGCCAGTAGCAAATGAATTACATCAGCAAAAGCCATTCAGGAACATGAAGAAAAAATTCTTTGTAATAAATGATGACCGAGAAATTGGTGCTGCAAACCGATCGCTTTGAGAAAACAATTTTAAAATGCTAGAAGATAAAAATCAAACATCTCGGGACACTGCTTTGGATGGAGCTAGCAGCATGGATGAAAAGTCTTCATATGAAAATTTGTAAGATTAGACCCCCAACCTGTGGAGTTATTTTGAGACTTTACTGGACACTTAATTACATCATTCAATCAGCAGCAGTTTTCAGAAATTATCCTCCTGTAACTAAAAATAAGAATTTTTTATGGGAGAGATGCAAAATCTGGATTATTTAGTATATTACCAAGTGAAAAACATAGTCTACAACAAAGAGACTGCCCTGCAGAAAGGGCTTGTGACCTTATAAAAGCCATTTCGCTTTATCATGTGTGAGATACGGTGGAAATCACACACTTACCTTTGAAGCAAGTCCTTGCCATCATTGACCTGTTCCAAGGTGTGCTGGAGCCTTTTGAGCTCTTCCTACAAGGAGAGAAAAAACATTCCAATGTGCTTATGGGAAGCCCTTGGTTGACATTGGACTTTCCTACTCAACCTCAAAACGTTGTGAACCAACCACTAAAACCAGTCCCTCAGGTAATGTCTATAGGATTGCTTTCAAATTTAGATAACAAAAATAACTACAAAGAAACCAATATATTCATCAATATGTCCAGCGTAAGTTTGAAAGTATCAAACCCACAAAAATAATAGGCAGAGCAAAAGAGGAAAGTATCCTTTCATGTCTTAGGTGTGCGGCTGCTTTGATTAGGGAGGAATCAAATCCAACCATCAAGAGATGGGCTTGGTAAGAGGCAAGTGAGCATCAGCTCGTACTTTCAGGCACTTCTCTTTGTTCTGCAATCAAACAGTATTCAGTCTCATAATTAAGAGAGTCACTGGCTGAGATTTACAGCCCGATGCCTTTACCAGGGTATTTGTGTCAGGCGCTGTTTCAATAGCAGAGATGTCACAAATTTAACTACAGCATAGCTGGGGTTCCCTGCATCCATGCTAATGACCCGGGGGGAAAAAAAAATAAAATCTACCCATGATGTTCAGTACAGATTCGGCTCAAAAAACCTAAATGATAGCTGACTGGCAGGGTGTTATTGTTCGGAAGCGGTGGGAGCTGAGGGGTGGAGGAGAACCTGGTTGCAATGAAGCGTGTGCTCCAGGGGATGCCATTCCTGGGCTGAGCTTTCCGTCCCCTCACAGGGCACAATCCCACAGCGTGCCCCGACATCGCTGGGACACGCCGGCGCAAAGCACACGAGCCCAGGTCTCCTGAAAACCTGGGCTGACAAGCAAACGCTAAACCCTCCAGAGCGCATCCCTAGGATGCGAGGCAAGGAGCGGGGATGTGCCCTCAGGTTTGTGTTTATACATCAAATGCTTGATAATTAAGCTGGAAAATGAGAAGTCTATGCAAAACACAAAGATGTTAACTCACGACTTCTTTTAGCTCATTAAGTTGGGAATCAAATGTAACAGCACATCTACTCAGAGTAAGGAAGGAGGGTAATTTACTTCACACCTACCTTGCATACAGATACAGGATTCCCAGGAAGACTAAGAGCGTTAAAAAGTCAAAACAAGGATATTTTCATCTTGTATATCTTATCTGACCTGGGGACAAACGACAGATTTTTGTTTCCAATAAGGCTGTTGCAATCTCCAGGAGCACAACAGATCAGCCAGCTCTATCTTCTGCTTCCCCATATGAAGCCGATTTTGTGAAACAGAGAAATTTTACGTGGCGCTTTTTAATCCTGCACAAGATTCTACCCTGTTCACCATGAAACAAGATCACAGTTGGTAGCTGATTTACTCCTAATGCAGCTTTCATTTCCCCCCAGCCTTGGAAAGACTATTACTGCAAAATAAATTTTATGCATAAACTAGATTTGCCCAGACGACAAGTTAGATGTTTCCCCAGTCTTCGCCCCTCTGGGTCTCTAATTGGAGCACCATTTTGTGGACACGCTGGGCACGTGATCTGGGAGGCCTGGCTGCCACCTACCACTCATCAGCCATCAGAAATAATCCAGTTGTGAAACTCCTTTTAATTTTTCCTTTTTTTTTTTTTCTTTTCCTGCTCTGAGGAACAGCCTCTTCTAGCATATTAAAATCAAGCAACTTTCAAAAATTTTCTTTTTTTTTTTTTTTGAAGTACAGCTCAGAAGATAACCTTTTCTCTCCTGTATTATTCCGCTGGTCATTTTTTCAGCTTAGCCCACAGCTATGTACAGTAATTTAGAACGTGAAAACAATTTGCAATTGACTTTATATATAGCTCTGGGTGACAAAACCTGCATGACTTACATAAATCATTTCTTGTGTTTGACATCATTTTCTATTAACCTCAGGGTGAAGACTGAACCAAAAAAAAAAAAAAAAGTAAAAACCAAAATTGCTTGTGACATTTTTGACTATTCAGACTTTCAATTAAACATCACCAGACAGTCTTTATAAAAGCTGTAATATAAGGCAACTACAGGAGGGGCACTGTAATGTTTGCATAATTGGGAAGAGCAGGAGACATATAATCTATACTAATTCCAGTTTTGCGTCATTAACCATGAAGTATTGATTATTGCTCCTTGCAACAGAATTTATGAAGCCAGCCATGCTGCTGCACCCACAGAAAGCGATTCGGCCTCAGCCCCCGGCGGGGTAAGCGATGGGTGGTACTGACAGCCGGGATGCCGCTCTCCCAACCCACAGCCTTAGGGGATGCGTCTCCCAGATTACACCAGGAGTGACCCAGCTGCAATCTCGAACTTCAGAAAATTAAATTGGAAGAGATCCATACTTCTGTTGGAATACACAATGAATTACGATGCCGCTATAAACCTGGTTATAATGTAAACATATTGTAAAATTTACTGCCGCTTTCCCTTCCCTCCTACAGTTGAATACAGACATTAAGAGCAATCGGGTAGCTGCAGACTCATATAGATACCTAAGGAAGAAAAAGCAATGAAAGCTTGAAGTGCAAGAGCGGTGTTAAAAGCAAAGTGAAGTGTCTTCTTCTAGTCTTTAATGTGTACATTCTGTTTATGCATTAATTATTTCCCAGCCTGTAGATCTGTACTTTTAAGAAACTAAGCTGTTACAATGACTTAATTAATTATTTCCAGGAAAGCCCGTGACCTTGTAGGACAGAAAAAAAGACCAAGAGGCTCAAGTTTATAGACCCTCACCAGGGAGAAGCCTGTGCAAAAGGGCTGTCTTAAGGTGCACGGAGCAGTCTGCACATTACAAAAGCCTAGCTTGGTTCTGCTGTCAGTATTTAGTTAGAGCAAAAAGATTCTGGGTCCCTCTACCTTTTCCCACTGCAAATCAGCTGGTGTTTGGCTCCAAGCGGCCCAAGGACAGGCTCTGTGTGTGCATGTCCAGCGCGATGATTTAGCAACCTCACCCAGCTGCCTGCAGCAGTTTTCAGGGTCTTTCTTTTAATGGAGGGACCCAGAGGTTGCCGCAGACTTTGGTCCTCGTTTGGGCTTGCACTGAAATGTCACGTCTCGTTTGACAGTCCATGGAGATGATGATGGCAGCCAGCAGATATGGGGTCACAGAGGCAGGCTTAGATGAGGAGGAGCAGAAATCTAGAACAACCTAAACGCACTAGTCCCTAAATTCCCTTTGAAGAAGTATGTTTCAAAGAACAGTTATTCAAGCCAACGCTAATGAAAGAAAAGAACTCTCAGACATTAAATCATACCTAGATAAATATTTACCTCCGGTAGCAGGCAATGACTTTTTTTGTTTGCTATACCCACAAGCATCCATTCAGATCAGTGGAGCTATTTATACCCGTGTGTTTAGACCAGCACAGATAAATCAGGGCAGAGGCCACATATTAAAAATTAATTTTCAAAATCCTTTTTGGACACACGTGCCATTGTTTGAGTATCTCTGCCTAAGAGGTTTGTTGCTTGCTGCTGGATGACTCTACAAAACAGTGCTTCCTGAGAGGTCGGGGACATGGAGATGGGAAGAGAAAGCTTGGATTTCAGTAGAACCACAGCCCTAAAGCAGCAGTAATAAAGGGTTTTTTTCCACCCATGTTGTAATTAAGAGTGTGTATAGCAGTTACTCAAACATGGCAGCTTTGGGTAGTTCTGATTTCATTGATCTTCTGTGTTATTGGAAATTTTGTTGAATGGTGATTTTCTATTATGCAGCAAAACTTCCACTTGTGTGCGTTTCTTCCTCTCCTTAACTTGCAAGTCACCTGGAAGACCACGGTGCCAGTTTGAGATCCTCCTGATGCAGGAGGTCCACAGCGACCGGAGAAACTCTACACTGGACTGACACGGTTGC
Organism: Athene noctua; assembly: GCF_965140245.1. Taxonomy (NCBI): domain Eukaryota; kingdom Metazoa; phylum Chordata; class Aves; order Strigiformes; family Strigidae; genus Athene; species Athene noctua. The sequence continues at coordinate 27,913,877 of NC_134044.1, forward strand.
TCTCACCCCATCAGAGCAAGATGTGCCCTTCGTGTTGGGCTGCGGGGTGCTGGTGAGCACGGGGGGTGCTCAAAGGGGCCGGAGCATCAGCGCTGCCCAACGGCACCTGGGTAAGATGCAGCAGAGCAGAGCACAGCCCAGCCACCACCTTGAAGGCCAGCTCCATCTCATCAGCCTGCCAGTGCTAAGCAGGGAGGGAATTAGTGCCAAGAGCTTTAATTTGGAAATATCAATAAAGATCACTGGAGCTTTCACAGCCGCTCTTGCCAGCAGACGCGTCAGCGCTTCTCATTGTTCCAGAGCTGCTGCATTTAAAGGCCAATGTATGAGGTCTTCTCCGTAGCACTGACACGGGCATGTGCAAAACCCATCGTTCCTTTCCCAGCACAGCCTCTGAAGTGATGGCACAGCTAGGGCAAGCACAGCTGAACACAGTCTGGAGCCAAAAACGCCACAATGCCTGCTGCCGTTCAGATCAGAAGCCACGCAGGATCCATCCCTCTGATCAAAGCCACCTGATGCCTCTTTCTGTCACCTATGTTAAAGCCTATAAATTGGCTTTCTAATTCTCACCTCCTGCCATTTTCCAATCCTGTGGTCATCAGAGGTGGATACACGATAATGAAGCTCTCTGCGCTGCTCCTTGCGCCCCCGCCCCAGCCCATCACACCAGTCTAGGGACAGCACACACAGCACTAAGCCACCTTTAGCACCAGCTCTGATCCATCTGCCATACGTACTCCAGCACAGAAGCAGCAGCCTCAGCTGCTTTTCAAACACCCCAGCTGCTTTGGGTTACTGAAAACAGTCCATTGCCAGTGCTGTCCTGAGCTCTTACACCCATGTCTGCCATTAGCTGTATTTTTAAGACTTTGTTTCCCATTTAACAAAGAATTCCATGCCCCTCCCCGCCCCTTTTTGTGTCCACAAAGCATCTTGGGTTTGTTGATTTAATATTTTTTCATTGTATTAATTTTAATTTATATTTTACACGGTTTTCCCAGGGAAGAGCATGGCCCCTGTATTAAATTATGAGTCCGTTTTTCAGTCTGACAAGGCCTGTCAAGCAGTGCGTTGGTTAAGCCTCTTAGCAGGACTCAATGAGCCTAAAGAGGATCGAAAGATCAGGATCCTTTGAGGTGAAGGTTTTTTACTCACTAATATTTTAGGCGCCCGTTCACACCAGCACGGAGGGGCTGCTCCTGTGGGAAATCTGCTGGAGTACACCAGCAGCCCCCTACAGCAGGGGGATTGTCCCCAGAGCAGCATCCCTGGTGGCACCTGTGTGCCCGGTGTGGGGGGTACAGAGGCACAATTTGCCCCAGTTTGGGCAGACACGAGACCATCTGGATTCATTCCCATTTCAGGGATGTGCAGAGCGTGCTGCATCCCATTTCAGGGCTGGAACATAAAAGCTACGCCCTGGATACACTGAGCACTCTGTGGAGTTGGCAGTTTAACATCTGACGGTGACAACTGCTTCGTATCTTGGAAAAGGGAGACGTGTCAGACAATAGTGGCTTTTGTATACTGGGGGTGGGAGGGGGAGGGTCCTATTTTATTTGCTCTGGCAACCCAACAGGGACCTGGAACACTTCAGCTACGAGTGTTCAGGAAAAATACATTAACTGCCCAAGATTAACACAGCTACGGGGGCTCTGCGATCCCCAGCTGCCAGAGCAATGTGCCAGACCACTTTACAAAATTTGTGCCATCAGTAGAGTTACCTAAACCTCCTTAAAGGAGTTTCACATTCAGATTTAGAAACAAAATATGAATTAGCCTCGCTGAAATGGGTTTGTTACTGCAGGAAGATACAGCATGGACATTCAGGTCGGATCCTGCATCCTGCCCTGCCCCTGACCTCTAATGGCTCCTTAAGCCTTCCCGCCTCCTTTCTGTGTGCATTCTGTCTACTGAAGTCACTGTATCTTCAAGGAAGGGAACAGCTCTTATTTTTTTGCTTCTACATCAGGGCTCTGACCTTGATTAGTTAAAACAGAGTGTGGTTATCAAGCGCTAATTAATAGCAAACAATTTCAGACTCTATTTCCCTTCCATGGCTCACCTTCCATACAAGAGGACCACGGTCCCTCTGCTACAAGCTTTGCTCCTGGTGAGCACTGGGTAAGGGTGTGCAGGCTCTGTCCCTGCACTTGTTTTTCAAACAAGCCAAAGAAGGCGTCAACAAAAACCTGAGGACTGCTCAGGGAAAGAGTGTGTCACGCGGAACAGAAAATGAGGCCAGGAGTAGGAAACAAAGGGCAGGCGTCACTGAAACATTTCAGGCTAGAAAGAGGTTACTGCTAATTAGAGTGCCACGGGGATGAGCATTAAAGCATCACGGCTGCTCAGCACAAATGAGCGTGCGCTGATGCTGCAGCAAGGTTTCGGAGGATCTAGGTGATAAATGGAGGACATCTGGGAGCAGTAGCCATTAGGCAATTAACTCCCACAGTTTATTGCTCATGTTTCCATTATTCTGGATACTTAAGAGATACTTCACTCAATATGCATTTTCTTAGTTTATTGAAAATCAAAGTTATGCTTGTAGAGCCCAATTGCTACGATTTAGGTTGTTCTCTGACAAGGACAACCACGTTGCTTTCCACTGTTCTCCATCACAGGCCAGCTTTCAGGGAATTTTTTTTTATAAAACAAGTTTCCTGTAAGTTTAGTAACTAATATCCTCACAGAATATGGTCTAATTTTCAAAAGGTCCCCTTAGGTCCTCCTTACAATGTGACTAATTTTTTTGTGGCTTCTTACTCACGCAGTTTGGTGTGTTTAGAAATCTGTTGTACTTTTTTTTTTTTTTCTGTTGTACCATTGCCTTTTTTTCCTCATCCTTCACGTGTGGTGCCTAATGTCCCCCCCCACACAGCAGTGGACCATCACCTACAATGCCAGCCCGGAGAAGTTCTTTCTGGCTAAGGAACTTCTTGTCCGAGTACTCTGAAATCTCCATGCTGATGTGGATTGCTTTCAGGTTGAGTTCTGAGGTTTAACACAGGAGTTCAGGGTGAATCGAGGGGTGCAAGTTTGGGGTCACCTGAATCAGGCTTTCCTGGAACACCATCCCAACAGAGAAAAAAAAAAAAAAAAAAATACTGCAACAGAAATACTCCAGCACTTCTGATAGTTTCTCAATTGCTTTCTGCTTTTTGGGCCCTGTACTGTCCAGCGCACGGTGTGACCCAGCTCAAGTGGTAGCTGAGACCCTCACCCTGGTCCTGCCTGCAGCAGCACAGCCCCACCACCGCCCAGTGCTGGCACCGAATGTTGGGTTGTAGGGACATCCCTGGGTCCTTTCACTGAAAACCTAACATGGGAGAGAAGGAAAAGCTTTATTAGAGCAGCGAGTTTACTCTTCTGCCAAAGGTAAACTCCTCACTGCATCATTCCTCAGTTTTACTCATTACTGTTTAGAATTCCCAGAGGATGTGTTTGCCTCCCATTTCACAGGACACTTTCATCACTCAAGAGATGAACTGGTAATATTTTCGTTTTCTTCATGCAAATCCCTTCCTCCCCTTTTATACCCTAAGGACATAATTTCTAATTGTTTCTCTTCCCAATCTTGTAAATCATGACATAGCCCTCTTCTCACTCATCTTTTAATCAGAGTAGGACTCCATGTAAAACTTCACTAAGTGTAAGTCCCGCATAGGGAACAAAAGCAGAAAGTCTTGGCCTTCATATATTTGAACCAAGCTTGTGCCTAATCCCTTTACTACAATCCTGGCTACATAAAGATGCCCAGGACAGCTGATATATTAATTCCTCTCATAAGCAGGTGTAAACGGCCCGAAGGGAGATGCAGCAATGCTGGTGATATCTCCCAGGAGACCAAGATGACCTGTTGAGCTCTTCTCCATTTTCTGTGTTATCAATAAATTGTTTTCTCTTCCTTCCTTCAGCTCTGCCCTCAGGAAGAGTAATCTATCGCACCAGGGCTACAGAACATTATTTCATAGTTACAACAGCTCTGGAAACCTTGCACAAGGATGAATACCATTAAAAAGCCAAGTTAGATTCCTTTTAAAAAGCCTCTTCTTTCTGCTGCTGTCACTGCGGTCAGGGCTTTCAACATCACCGCTTCTGCCTCGAAATACGCAAGCTTTTAACTTTTGCCAAGGGAACCAACTAGAGAGAATGAAGCCTCTTGACATCTCAGCTTCTCTGCCACCAGAGTGCTTCTGAAGCTACAGCCAGTCTGAACACCGAAGAAAAGGTCTGGAACAACACAAGTGCTATAGGAGACGCAGCAAAGAAAGTGTTTCAGAGGTTATAGGGAAAAAGGTTTCATAGGTTCAAGGGGAAAAAAAAAATAAAATATATAGATATATACACACACACACACGCACACACTGGGGTTTAAGTCTATGGCAAGAAAGCCAATTCCTCACTGAAATCCAGAAATTTTTCGAGTCACATAAGACAGCTACCCCACAAATGGCAGCAGGCACTAAGAGACTCACAAGATGAAGAGATGCTCTAACTGTATCTAGGATTTTAATGCCGTTTGTATGGGACCTGAGGTGACAGCGCAAAACCTGGTGTAAATCACCACAGCCTCACCAAAGCAGAGAATGTGCGTTACACGCTGCCCATTATACACTGCCTTTACTACAGCAACAGCCTACACCAGAGCGGGAGCTGGTCAAGACAGCAACCAGCACGCTGTAGGAAATGCTGATTTTTTTTCTGAGGCAGGTTTCCATCTGGAACAAAACCCAACAATTATTGACATGCCAAATGCCACCACACACACTCTTGAGCAACCAGCCTTCCCTGCAAGGCCTGGGTAGCAAAAGACAGCTCTAAAACCCCAGTGGGGCATGTCCAGTGCTGGAAGAGCCATGGAGGCAACAGGGCCAAAGCCTCCCAGGACTGACCACCCATGAGCCATTCACTGCAGATACTGGTTTATGTGGAATGGTACCTTAATCTTCAAGGAATGACAGAAAATCGCAACCCTAGTATTGTGTTTTACTTTATGGCACAAAAGCTGCATCTTGGAGGGAACAACGTTGGCCAAATTACATGGGGAATGGTTGGTGAATGTTTTTATAGAGAAGAGACTTGTCCATCCCTAAGCATCAACAGTCCAAGTTTCTTCATCTTCACCATTACTTTAGCCTTCCTCTGAAGGGCGGCAGGATTACGCCTGCTAAAAAGACACCGGTGTTCTGGTCTAACAGCTGCTTTACAAAGAACACAAATCTGCACCCAACTCACTCTACTGGAAGAAACCCACATCTTCCAACTCTCTCTTAAGGATTTCATCGCAAGTTACAGTTGAGTCCAGCTTAATTTTAAGACAAATATGAAGAGATTGCAAGCAAGCCAGTGTGAATTTCAGCATTCTAGGAAGAGGAAGGCAGGGGGAAAATCTGACATGACAGATCCATCTTCTGAACTCCCAGTGGAGGGTTTTTTTTTTCCCCCAGAAAAAGTAAGCAGCTCTTTTTATAGCTCATGAGCCTATTACTTGTACTGACAACAACAGATGACTGTTTTAAAACTGAAAAGAAAGATATTAATCCAATTTTCAGCTTTTCAGAGTGTGGCACTGTCTACTAATTTTCACAAAAGAGAAGACTGATGAACTAGTTTAAGAATCAAAAGGTTACTGTTAAAAAAAAAAAAAAAAGGACATCTATTACAGAAATGCTTTTCCACACTTCTCACATTTCTGAAAGTCCCGTTTAGGCCAAGCGGTAGGTATTTGGCCCATAACTAAAGGAGCTGCTTTTTGGAAAACGTGCACAAATATTGCACCGCACCATAGCGGTGCTTAGAAAACAGTCCCCAATCCGTCAGATTCACAGTGGCTGCCTTTGCTTGGAGAACGTACCTGCAGAGTTTAATGCCAGGACCCTGTGCTCCCATCCCCAGGCAGGACAGGTGTCCCCGTGCCAGGGCGGTGACAACAGAGGTGAGGCAGAAGCATTAAGCAGCTCCAAGCCATGACCAGCATGAACAGATACATGTGGAAGAGGCTGCCAGGGGAGACAGCCCCAGCATGGTCTCATCAAGCCTTTCCATGCCACGTAGCTGCTCTTTATACAGCAGCTTTGTCCTTGGCCACAGCACCAAGGAGCAATAGTGGCTCCCAAAAGGTGCCACCAGTTCCCAGGCAGCCTGAACAGACATGCCACGGTGATTTGCTCCTGTTTTCAGTCTCAGACATTGTCACTAACACGGTCCCTCTCCCGCAAGGCACGTGAGTGAGAGGTGCCAGCACAGTCGGCAGCCACATGAAATCTCTGGTTGAGGATCCTAGAGAAGAGCAGCCACACCTACAGATTTTAGGTTTATGGAAAAATATGTGCATTGACAGAAACACTATTTTTCTCTGTTATGATGAACTACAGACCGAGAAGTTTTGATTAGGGCCTTAATCTTTATGTATATTGTAATTTCCACCAAACACTCTTGTGTTTGTCTTCAACATGAGAAATTGCTTTTCCATGCTGATGATAATGAAACTAGTCACTCATTCTGATGCTTATAACTCTGCCAGCACACCAAGAAACCAGCAATCCACTTATTAATGTGCCAGCTGAGCTGTGCTTCCTAGAGACAGTAAGCACAAGTTACGTCAGTCTCCATCTCTGCACCACCTTCCTTTCCATACCCACCATCTCTTGTTCATGCAAACTATATTTTCTAATACAAGTGGAAAATGTATTATTTTATATTTAGCAGCCAGCAACTGCTCAGCCATAAAGCTGCAGAAACAGCGAAATAGTCGTCTGAGGCCAAATGCCTTCAGCAGGACAGCAACCTGCATCCAGCCTAGCCAACGTCCCTCATCACCTACTCCAGGTGTTACATCCCAACAGTTTAGTAGTAACAAGAGACTTGCATTTTTCTGTGCAGATCTGATTCTCATAAAGCTTACTCAGCACTCTCAAGAAGTAAATTTGCATCAGGTTCATTTTAAGGATGGGCATAATTATGCCAAGAGGCACACACAGGCCAACTAAATCAGTAGGGAGATTAGCCAAAGGGCTCCCCCGGGGTAAAGCAAACGCCGTGGTCCTGGCTTGGATCCCAACACTGATAACGTTTTAGGACTGAGATAAGAGCACCCTCCATCCATATAGCATTCCCACCTTGCTGGAGTCGAGCTGTAACCCAGGGAGCCAACACGGGCTCCTGCTCAGCTACTGCTCTCGCATGAGCCAACTAACAACCCCTCCCAAAACTCATCAGTTAAACTTAGCAGGGATTTCTTTTTTTCCCTTTTTCGTCTCTTCAGTCTCCAGCTCACTGTATGCAAACCAGATAGCAAATTTATCAAGGCAGGGACCCCATGTTGGCAGAAGAGTCACCAAATGTTTGAGGTTTCATATGCAAGGAGCGCCTTGTGAAGTTATTTTTTTTAAGCTCCTTCAAAAAGAGATTGACTGCGCTCTGGCGTTTCACCCCAATGCAATTGGAAACAGTCACAGTGCAGCCTAAGAGAGGGATCAGAGCAGAAATTCCTCTAACTTTTGTAGTACTGCTGGGGACCACTATAAAATGGTACCAAGCTAATTAGACAAGTCGTAAAGATGTTCCCCCGGCAATCTCACAGGTGAAATAATCTAATCTTCTACACCCTGCCTTCCTGGTTAATCTCTTGATAAGAGTCGTTAACACAATTGTTCAGTCTAGTGTAGTCCCTTTGTAAAGTGTATATAATTTACAATCCTATTAAAAAGATGGCCACAGATTAGTCTCAGAGGCAAATTACAAAACTATTCGGTTGTGGTTTTAGCACATTAGCTATAGCTCTATGAATCCTGGAGAAAAAAAAAAAAAATCAGAACATAACAAGTTTTAGAGCAAGTGTACCCTTCAAAACCCACCTATCTAATTTTCTGCATAAAAATTAAATAGAATTGCAAATTGTGGGATACTCTGTTCAGCAGCTGAGCAACAATGCGGATCTTTTTCTTTTGTGAACGGCAAGAAAAAAAACAACAAACAACCAAGCACTAAAAGAGCACAAAAGGTGTACAAAGTTCTTTCATTTAAAAAAACCTAGGACTTAGTTACTTCACAGCTTATGCTAAATTTCCGCTGCTGTTCAGTATCCAAATTATTTCTGTCATGTAATTTGAGGTGCTGGAGGATGCAAAGCACTGGGTGTTTCAACAGAGCGGAAAGAGTGAAGGCACTGGACCTTGTAAAAATATAATGAAACAGATGTTTGCTGCTTTTCGGTATTTACACTTAGTATCAACTTTGAAAATCCAGTATGTAGAAGCTTCCAATCCTATCTACTTCTTCCAATACTTCCAGGTTTCCAATACTACCTTCATAAGGCTTGCTTTCAGCCAGGAAAGCGATTAAGAGATGGTTTCAAAAAAAAAAAAAAAGCAGCAGAACACTCTGGCTTTGTCTGGGCTTCTCCAAAAGCTACACAGATCCTAAACTAAATATTCGGGGCAGACTGCAAACGCACAAATACTGTGAAACGTCTCCCACAACAGAACCATGGTCCTGCCCGGGATCTTAAGAATAAAAACAGCTCCGCTGTGATTTTTCATAGGATACAAGAAAAAGCACTCACATCCTATTAGCTTTCAACAAACTGCGGGTATCTGAGCTCTCTGGAGATTATACAACAGGATATTCAGCATTTAACAGTCTTGAACTTCCCAGCGTAAAAAGCCTCTCATTCTTGTGTTCCCAGTCCCTCCCCACCCTCCAGCAGCACTTTACCTTCCTAAGGGCTCTCCATTTGTTTGCTTTTTTTTTTTTTTTCCCCATCTTTCACAAACAATAAACCAGCCGGGGAATTTAGGACATCACAAAATCGGGCATCAAATATTTCTAATTTGTAAAAGAAACCCCCTCATATTTCTACTCCAGCTGTAGGGAGGCTTGAAAAAAAGCGCAATAAAAATGACAGCTCTTCCAAATAAACATCTTTCTGTTGCTTTTAGGAGGAAACCTGTGGAGCCTGTGGTGCATAGGAAGCAAAGGCTGTGTTTGCAAGCTTCTGTGGGAAGGTCTGCATCACTGAGTCAGAGCATGAAAATCTCCTGTCCAGGCTGGAGGACTTCAGAGCAAGAGGGAGGGACAAGCTATGACCCCACACAGAGCAGGGCAGATGAGGCAGAGGCAGGTGGTGGTGATGGGCAGAGGTGGCAAACTCCTTTCAAAAATCTAGGCTTAAATCCATTTTGAAAAGTTCATCTATTCAGAGCTTATTTTAAATGAACACTCTTCCAACACTTAGCTCTGAGATCTGTTTGGAGGCTAAGGTTGAGTTTTTTTGAATTGTTATGCTTCTCGAGCCAGAAGTCCCAAAATCCTGAGGTCAGAGGTTGGTTCTCCCTCCTCAGAGCTGTCTGACTTTAACAAGATGCCTGCAACTCAGAAAATACTTAATGGCAAGCACGTGCAGGAGTCACATCACTAACCTGGAGGGAAATAAAATAACACTCCCAAGCTTTATATTATAGGTGAAGTGACAGCAACCGCTGATGTAAAGGAGGAGGGATCTATGGCAGTGTCTGCTAGGTTCAGAGGTTCCTCTTATTTGAGCTCCTGAGGAGTTAAATCTAATTTCTCGTATGCTGCAGATATCCAAGAAGATGTTTTAATTGAAGGCGGTTGCTTAGCAACTGCATCCCGTGTGCTGCAGCGATGCTTTTCACCTGGAGCAGATAAACATCAGGATGGCACTTTACAAATCTGATTAGAGGCAATGAAATAGCTGGCTACAACGAGCTGCAAGTGCTTTTCCAGAAGTTATGCTTCTAACCTGATACCCATCGGCAGGGAAAACCCAATGAAACTCATTCGCAGGTTAGAAGAGCTCTCCTCTCCTCGCCCAGCAAACGTTTCGGCCTGCTTCTCACAACCGGAGCTTATCAAGAAGGAGATAGCATTGGCAGGATTTTTCTTTACTCGAAAGATTTCACTGCAGTTGAACACATAATGATAAAATACTAGAACACTTGCAACCGTGCACAGATGTTTTTCTGAACAGGCCTAGGATTCTTTGAAAAGCATCAGAAAAAAAAAAAAAAAAAAGCACATTTCCAGACCACGGAGAAAGGTTTCCTTATAACTTTTGTAACTGGAGATTACTGTTTAAAGGCTGCTACTCTAGTAGTCTTTACAAGCTGTTTAAGAGCTGATTATTAGCGCTATTACCACGCTTCTGACTATTAAGCACTTGAATCGCTCACTTCCAACACCTTTGCGTTTCTATCCATTTTAATGGTTTATGTTATTTCAGCCACATTCAGTGATTTGCTGTGTTTAGGTCTAGTACATGGTGACCAGTTAATCATCTGGGATTCAGAAAAGAACTCATATATATTTTCCCACCCGTGGCCAGTCAGCTCCATGTCCCAGCCCTGACCAGAATGCGATTTGCTGAGTAAAGACCAGACTTGTTGCCTTTATCATGCTCCCCTAATGCCAACTGCGAAACAACAAGCTGCAAGTCCCCAGAGCACGGTCTGTTTGAAGGCTCACAGATGTGTGCGAGACATTCACTTCTCAGGTCTCCAGATACCTCCAGAGGTGTCACCAGATACTGAAAATACCTTCAGAGGGTGGTTTGCCAGCGGCGCTCCAGCTTGCGGGGTGGGGAGCAGCCTGGCTTGGTACCACAGGGCCAAGGGGTGACAAGGGAGGGGCTAGACTCTAATCCACATGGCTGGATTGGGGAGCAGGGGACATTTGTCATCAGCCTTGACATATCAAATACAAAACCAATTGTGAAAAGAGCTCCCAGGAAGGTCAACTGTTCTTGGGAAGATACAGAAGAGCCATGCCCTGGGCAAGACCCAGAAGAGGGTGCGTTGGGAGGGTTTTCAAGGCAAGTTTAGCTTACCCAGTGTGGATTCAAACACCTAACTGCCACAGAAGTCTCAGTTCAAAAACCTCCCTTCGGCTCCAGCTGGCACTTGAGCATCTGCTTAGATTTTCTTGTATTAAATAGGACTTGGAAAAATATGTTAATTTGCTGTCCAGGATTAGGATGAATTTCAGCATGTGCTAGAAGTCTCTCTCAGTGTTACATGCACCAAGCTTCTGCCTTCACCATGAGAAGCAGCCTTTGACGTCGCATCTCCATATCACAGCACAACTATGAGGATACACAGCAGGGCTCTGTCACATCCAATATCACTCTGAGGTACTGAGCCAAGGACATCCCTATCGGAGCTTGGCTGCGGTCACTGAGCTATTTGTTGAAGTCCAGATTCTGGAGGGCTGTTACTGTAACATAGACAACGTACTAATTAGCCTGGACAATAGAGAATTTGTCCCAGATGTATTCTTTATCTGCAGGATGAATCATTGGCTGTGAATGACGCAAATCAATTAAACTATAGGCAAGAGTTTCCTCTTTTCCATTTAATCTTCTGTAATCTCTTAGGTAACCGTCGTTCTTTGTTATTATTCCTTGGTTCAGATCTTCATTCTCACCTCAACAACTGGCAGAGCTATTGGGAAGCAGGACAGTTTTCTATATGCCTGACACCAGGCAAGTGAAACACAGAGGAGCAGCTTTAGCTGGTTGCCAGTTTTGAGTGCTGCTCGTCTCAGGACAATAAGGTCTCAATGCTTTACAAAAAAAAGATGCTGCTATTTGGTGGTTAAAGGAAGTGAGGGTTGAAAAATTCTGTCCTTGAGCTACTGAGGAGAAAATAAACATAGCCAAAGGAAATTCTTTCCCTCCTCAAAAATAAGATCCCATAGATCTGCCCTGGTTTTGACCAGAATATTGCCAGCAAGATATTCAGACACTGACATTTTAAATTTTATTAAAAAAAACCCCAAAACCTAGAAGTCATCCAACTAAGATAGAAGCAAAATTTAAAGCCTTATGTAGTCATCCAGCCCAGACAGCTACACCCACAGTGTGTCCTCCTAACTATAAAGAGAGCAATCAACACCTGTATTTTAAGATCTAAGGACCTCCAATAGGACCAACAGGACATTCCTTCCCCTCTTTGCCATCTTCAGCCTTTATTAGCCCTGGGCAGGGGCAGGAAAGTTAAACCACTGCCCTTCCCTGCAGCATCACAAGTTTCTCGTGGGGCGGTTGAAGGGATGGTTTGATGCCCTGGTTGGACTCATGGCGATGTGGACTGTAGCAAGTAAAGGGATGGAACAGGAGCAAACCTGCACAGCAAAACCAACGGTCTCACAAGCAATTAGGGATATCAACAACTTGGTCCCACGGGCAAACACCCATCAGTGGCTCTCTCACCTTAGCTCCAGCCGTGAGAGATACAGTTTGTGCAGCGTGAGATGCTCTGAGTCAAAGTAAGGGAGGGTAATCGGGAAATTTATTCCCAAGATGCTCTCCTGATCCAAATTTGAATGCTAACAGAGAGACACTGGTGTCAGTCTAACGTCCTGTTAGTCTTACGTAGGTCTGGGGCAGTGGGATGCAGAAGATCTGTAAAATCAACATGTTGTATTTGGAGCTAAAATAATAAATACTTTTTCCTTGGTGGTAGCACTCCAAAGTCAAAGCCGAACCATGGCATTTTTTCCCAAGGTTTATTAGCTCTTCCGTTATTACATTCCCTTGTTTCCTTGGCTCACCCTCCCACCAGCTGCCTTATTTGCTGTGTGAAACCCTCGGTATTAACCACAATGCAGGTTCTTAATGTTTAATGTGTGGCTGATAGAATCCTGCAGCATCCAGCAGAGCCTTTGAATAAAGGGCACCCTATAAAAAAAACTTAAACGCAAACAAAAAAGCAGCATGTGAAACCATACGATAGAAGCCGGTCGCATTCAATCTCTGAAAGCAAAGAGCTACAGTTTATATGAATAATTCAAAAACAGCCTCAGACAAATGATCCCAGGTCTATAAGGAAATGGTAAAACCTCTGGAGTCTGCAGCTCTTTTTATTACAGCCTGGTTCATGCTGAATGCTGTTTTCTCTGGGGTTATTTTTTACACTTTTTTTATAGATATATATATATAAACAAACAGTGAGATAGGATGTTCAGATACCATGTACAGCACACCCCAGAGAAATATTTTAATTTTATATTCGTTTCTGCCTTGTAAATTATTCATTAACATGGACCACGCAATTGGGTAAAAATTAAAAAATTGGCAAATTAGTTTTCATTTGTTTATGTTAATTATTTAGTGTTCTTCCTTTTTATTAGAAAAAACACAGAGGGAGATTAGTCTTGTCCTGACGATCTGTGTTTGCTCCCTAGACAACACACAAATTAGCATTGCTATGGCTACTTGTATGCAACGTCTATAGAAATATGACTCCACTGCCCAGATCTGTTGCTGAGACATTGTGGCATATGCTGGATTTCTAAATCGCAGATATGCCTTTGGATATTTTTCAACAATGCTTTGAAAAATAGGCTGTTGGGTCTCTATTTATGGATGAAGTCAATGGTTGTTTCCATGACCCTTCCATGAATTCAGCTGCAGCGCCTCAGCTCTCGCCAGCACCCAGAACGTCCTCCACCACCCCCAGGAAACGCCAGCCAGTGGGAGTTTCACCTCCAAATTAAGACACAGTCATTCCCCTTTGATCCTAGGTGTCAAAGATAGGGGGTCATCTCCATTTTAATATCCAACGATGGATATAACTACACAGAGAAAAACTTGAGCACTAAGTGCCACCACAGCACACGTAGCGAGAACCCCGCTGGATAAACTGCTGTGGGTTTCCTAGGCAATGCACATCGACGGTATTTGTGTACTCAGGAACACTTACCCATTCCGGTTTTTAGAATGTTTGTTATTTTTTTGAGATATCTTTCTCCTTCAGAAATGAGGATGGTGTCTACTCTCTGTGCAAGAGCAGTAGGACTGACGTTTTGCAGGTAGCTATGGGTCTGGCTCTGCTCAGGTATCACTGTGACGAGGGGCTTGGGTTGCTCGCCCTCCTCCATCCACGTCCCCACACCACCACAGCTTGGGTTACCAACCAGGTGTATTCAGCCCATTGAGCTACACTTGCCCTCAACCCCAGATCTCGGAGGGCAGAGCCAAACATATTCTCCCCAAGAAATTTTTCCGCAATGTTATCTGCTCGCAACATATTCACCCCATCCTAGGTTATTTGGCTAGACATCAACTGGAGACAGCCCATTCTGTGCGTGCTGAGGTTCATCATGTTCAGTCACCACCTCCTCTGTTGCTCAGACACTTCCCACCCAACACACTGAGCTTTCTTCCATTGAACCCGTCAGCCGTTGCCAACCCAACCGCCCTGCTCATCACAGAGAGGGAGCACAAAGAGACAACGCATCTGCTTCCAAACGGATACCGAGGAACATATCCTTCATGGTCAGTCTTCAGCTTTGCTATTTGCTACGCAGCAAGTTTTTAACACAATAAGTGCCAAGCACAGAAAATGTTAAAAAACCCCATATAGTCTGCCAAAGAAAATGAGCAGCCACCAACACGGTGCAATTCTGGTCGCTAGAAGGTCACTTTGGGTTATAGAAGGAATCCAAAACATTCCCGTGCACATTTCTAATTACTTTGGATGTAAGAAATCAGTGCTGTAGGCTGTATAACCGCCACAGAGGACTGCAGATCAATTAATGATATCAGCAAATTAAAAAGAAAAAATAGCACATGGAAAACCCAACATGTTTATAATGCCAGTCTCTCTCTACTCAAATATTGACAGCTCTTTGTGAGATAGCTTCTCCTAAAGAATTAGGAAGGGAACAAAAAAAAAAAAAAAAAAAAAAAAGATAAAACCCCAAAGCCCAAAACACAACAGAAAAAACTATGTCAGAAAGCACGTCTAGCATTTAATTTGAACATGACATATAAGAATATTGATTTAAAACATTTGTCTGAGCCTTTAATTCCATTATTTTTAGGAATTGTCCCTGACATCTCTACAAACTCCATCTTAATCCAGTTACTGTGGGTGGATCCTGAAGGCAAACAATATTGCTGCTGATTTCAAAAGAAGAAATAGAGCATGTTCCTTGTGTTAGCTAGGCTGGGTTTTGAGAAACAAAGAGCAGTGGAGACTACCTAAGTCACTGCAATAGCCTCTGCCACCTGAGGGCACAGGTACCCGGGAGGAGACGGCTCGGCGCTGCACACAGGAGGTTTGTCGGGGCTGAGATTCACTCCCTCTTCCAAGGTGAAAGAATTGGCCCTCACATTAAGGATACTTACGAGAAAATAAGACATTCTAATTTTGTTCATTTATCCGAGTTATTTTTGCTGCATAGCAAGTATTAATACAAATAGCCCTGTAAAACACACTGCAATTCTGAATTAAAATTTTCTTCATGGTGAAAAGCAGAAGCCCGTTTTTATTAAGTGATTCGCTGAAAACATGTTTCCTCCCTTGACCGACGCCTTACAGAAATACAGCTGATCTAAATTATCATCAGAAACAACACCCAAGCGTGAGTTTAAACCAATGATTTATGCTTCACTTTACATTGAGAGTCACAGTGATGAAGTTACGCCTGTCTGTGGGACTCCAGGGCCCTCCGGGTTGTGTTAAAAACTAGGGCTGCTCACACATGCTCTCCCAAGAGGCTGGGAGGGCTCTGTCCAGAAGTAAATCTTGAATTTCATGTTATGGTTTTTTTTATGACAAATTGTGAATTCTCCTCTGAACCCTTAATAAACTGAAAAGAGAGAGGAAAGGAAAAAAAATATACTCACTCTTTTTCAAGACCAATTTTGTAGATAGCGTGTATATATGTAGAAATTCCATGTATTTAAATTTATGTATGAGAAGCAACCGCTGCTCAATCATTCATTTTAGTGGAAACGCTAGCATCTCCTCCAGGTCCTTAATCCTGGTGAGATAAGAAATGCAGCTGTTGGAGAGGAACTGGGGTTTACATCAACCATAGAGTAACGACACTCTGTGTTGTCCTCCTGGAGCAATGAGCTGTGTGGATTCACAAATACCACAAATCTCTGCCCTTCTCCTGCTGCAGTTACACCATCGGTGCTTCCACCCAAGTGTGCTTGTCCAGAGGTTGGAGGCTTTCAAACTTGTCACAGGAGGTTTTGCACCAGGATAATTATCAACGTACAAACTCTCAAAAGGAGCAAAGTTGCTTTCATCATTTCAGTAATGTTCCCTAAAAAAGTATCTCATGGTCTAAGTTTGAGCACCTGCGTATCAGCCCACTCCATGCCCCTACAACTCCCCCAAATTCCTTGGCCAAACACTGACAGACTTGCATTTCCAGCAAAGTCAGGGCAATTTGGCCATGAGGTGAAGAGCCCACAAGCATCCTTCCAGCTGGAAACTAGCAGCACTTTTAGCCCATCTCCATCCTCTCTGAAACTAATCAAGTTCCAAACCACTTTTAATGGAAAAAAAAAAAAAAAGGATTTCTCGCATACAACAGAAGCAAACCCAAGAACTCTTATGGCCAGGATGCAAAGTTCTTCAGAGCAGATCTGAAAATAATTTTTCCTCCCCGTCTTTTTTTTTTTTTTTTCATCATAATGAGGAAGGTGAACTTCCATCTAACTAGAAATATCTTTATACAAATTAAGTTTTGTGCTAATTTAGATTTCTCCACCAGGAAGCAGATGCATTCAGAAGAAAGACGTAATTTATGAACTCTAACAGCCGTCATTGCAAAGCGAAAAAAAATATGGATTTAAATAGTTTTAAGAATCATTTTGGCTGCACATGGCTTGCTTCCATTCTGGACCTGCGTGAATACAATAGCTTAATGAAAATTAACGGGGAAAGACTGTTTCATGGACAAGAGTCCCAAATGCAGGTAATTTTTAATAGAAGTTCACCTTTAGACAAATTAGTTATGAAGCTTCGTTCTCTTTAATACTATAAAAAAAAAAAAAAAAAGGAAGATTCCTCAACTTAATTGCTTTGTGGTTCTTGGATCAGATCTTTGCAAGTAAAATTTCTAGCAATAGCAATTTACCCTGCTAGATGTGACACTTCTGCTAGGTGGTATAACTCATACTTTGTGAGAACGAGTGAAGAGCTTTAACATTATAATTCTGTAGAAATTGTTTAAATATTTGGCCCCCAAACTCGAATTATTATAATCAGCACTAATTCTCGATATGAATTCGCAGTTTCTTGTAACTCTAGAAACTGGGTTGTCATGGTGAATATTTATGGAGGTTGATAAAACAACCTTATGGGAGGTGTTCTCATTCAGACACATATGATGTGCTATAGGAATTTCTGGGTTTTCATATAAACTGGTCTGTTAAAAAGAAAGGTTTCCATAGGCCCAGCAGTCACTGCACAGGCCCACATGCCCACAGTAACAATTCACCATAGTTTCAGGTTTTCTATTCCAGGCATCACTGCCTTTCCCAGAAGTCAGACCAGCTACTTGCCCAACTTCTTCCTCTAGGCTTTTGCTGGAGGAATGTCTGCGCTTCAGAGGGGATTAAATAAAGATATTCACACGTAGCTGTCTACCTCCCAACAGCTAAATTCACTGGTTGGGATGAGCACCATCACAGGTGAGAGAGTAGCTTGTACTATGGCTTGTGAACTTGAAGGACCTTGACTTCAAGAGTTTTGTTGCCTTTCCTTTACTCAACATATGCCTGAGACAGCGTCACTGCAACGAAGGAGGTTTTACTAATGGAGTTTCCCCAGCACACTAGTATAACTCCGAATATTAGCTCGATGTTTTTAATGGGAATTTTAATAATTTATCATTTGGATTACCAGAGCTGCCTTATCTATGCTTCCCCATTAATGTCTTAATGCTGAGCAAACTGACACTGAAGAAGTCATCTAAACAATTTCATTCTTTA
This sequence comes from Athene noctua, assembly GCF_965140245.1. Taxonomy (NCBI): domain Eukaryota; kingdom Metazoa; phylum Chordata; class Aves; order Strigiformes; family Strigidae; genus Athene; species Athene noctua. The sequence goes on from NC_134044.1 coordinate 27,931,638, forward strand.
TATTTACAATTATAATTGCCAACAGGAAAAGCTCCTTCTTGCTCTTAGAATGCTCTATTGAGTGATTTCACTTATTTAAAGTAATGCTTTCACACGAAACCGAAGTATTCCACCTCAAAGTCTGAACCTTACCCCCTGCCTAGAGAAAGAGTAGTTTCCTGGTTATGACATTGACTGCCTCTATTTTTTAAATTTCTGTGAAATTGTCCTAAAAAAAAAAAAAAAAAAAAAAAGAAGGGATTAGCATGCATACAATATCTTTGGTTGAAAACTATTCTTTATAAATTTGGAGAAAGATTAATGTTCTTACCTTCACGTTTTAAACATAATCCTAGCTGAATACATTATGGTTTAATAACTTTATTTCTCACTCTCACTGGTTTCTTTTCCCTGAATGAGATGCCCGAGTAACAAACAGATTTCAGAAAATACACATTTAAAAAATTGTCCCAGCCAAGGGGGTCCGAGGCTGGCCCATTCACATGGTTGTGAAACATCACCAGAAGCTGCTCAAGGCCAGTTTTATCAGAATGGGAGATGGTCAGGCACCCCTTGCAATTGTTTGGACAAGTACACACCAGAGGAAGAGACATCGCCCAGTACTCATTTTCAACTGGGTACCTGCGAGCTCCACTGGATGTGCCTTGGGTCTGTCAGTGGAAAAGGCAGCGAACGATTGATCCTGCTCATCCTTTCCGTTGTAATCACAATTGTAAATCATCTACCATGCCCACACTCAGCTTTTTCATTTACAGATTGAAAAGCTCTTGCTTATTCATCCATGTACGAGGCTCCTCTACAACTGATTTTCTTTGCTGTCTTCTTTCAGGGTGGTTCCAGCTCTGCCCTGTCTTGTTGGGATGCAGGGACAGCACCGCATACAGTAACATCAGGATAACATCACGATGTTCTCCTCTGTTATTTTCCTAGTAATGACTAGGTTTGTATTTCATTTTCTTACTTCTCTCAAGCACTGAGTTGACATTTTCATCGACATCTATTACAGTGCTAAATGTCTCATCCCCTTGTGGTAACAATCAGGTCAGAGCCCATCATTTTATATGCAAAATACAGATTTTTTTTTCCCCAAGATACACATCAATTTACATTCTCCACAATGAACTTTGCCTGCAAACATGATGCCTGGTCACAGGCTCGTTTAACCATTCTTCAGAACCAACCACCTTCCTTAACTTGCATAATGCAGCATCCTCAGGAAACATTTTCACTGCCCTACTGACCCCTTTGTTCAGAAAGTCACGGAAGAACAAAAATTTCAGGTAAGATAGGTAGCACGTTGACCAGTGATTTGGCAGTAAATAAATTGTCAAATAACAGCAACTTAATTTTCAAAGTTTACTGCCACTGTATCATCCAAAGATAAAACTTCCAAGTGGTAGTTAGGTGAACTTATTAACCAGATCTGGAAATAAAAGTCCATTTCTCAGGATAGGCTTACAGAGAAATTAGATTCTAGCAAGACACCTGCATCATTATGAATGTGGTCCAAAGGAAAGAAGAATATCTAGTTTGTCACCTAGTGCCATTCCACACACTGATACTTCCTAATGGCAGATTTGCAACTAGATAATCATGGTTATGCTTCATTATTCATCAACCTGAGCAGAAGCATCTGTTCCACTCAACATTTAAGAGAAATGTTTTAATATTAACAGAAATGTAGACTTAAACACCTGCCATAAATTACTTCTTAATGATTCAAAACTTAAAATAGTAAACGTATTCCAGTTTTCTGTATTCCACTTCAAGCCTGGTGGAAAAAACAAAAGCAAAAACCCTCCCACAACCTTCCCTCTAAGAGTGGAGTGAATCTGACTTTGCTTATGGAAATGGAAATTCTGTCCAGTCAGAGATGAGATTTACGTAAAGCAAATAGAAAGGAAAACTACATGCTAGATCCCAGTGTCATAAGTCAAGATTCAAGACCAGTTTAAGCATGATGGGAAAATGCAGCCTGTCATTTGTCACCGGGTCTGTATCAGTCTGGTTGATCCACTATCATAATAAAATTCCCTCTGGTATTATCACACAGTACCGCAGGGTTATTTTCTCCCCTCACAGAAGGGAAGGTTCTGATAAGAAATGCCCTGTAATCATCTTTCAATTTTTGGATTTTTATGTCTAAGCACAACAATTATTTATACTTCATCTCTGCATGTATAAGTACTATGCACATAGCCATTCATGAACACACATCTATACACACACCAAAAATACTTTGTTCAGGTCCGAATTATCTCCCCGCTCAATTATTCTTTTTCATGTTGCAGTAAACTCTTCTAGAAACATAAATTTTCATTTTTCCTATAGTTCTACCATCAGGAAACAGGTTTACACCTGCAGATTAGCCCTGAAAGAAAGAAAATAAGATCAAATATTATAAAATTAAATAAGAGGCAGAAGTTGAAGTGCCATCAAAAGTTTTCAGTGTCTTGCAGTGTGAGTCTTCATTTTGGTCTTTATCTTTCATCTTACTAGACCAACAACAATTTTTTATTTCATGTTCTAATGCCGGGGCAGAGGGAAAGACCTTGGGCGTGATGGGGACAGACTGAGGTTAGACACGGCCTGAATGCTCTACTGCGTGTTCATGTTGGAGGATAAGTCATGCCTGAAAAGGGCTGCAGTCATCCTTTGGCCTCAGAGAAATTCTTAGGCCACATGGAAATATCTAGCCCCTTTTTTCCCCCCTACAGATATCTTGTGCATTCCTACAGGTCACCCTGGACAAGGGTATCGAGGTCAAAACAATCTCAGGCCCTGCACCACTAAGTCATGATAAGCTATTCATGCTCACGTCATATCAAATTGCAAAATACTATAATAGAGCATTTTACTTCTTAAAAAGAGACAATTTACCATTTATTTGTCGGTACAAACATTTGGAAGTAATATCAAGAGAGAAAAAAAAACGTGGCTCGAGAGAAAAAATACGTGGCTCAAGAGAGACAACTATTTGCACTGCAATTATTTTTCTAGCTATATAGGTGCGCAGTATTAAGAAAATCCAAGTGAAATTTTAACACACCTTTCATAAATCAGCATGCTTAGCAGATCAGTACCAGGTGTAGGAAAAAAATTTTTTTTTTTCTTCTGTGATCTTCGAGTAAATCCACCCATACAGACCTCATCTGAGGCGAGAGCAACAGGAGAGAGGGAAAAACCCTTCCAGGAGAAAGAAAGTCTGTAATCTCCCGTTTGGCTGGTGTAAGGCTTAGCACTCCTGCGGTGCTGAAATGCAGCTTGGGGCCTGAAAATCACCTTCTGAAAAGCTGCAGGTGATGAAGCTGTAGATATTTATGGTTTTAGACAATGTCAGTCAGCAAGATCCACAGGGGAGTTGTTGGGTTTGCTTTGCTTGATTAAAAAGAGAAGAAACAAACAAACAAAAAAAAACCAAACCACCCACAGCACCCAGCGCTTGGCTTTTTTTTGCACATCGTGCTAAGGCTTTTTTTCCATTTTGCCTCAGAGCTTCAAGTGTAAAAAAAGAAATGAAGAAAGACTCACTAGGGCTGATAAGACCCCGAATCCTTTCTCGGGGCCAGCACAGGGCTCCACCAGCTCCAGACACCCCCAAGCCTTCCCCACCCACTGTGCACCGGGGGCTGCTGCAGGGCTTCCTCCCACAGCCTCCCTCCTTGCAGACTTTTCCACCAATGCTTTTGTTTGTTTGTTTGGGCAGGATTCACGGACACTTTGAAATGCCAGGGCCAGAGGTACCGTGGATCGATAGGGTTGGAAGAAACCCCAAAACCTCTATTTTGAAGTCGCACCAGTCATGGCATTAGCGCAAAGCAGATTCCTCGGAGGGGTGAAGATCCCTAAGCCTTAGCCACGCGCATTAAATGTTCACATCAACCTTTAATTGTTAATGTGCTTTCAAGTAATAAGAAAATATATGTGTCCTGATGTTTAATGGACAGTGGAAATTGAATCATCTCCAGAGCAATTTTGTTTTGATTTTGCAGACTTGCCGCTCTAAAGAACAAGAGTCAGGATAAGTTAATCACAAATGTTGGAGGCAGACTAAAATTGATCTTTCCTTCAAAAGACTCCAGATCCCCCTAAAGCTGGTCCTCAGCTTGCAACAGTTTTACCTAGCTTTACTGAGCTGACCCAGAGCTGGCAGGAAAGCTTGTTCAACATCTCATAAATTTTTTGTTGCTCGAAATTTCTGTGGCTGTTCTATCCTGAAAAGCTGGAAAAGCTCTTCCCCCTCAAAGCTTTTCTACCCAAGCAAACACAGCTCCCAGCCTCAACACAAACTTCTACAATATAAGTGAAACCTGTGGTGGGGTCACTCGCATATATTTGAGATGCCAGTAGAAAGCAATGAAAAAAAAGCCCCCGACTTTGTGGGAGTCCCCAGTCTGGCGAGACTATAACTACTTGAAGTTTTTAAACAGGTTACAGCTTTCCCTAAGAATTAAAACTGCACTTTCAGCTGCTCAGCTGAGAATCTCATAGCAAATAATTGCAGCTGAGACATACCAGGGAAGTTTGATTCTGCAGTCAGAGCAAAAAGCCTGTCCTGTGGACCTGCTGGCTTTCTGCGGTGTTCTGTCTTGGTCCACTGAATTTTCTTGCAGTGAAATCTGAAGGCGACTTCATGAACTGCAGTATCTCCAGCTAATTCAGTCAGATGCGGTCAGTCTATAATGACCGCATTATAAAATATCGGCTTGATTTGGTTGGTTAATTCTGCCCTCCTCATTTGAGATTTGCGAGTGCATTGTTGCAGTTTAGATGTGCAGAAGGGGCCTTTTCATACTCCCAGTTTCCTGCGAGCATACATCCTTAGGAGGCTTTAAAAGGCAGATCCGATGGAACAGGAAATTAAGCCCCATCTCCCAAACATCACAAGATCAGATAAAAAAAAAAAAAAAGGATGGGAAAAAAAAAAAAAATCGCAACGTTCACAAACAAAAGAACCACACATACTAAGCAGCCTCAGATGGTGTCAATCAGGAAAGGTAAAACCAGCCCATTGATTTTAACACTGAGGTTTGTCACCATTTCAAGGATGTGGGTTTGGAGCTAACCCACCAGTCCCATTTAGATCCTGAGGATTGGGGATCCCGATGGGAGCTGGTCTGGGAATAAAACTACTTGTGACACACTTGCTGGAGCTGCTGGTGAACATGGAGGCCTCCCTCCTCCTTTACACCATCGCTCCAAGTAACGCTTTCCTTGACAGCAAGCAGAAGACCATGGTGGGTGTACTTTCTAAGCCACGGCCAAAGCAAGGACAAAAAAACCACATGCCCCCAGTTTAATACATTCTTGTAAATACTTTCTACCTCTTTCACTACTTGAAGTGGATCAGCAGAAAGACACCTGAGGATCATTAGTAAATCAGGCAGGCAGAACACGTAGTCTCCGTTTCTGCTAATGAGCCTATTAATTTGTGCTCTAAGAGAAGCCTGGCTGGTCAATGAGCAGAGAGACTGAAGTCTTTGATCCAGTGTGCAAAGCCAGATAGTCCGGGGGGACGTTTATGTGGGCTTGCTTTGAGGTAGCCCACGCAGCTGGGACTGTCATTGCATTTGCTTTGCAAGGTGCAATATGGGCACGGCTTAAACACTGTGATAACGGTAATTTGAGATTTTTGGATAGCTTCAGGAAAAAAACACCAACAAAAAACAACAACAAACAGAACTAAATCTGCACCACTCTTCACTCACTGACAACACCCAGGGGTAGTATCACCAGTGCCGCCTCTTAGCTCTATTAGAAAATACTAATGCAACCTTGCTCTGGACATCCATACCCACCTTTTCTCCAATCTAAACAAAAATGCTGCCTAACTATTCTGAGTAAAAGAAAACACAAATACTTAGTGACAAGAAAACCCCTTTCCTCACTGTCTGGCGCCGCCGCACAGCTCTCTGCCAGGAAGGACACGGTAGCCTCTACGTTGTGTTCCCAAAACCAAAACTGAATATGACAACACACAAGCACAAAATGCCAGAAAGAGCACAGCAAGAAACCTGCCTTTTAAATGTCTGCATCCTTCCTCCGTCTAAGTGGCAGAAAGGACAAAAACTCAATTCACCAGAAGTTTGAAATTTTCTGTCATCAAGAAGCGGGATAAAGCCCTTCGGTTCACACATGAAAGAACCTGCCTGATTATATCCCTTCTTTTCAAGGTGCTTTTCTAGTGCCTTCAATTTTTAAAAGTTAGCCCATTACACCAAAAATCTGTCACAGCTGAGCCTACAAGTGAAACATCCCATTTTTGCCAAGTTTAGTGCTACAAGAATGTAAGAAATACCACTATCATAACCCAGAGCCACCGCCGAGCTACAATAAGGTCACATTCACTACAAGAAGTGAACTTTATTGACTGAAAAGCTGAAGAAAAGGTCAAACGGTCACAGAGTCACATCCCTACAGATTCAGTTTGTGTGTGTGCGTATGGTGGGGTGAGGGTGGGAGCTACAGTGAAATGTTACATAAATGTTAAGTTGAAGATGCTGCCTTAATGCTATGGTTGTATCTCTGGAAACTGCAGTATTAACAGGATATATCTGTCAAAATCTGGAGATTCAGGTTTAAAAAAAGCAAATGTTGGCACTGAGTGTTCATCTGCTCCATTTGTCATGGATTGCTGAAAGCAGTAAAGGTCAAATCACTACTTCTACGGAAAACTCCTTACAAGTGGATAAACTTTGGCCATGGGAAGGAAAGGTCAGATCAATAATGCTATGTAATCTCTCAGAGCCAGCCAACGCTCATCATTTGAAAGATTGCAAAGATCGTTTCATTGCTGGAGCCCTTTTGGGTATAGCAGCAGGTACCAGCCGTGCAAAGGCAAACCATCCCTTCTAGCCCCTGTGCTGGGCTCTCCGCTGAGAAAGGTATGGGCTGGGTTAATCGTAAGCACATAGCTCTCCATTAGACTCTTTTGTAAAGCATTATGAGCTACCACAAAACATAAGCCCTAAGCTTAGGATTTAAGCCTAGAAATATCAAGTGGCTCTCATGAGCAAGGGTTTTCTCTGGTTCATCAAGCTCTCCCTCGCTGGGCAGTCCATGTTCATAGGCAGAGGAAGCCAACACAAAACACAAAAGAAGGGATTGAGGAGCTGCCTCCAGACCTACAGCATCTCCAGAGTAGCCAGGAAGTAGCCAACCAAAAGGCCAAAGTGCTCTTATGATGCTCCCTTACAAGGAGACTTGTGGCTTCTGAAGAGGTGAATAAGAATTGCCGTGCTCCTCCTCAAGCACAGGCAAGCTCATCTCCATACCAAAAAAAGCCAACAACAGGGATGAAGTATTTCTCTAAAATTTCCTTAGTGCTGAAATATTTTAAAAAGAAAAAATACCACAAGGAAGCCTGGCTCTCATCAGTCGAGGTTCCTGCCTGAATTGGTATGGATTTTTTTATTGCTTTCATTCAAACAGAATATGAGGGGCTACACAAACATTTGAATCTCTCTTATAAACGCTATACCCAGAAGTTTTTCCTGTTGGGTGCTTAGAGGAAAATGAAGATATTTTTCAAGGAGGTTTTCTTGCCTACTCAAGAAACCCAAACCCTTCAACAAAGGGAAAGGTTTTACTCAGATAAATTCATTTCGGATTAGTCCCCATACTACTGGATAACATGAACTATTGCTTGTTACAGTGCTACTTGATACCAGTAAACACTTGTGCTTCTGCAGAAGGACTGACCGCTGGGAAAGAGCTATCGGGAGAAGCAAGCAGATTGTTACAAGCACCGAGAACTTAATTATAACTAAATTTAGCACAGGGGCAGTAAAAGCTATTGAGAAAGTAAATGGATTTCTATTTAAATCTTATGTTTTCCCTTTCTAATTTCACCAGACAGAGAAGCAGCACAATACATTTAATCAATACTTATTGTATCTACAGTAGAGCCATTACTTTCCTTGCCATCGCACATTAGGTTGTTGCACACTTTCCAAACCTGGATATCAGTAGCGTGGGCTTCGTGAGACACCCTGGAGTGACAGCCCTGCCTACGGCGCAGATGGAGGAGCTTTGTTCCGGGCCTGATTTTTTTCATGGGTTAGAACAAGATTTTTCTTCTCTTATCCCATCAGATCCTTCTATTTAAATATTATAAGGTTTGAAAATATATTCAAAGCACATTGGAGACCGTCACCTGGCTAGAACCTAGAGACTGACCCAGCTGGAAGAACAGGCTGCTCTTTCTTTACAGCAAAGCACCAAGCTGTCCATTTGCAGCAGTTTCACATAATGGATTTTTAAGGACACAAAGCAGTTTTGATTGCTTGGTCTAATTTGCTATTTGACACCACACACAGAATTTCCCCTATCGGTTCCAGCAGTGAAGAACAAAGCCCTGACTGACCAAAGACACCTCTGGTAGAAACCAGATCCCAAAATATTAATGGGGGGACTTCCCGAAAGAGAGGACCCACCACACCCATAGGCAGATGGCTCTGGTCACTGATCATCCTTAGAACTGTCCTTGTTTTGGCCTCATCTTCTATTTGAATTCACCTCTTTCTGTCAGCTGAGATAAGGGCTGGCCAGGGAAGCCTGAACTGATGCCCTGTGGGGAGGCAGTGCAGAACACAGAGGGTGATGAGCTGGGCTTGTGCACCCTGAAAAGGGGATGTGTGCAGTGATTCCTCCACAGTGGAGTTTCCTAAAGGAGCCTAGGGGCGTTGGGCACGGGCATAGTCATCCTTCCTCTAGGAGTGTCTACAAGGACTACAGGTTCTTCTCTGTGAAGAAAGCTGGATGTCTTTAAAAATAAAAAACACAAACACCAACAAAAAAAAAACCCAACCCAACACCACAAAACCCAATAGATGTGGAGGAAGTGGTGACCAGAACATATGCCCCATGCTGCACACAGCAGCCCGGGATGAGAAGAGCAGCCCTAAGACAGGATGCAGCAGGAAACACCACGCTGTAAGAACACGAGCCACAGCGGCAACTGGTCAGCAGTGGCGTGCAGCGCTGCGGGTCTTTGTAAAGGATCAGAGATGATGAACCAGGGAATCTAAGCTTGAATTACTGCACAGGCTTTGGATTCCACCACGAGCACCGATTTATGCTTTAGTCCTTTCCTGCACGGCTCCCTCTGACCAGCCACGCTTTGCCCAGGCTCTTTGAGAGGGTGGGAGTGACTCGCAGCACGGGGGTGATGTGTTTCCTCACTCATTATCCCTGCCACAACAGACTGCACTGATACTTTCTTCAAAAGCTCGTCACACGTACCTCGTCTCAAAAGACCGACCAACTTTGCCGGTCCATTAGCTCAGCAATGCACAACCTAATCCTCAAAGAAGTGAGCGTATGCTGCGAAAAACAAGCCTGCAAAACCACCAAGCTGCAGAGGCTCTCCTCTTCAGAGCTCTGTAATCTTCAATTCAACCAGCATTATTGTCTCAGAAAATGATGCTGCTCCTCCACTGTCCAGCAACCCGCTCTCTAAAGCTATTAATGCAGACTTTTCAGTCCAGGGTAAAAGCTTGGTGTCTCACAATATTGCCAACCCATTTCATTAAAGAGCAGTTTAATAAACAGTAATGGAAAGAGGCAAGGCACTCAGAGCTGCTTTGCAAGTTATGAGAATGGTAAGCAAAAAATAGCACCGTGAAACATTTATCCCTTCATCTCACAAATAATTAGAAATACATGAGATCGCGTTACGCTTTTTAAATAGGCTATAGTAATGACTTGTGGGAATACAATTCAATGACAGTAGTTTATCATGGTAAGTCAGCTCCGTAGGGTTACAGTATGCCAAGTCTAAATGGGAACCATTTGTTTCCCTTCTGCATTGCAGCAGAAGCTGCCGTACTTTTTATGGGAGCATCATTGACAGTCTCCAACTGTTATTTTTTTAAATTAAACGCCGTGCCTACCGAGTTAATAGGCGTGCAGTCAGTAAGGTTTCTCTATAAGTTCCTGTAACAGTGCACACAATACTTTGTAGTAACAGATAATAAAATTTGACAAAGCATTCTGTAATTACTGCCCTGCTTTATAGAATATTACTAATACATGCACTGCGCTGCTCTTGTAACCAATGACACATCACTGAGAGCCTGCTGCTTCCTTAAACTGAAGGCACACAAAAGTAGCCGAGTCAAAACATGTGAGTTTGTTGAAAAGCCAAGAGGCTTTACTATTTGTGAGCATGTGAAGAACAAAACTCTACCTTTCCAGTCCTTATCCCCCTGTCAACATTGATTTTTGTAACATGCTTTGCAGAGATCTTACCTTGGGAGCAAAAGGTAAGGCAATACCTGACCATAAAGAGACATATCGCCCAGAAAACATACATCATTAGGTGACGCAGCTCCAAGATGCACGATCCTCCAGCTCACAGGAGCTCTTGCTTTGGGAGAGAAGGAACTGGATGAGTCTGCTCTGACCTAAAAGACACCAGGACAGCTAACATGCCAGAGAGGCAGCAAACACAATAGCCTTTTCCCCCTCTAATTGTCATTTACCGCAAGAAACGTTACATGTAGGATGGCTGCAGAACCTACCCGCTGCCCCAAAATTTCTAAGCCAGATCTCACCTCCTCTGCACCTACCCTTGCCCTGCTGACTGGCCCCTGCACCCCTGTGGCTCTGGATACACCAGTTTCCCTCCAGCTTCTTCTTTGCATCCTAACCTGTATTTAATCCAGTCCTGATAACAAGGAAGCCTTCACACTCCAAAGTAGCTTTAAACAATCGTTTCAGTCCTACTAAATTAAACCGGCTATTACAGAGGAATAGCTTTACCACTGGACTGTAGCAGGTGAATAAATTTTCCCAGAGCAGGTTGGTTTTATTCCATCAACCCTTATCCCTTCTCAATGATACTCTGTCCCCCGCATTGCCCCAACAGATTTTTGTATGCATAACTTTTTCCAGATGGCAGATTCAGTGCAGACAGTAATTTACATAATTTAAATCTGCTTACTGGCATAAATTATAATCACAACACACCGTGGGTTTTTCTTCCATCTCCCGGCGCCGCTCGCACCGAGGTCTCGGCAGTGCCCGCGCACGGTGATGGATCGCAGGCGGCCCCGGAAAGGCGCGCGGGGCTGCGGGCTCAGCGATTGCACAGGGCAGCTCCGCAGGTGGAAGAGCTGAATCAGAAAAAGATTTCTTCATGGCCATAATTCATACCTGAATGTGCTCCAAACAGCAACATTACTGTATTAAAGTGAACTCTATTAGCAGACTTAGCTGGATGGCTACTCTGGAGTGAGAAGGTCAAGGAGAGCTTCTAGTTACACGTTTGGATTTTCTCATAGGGGAAAATACGAAGTAGGTTGTGTTCCAAGCAGGCTGAAACAAATACGCTATCAGTGAATATCTTCTTCCTTGCCATTCCTACACGAAGTATGTGTTCAATTCTTTATTATTTAAAGAAAACAGTCTTAACATTTTTAGCTCAATTAACTTCCGAGAAAAATGTAATATACCTTCTTGCAAATATTTTGTCATTGAAACCTATTTATATCAAGTTTTGATCAGCACACTAGTCTTTATTTGGCAAACCATGTTGTTACAGCTCAAATTAAACGCTAAGGAAAATCTCAGAGAACCAGTGGGATCTTGAGGAGATCATCCCATTCCGGCTCCAGGTGGGGTCTGAAGGGGGATCTGTACCAAGACAAATGTATTTGTTCAAAGTTCCCCAATGCACCCGTATGTACACACGTGGACACAGGTATGGAAATGCCCACATGGTGACGAGAAAATCCTGGAGCCTTCCCTTCCTTCCCCATGGCTCCCTGCCACACAACATCTTACAGAATGGCTCAAAAGGAGAATAAATTAAAAAAGAATGGTTTCGTTCAACAATAAAGAGGACTGGCTCCAAGAAAGCCCAGTTGCTGACTCTCCAAGAAATTGTGGACAAAGGCAATGCAATTATTCCCACTGAGCTCTTAATGAGCAGAAAGGAAGCAGTAAACACATAATTTAAGACTTTCAGTAAGAGCAACTTGAGCTGCACAAAAGTAACATCAAACCAGTGCAGAACGAAGTGCCTATGCTCTCACAGCTGTCTGCTTTCCTTAAACCATGAGTAGCTAAGGGTAGGAAACATTTTCCAGTAGCAGAGGCAAGTCTGTTCATAAGAAAATACGAATATCCACTTTTCTACTTGTTTTACAAGGGAAGACTTCCATGCCATACGGTAGTCCCTACAAAAATTCTTTCTGTAGATGGATATATAAGAATTTTTCATCTTCTTTGCAAATTGATAGAGAAACTTCTACGACTACACAGCTGAAAGGATAGAAAGTTATGCTGACCACCACAATCTGTCAAGTTCAATGCTTTCTTGGCCCAGTGACCTCTGCCAACAAGGTCCAGAGTAGACTGGGACTAGCAGAGATAACACTCTCATGCCTGCCTGGAAAGCTGGGATGAGCAAAGAGGTCTTAGACCTTACACGTATAGTGTGAAAAATGATGTCACACTAAATGTCAGAATTCAAGTTGCCAGAATTAAATGTCAAATTAATTGCCAGAACTGAAGTAGCCCAACCCAGACACTCAAGCCCCCTCATGCATTCCTGATACCTTTTTCTTGCTACACAACCAACTCTACCCCACCTCTGTCCTATTCCGTAGGATGGAGTCTGTCGAAGTTAAAACTACTCCACAAAAATCTGGTTTATTCTATAAATAATATTCTATTCTACACAGCTTGTTTTCTGCCCTTTGTTTGGTGAGAGAACCAACACCTTTGCCCAAGCATTTCAAACCTCAGTCTTAATCACTTCTTTTCTTTCTGTTCTCTCCTATATGCTCATCAGAATATCATCAGGGATGATATCCAGTCCAAGGAAGAAACTGAAGTGATTTCCAAATTTACAGAGTGAATCAGAGGCGCAGAGAGACCAAGAGCAAAGCTCTTCCTTCCCTGTGGGTACACAGTCTGGAGTGGGGAGCAGGGAGGGAGAACTGGAGAATGCTTGGGTGCAGTTATAGGATTCAGATGTGACTGTGACTGCCCAAGGTGATTAGGTTGAGCATCCAAAAGAGCAAAAGTCACACCAGGATCTCTGAAACATGACCTCTACACAAGTGCTGCCACTGAGACAAGCTCAGAGGACAAGATCCTCCCGCAGCACTCAAATCCACCAGCTCAGATAACGCTCTTCCTCTATCTGCAGTCCCTTATCTCACCCACACCCCTTCCAAAATCCGCAACAAGTGACACAGGGCTCAGCCAGCTATAACCTCCCACACGCTACAGCCCGGCTTTATCTCTGGGACTTGTTCACAGTCTGCCTCTCCAGAATCCAGGCTGAGATCAGGGCAATTGCCTCTTTATAATTCAAAGCAACACATTGATCAGAAATGTGTGTCTGCACGGCCAGTTGGGATGCAGTCACTCAAAACAGAAACCTACTGGCAAATATGAAGTTATTCACCTTCTAGAGGTCTCCAGTTTATACCGAACATAAGTTTCTGTCCCGAAATATACCCAGTAGCAACTGAAACATGAAAGCACTCAAAACAGAAATGTGCTGGCAAACATGAAATGCAAATGTATTCATCTTCCAGAGAGCCCCACTATGTGTGGAACATAAGTCTGAATCCCAAAATAATACCCAGTACCAACTAAAACACACACATTTCCCCACATCTTGTCTTGCTTCCATCAATTTAGCAGCACAATGAAGCAATTTCCATCGTTAACATATGCACCGCATTAAGGCTAGCCAAGATTTAACATTCTTTTGTTAATTTGGCAGAGGGGAAAGACACAATAGAAGAGAGCCCTACAATTTGCAGCCATCTGTGAAACTGAAAACAGTAATAAACTTGAAAAGTGCTGTTATTATACATGTTATCACTCCTAGCAAGCCAATGTCTTCAAACATTTATGCCTTTTATGTCTAAATTAATACCTCTTAATTTCTGTATGAAGAAAGTGTTTTCAGACTTCTCTTCCCATTATATGACCATTAATCTTGCCCACTGGTTTGAGCTCTCCTGGTACAATACAATTTACCCTGTCAGGCATCACTGGATAAATCATACTCAATTATAAATGTAAGATGCTAAATTACTTAATGCGGTTATTTTTAGGGTTGTGACAGGCACCACTAGTACTCAGTGTCTCAGGCCACCTCATCTTCACGCAGAGAAAAACACCTCCCAGTCTGATGGGGCACATCCATCACCAAACTCATTGCTTTGCTTATGAATTGAACATTAAGTTCCCCAACAGACAATTAAACCAATATTTTAAATTAAAATTTGTGTAGGAATATTCATGGGCTGCTCATAGTGACAGGTCTCTATGTAATTGCTTCCCCCACCCCTGCTTGGATACGTTTGTTGTCCTGATGATGAATCTCCCATCTACCTTCTGCTGGGGAAAAATGACACAGACGTCTCAGCATGTGAGCGCTGCAGGTCACATCTATCATCCTCGGGCCTCTGTTTTACTTTTAATTACAGCACTTCACTCAGGAACGTTACTTCAAATCATAAACCTAAGGAGAAAGTAGCTTTTAATTTGCGGAACAGCCATTAAATCCTCTGCTTCAGTGACATTAATTTGCTGATGCTCTTTGTACTAAGGGAGAGATGATGTTACCTTGCTTTCAGACTTCATGAAAAGATAAGTTTGCCCAAAGTCGCAGTCACTTTAAAGTTAGTTGCATTTTGTGTCCACATGCTTCCTGTGATTCTGTATTTAATGAAGACCTCCACTGAGAATCATTTTCAATTAGCAGCAATGTTTTTAAACAGATAATTTAAGATCAATCATTTTTCCTGGGATATATATTTCACTTTTAACGCTCCAGTTTAATTTTACCCAGTTTGGGTCTTCATTTTTATGTATAAACAGATCCCATTTTTGCGAGACCAGCGGGGTGAGGAATTTGACATGAATTTAATAGGTTGCTGAAATGCATACCAAAAAAAACCCGAAAGAAAGAGAAGGGATTACACACACACACACACACACACACACGTACATCCCTTGGCTCTCCGCTGAGCCTAAAACCCAGCGTTTCCAGCCAGCTTTTGCCTCTGTTCCTTTGTGAGTGGACATTTGCCATCACGATTTCGAAGCGGTCACGCTGCTGCCCATGTTTCAGATCAATAACCACCACAACAGCATTGCGGTTCGATGGAAAATGCCCCATCAGTCACTGCTGGTTTCACCCGGTTGCCTCCTGCGTTTCCCATACAAAGAAGGAAAGAGAGGGGCTAGTTGCTCAGGATGCTTTGGGGAGAGGAAAAACAAGAAGGTAGACTATTTAAAAATTGCCCTAAAATTTAGGCACTCAGCTAAGGACTAACTTAGAAAAACTGGATGCTACACTCTCGAGGTTCCTAGTAGAAGTACAGCCTACTAGTACAGCCCTAGTACAGCCTCAAGGATCTTTTGTTGTGGATTTGAAATAAAATGTTGAAAAAGAGAGAAAAAAATAAGCCATCATTACAGTAGTGCCCAAAAGGCAGCTACCCTCACCATGTAGTTGAATCTGAGTCTTGAAGACGGCATTTTACCTGACCAGCAATTTTCATCCAGGGCAAGAGGATAAAAGCAAACAGACAAAATGACCGCAATAAGGTCATGCTGCTCTCTCCCCAGCAAAATAACAGATGCATGATGGGCTGCCTGAAAGCCTTCCCCAGCTCAAGCAAAGGGCTCCAGAAGGTGCCCAGCAAGTCCAGAGAGACAAGCTTCAAGGAAGATTCATTGTTCACCCAGCCGCCTTCTCCTGTCCATCACACCAAGAGAAAATGCAAAACCACTCCAAAGTAACAAAGATGATGATAATTTTTAACTACATCTTTGGAATGCATTTGAAAAAAAAAAAAAAAGTCACCTGCAGAACTGAAAGAGCAAAATCTCGTTCTGGCTACCAAACCAGTAAGACTTTCATATTTGAGAGACAAACCTGACTATACAAAGCACCTTCTACCTCTTCTTGGTGGTATGAAAACAGGTAAGACATGCCAGACTGGCTCAATGTTGATATACGGCTCTTCGAAAGTGAGAAGATAACTCAGCTGTTGTGTGATTTATGACAATTTTCATCGTACATCTGAAATCCGAAGACCAAAAAAATACACAGTTTTTCATGATGCTAAAAATCTTTCTTAGTATTATTTTAAACATAAGGAAGGGAATTTTAAATGCTCTCAGAATTTGCCTCAGCCTGTTCCTGGTAAGATTAAACAACAACAACAACAACAACAAAAATCACTCTTACTGTCAATGAGAACAGGACTTTTAATGAGGCCAGAGAGAACAAGCCTTTGGGTTTCTGTTGCCCATTTAAGTTGTAAGGATTATTTTTTTTCCCCTGCTCCCTCTCGCACGGTGAAAAGATGACGATATTCCACACACCTTGCCCATCACATGCACCTACACAAAATTCAGATGAGACAGCAACGACAACACGTCTTTCCCATGAGAAGCAAACCCCTGAACCAGCTCCAGCAAGAGGAGTATTTAAGCTCAGTACAGATGCAGATACCACGGGGCCAGCAACATTAAGGGTTTTGAGCATTTTGGTTTATGCAGTGAGAACCAGCAAGAGTGGTCTCGTTCAGAATGACAAGAGAACGGCAGGGGAGATGCTTCCTGAGGTAGGAAATAGTATTGCTCTGCCACTTTTATTTCCATATAAATCAAAAGTTGCCCACCTAGGAGCGCTGCTGGTACCAAATTACCTTTGTG
Source organism: Athene noctua (assembly GCF_965140245.1). NCBI lineage: Eukaryota > Metazoa > Chordata > Aves > Strigiformes > Strigidae > Athene > Athene noctua. Next base: position 27,948,336 of record NC_134044.1, read on the forward strand.
CAATGAGCTTTTGCTCAAGGAAAATAAATTCTTTAAGATACGCCTAAAACCCTATAACCTTTTACCAGAATCAAGACGATTTGCCACGAAGCACAATGCAAAATCACCTAAAGTGAGTCTCACTCTGCAACCCTGTATTTCTACAGGAGATGCATAAGCTGTAGGGACTGTCTGAAACAGCAGTTTGCTTAAAGAACTGTTCATTTATTCAGTTACGAGCATGTAAAATATTTTAAATACTCTAAAACCAGGTTAATTGAAGCTGTTTAAAGCATTAACAGGAAACTTGTCTGAAGTGTCTATGGATTTCCGAAAGCAGTTGGTTTACACTGGGTTTTTTAAATAAACTGACTTCGATATTGTTCAACTGTTTTTTAATAAATGTAAATAATATTCTGAAACAGGGACAAAATGGCAGCAGTTAAGGGGTAGCTGAGCTATACATAGCATGTGAATTAATTCCCTGCTTGAGTATCAGGATTTATATGTGCAGCATTCAGGAATAAAATGAGCAAAACTTTCACAGCTTGAAAAGAGCTTCTCAGAGCTCTGTAGTATTACTTTTATTACTGATAGAGAAAAACAGATGAGCAGCGAGGGTTGCAAGATTTGCAGAGGATATTTGTATTCAGTCAAACCTAACAAAGACCGTGAAAGAACGCTGAATTTTGGCGAACTTGAGAGCAGATTAAATTTGCCATTAAAGAGTGAAATGCAACGGACACTGGAGAATATAATTAGATTTACATGCAAACCTAATGGCAACGTTCCTGCAGCTGGGATATTAGACCCAGGTTCCTTCACTGAGAAGCAAAAGCCTGTAGAGAAGTCACTAGACTGGCCAGTCTATGGAGAAAGCTTCTCATCCCCAGAGAAAACATTGGAGCTTCTCCCACCAGAAAGAGGATGGAGAAGAATAGTCCCCACAAAGCCTCCGGCACATTCCAGGGAGTGTAGGTCAGCAGTTTTCAGGACTGGATATTGGCATTCATTGGAAAATAAGTAGCAAATTCAAATACAACCAGAAAAAATGCTGTCACGCAGCAGGCCCTGAGCTTCAGAGCTCCGTGTTAGGAGAAGACACAGCTCGGCAGTATTCCAAGGGCACGACAGGTCTAGGCGTACAGGGAGAAAGGATAACACGGTGTGTAGGCTACCACAGAAGGCTCTAAGCCCACTTAAGCCTCCGGACTGTGAAATGGATTATTTCACCTAAGAGGATGTCAACTGCTCCGGCCACCACCACTTGGGCTCCACCACTTCTGCACGATGGCCAGCAGTGCCCTGAGCCTGGGGCTTCAGTAAGAGACAGATTTATTGAATTTTTTTTTTTAAATAACAAAATGAAAATAAGAACAGAAATATTATTTTTTTTTCCCATCCCCTTCTTAAGACCGCACGTTGCCAGTATAATGCACATAATGGCTGGTAAATCTAGACAGTTAGACAACACAGCAATAGTTGAAAATAAGCCTACCATCTATTACATTTTATACAAAGGACAAGGAACACTGTCCTCAGTAACTGCATGAAAGACTTGGCACATGAAGGAGATAAAAAGTGGGAAGAAAGATAAAAATAGAGAAAAACTAACATCAAAGTTTTCCATTTTACTTTCTATTTCTTCTTTCTGTAAATAATTTTCAAGTAATTTATGAGATGGGAGGAAATCTCTCAAAACAGGATTCATAAAATATAATTCTGTATTTTTTTAAAAAATAGTTGTTTTCACATGGCAGTTTATACCATTTGTGATTAACTTCTGACATCTGATACAGCATTAATAATTCGCAAGATACTCCAAACCCGGTATATTATCATTCAAAATCCATAAACCAAAACACCAAATGTCATGAAGCTCAATTAAAAAGAGAGAGTTACTCTAAGCAGCTGTAAATACTGATGTTTTATTTGCCTTTGGGTTTTTGAGCCTTTAGGCTTCACGTTTGTAAGCTATCCTCTGCAAACACAGAAGGCTAGAAATATTTTTTTTGTTTTTCATTAAAAATGTGAAGCAGAGATATTTCTGTGCAAAGTGAGGCTGGAAAACAAACAGCTTAATACTGATGCATCAACAATATCTCATCTGACCCTGCCGGCAGATCTGATGCAAAAAGCTCTGTGAATCTGCAAAGTGTGATTTTAGCTAGTCTTCCCTCTTCAGGTTTTGCCCTTTCAGTGCTTTTTTTGAGAGCATAAAGCTACACTAAAACCTGCCTTTGGGATTCATGCGAGAGACTCGGAGGCAACCTACTGGCTTGAGAATTAAGAGCTGAGGTCACATTTTTGACTACAACATTTCCAAACTCGTTCAACTTGCACTGATTAGAGTTTTGGTTTTATTACTAAAGGATGTTCTAACAGGAAGCGTCACTGGAAAGAATGGAATAAATTAAGTATTTTGCATCTGGCTTTAAAATTTCCTGAAAATACTCAGAAACAAGACCAAAGCCTTACTGGGTTGTACCACTGCTGTTAACACCCAGGCTTACACAAGAATTTATCCAGAGTAAAATACGAACTGCTGGGAATGTACGAAACGGGAACAATCTGTTCACACATCCTCTTACAGAAGGAGGAAAAAAAAAGAAAAAAAAAGGCAACAAACCAAATAGAACCCACCAAGCCTTGCAGCTGCTCTGCCTGTCACCCCCTCCAGCAGACATCCATAGAGCAGACAACGCCCCCAAACACCTCTGCTTCCCCCCATCTTCAAACTGCGCCCCAAAGGTTTTAATTCCGTTGCTTTCCGTGAGGATGATAAATCGAGGGGAGGGTGCTTTGGCCAGCGGCTCACACGTGCTGACCCTTCTGCAGCCAAGATGAAATCAAGAGCAGAGAGGCACTCGCCCTCCCAGGGAATGACTTTGGTAACTCTTCAAGCACTAACTACATGCTAGCTGCTGTGCAGACCTTGTTAGTGAAATACCAAATGCAGCAGGACTAGATTTTTTTTTTTTTTCCTGAGGAAAGGCCATTCCTGTGCAGCCATTATTCAGCCACACTTAATTGTGCTTTAGGAAGTAGGTTAACTAAATCGCTCAAAAAGCCTTAGGAATGACTTTGCTGTCAGAGCTGTGTGCTCTGTGTTCCTAGAGAGCCCAGGTATGTAATTTTTCAGAGGAGAAATGCCATTTGGTAATTAGCTTAAGTGATGCAATTTTCTTCCAAGGATAACAACACCGACTTGCAGCATCTGACATCTGGCGACCTTTGCAGCTGCAGCTTCATCCTGGAGAAGGATGTGAAAATAAAAAGGGAAAGAAGTTCTCCAGCTGGTGACAGAGGCACGTCCACTGTGACCCACTCTTGTCACCAGTGGGTACCAACAGCTCAGCAGCAGGAATGGTTAAAGCCAAGAACATCCCTGGTTTACCTTTACTGTTTTATAGGTTGTGATGCCCTGTTAATCTCCATACCCCTCGAGCTCGCATTCAAGATATTTTTTCCCCTTGTGCTTTGACGAGTCATACATTTCCTGGTTTAAATATAAGTCTGCAATATCTTACATTGTGCAAGACGGGCTGTTGGCAGAGCTGGCCACATCAAGCCATACCAGCAGAGATAGGTCAGCTGGGGACCTAGCAACGGCCGTCAGCCCTTGAGTCCTCCTGCAACACCTGCGTCCGACTGATAATCACCTATTGACACAGGAATTGATTATTCAAAACTGCTCTACCAAGAGCAAGAAAACAGAATACTAATAATGTAGTATTATTAATACTAAGAAGGGTCTAAAAGGAAATACAAAAGCTGTTGGGTTCGCTTTGCGCCCGTGAATAACCTGTTCTCAAAGGGATGTGAATGCAGCTCGTCAGGCCGTTTGTCGAGGTGTGGCCATTATTCCTGCCGCTTCCTGGCGAGCGACGTGTTGGCAGGCAGCTAGCATAATCACCAGCCATTTCTGCTGAAAGATTTCCAAGCCTAATATTTCTGGGATTATGCCCAGGGTGGCAAAAGAAAGATCAAGCTCAGCTACCTCCGGTGTTGCAGAAATTGATGCGAGGATCTCTGCCAAGAGGCAATCTGAGGCAGGACTGCAGTAGATGTTAACATGCCCTAATTTGTTTCATGCTTATCAAGAATAAGCAAGATGTGCTAAATTAACACTCCAGAGTTGGGACTCACTAACATGCATGAAAGGTATGGTGGAAATTGTGGGGAAAAAAAAAAAAAAAAAGTCATTCCAAAAGGATTTTCCTCATTTCTGATCATTCTCAGAGCGAGCAGAGTTGTGAGGTTTAAGAAACAGCATTTTCTGATGTATTTGAGCACTGTATAAAGATGTCACTGTTCCTTAAAGCTAGCACAGAAGAGCCTACAAAGCAGTCTGTTTTCTTCTTTAAAAAAAAAAATAAAATAAAAAAAAGGAACTTTCAGTTTCTTGCTAACTGATTTACTTTTTCCTTCGGAGCTTCTCAAAATACTCTCATCCAACTAGGAACAACTTACATTTTCTATCATCAAAAGCTTCGGTCCTGAGCAGTTGCAGCCAGACGTGCCTCTGGACAGGAGACACGCTGACACTTCTGAACGAGCAGCAGTTGATTGTGAGCCCCTGGAGAGAGAGATTTGCTGCCGTACAATTTGTGCAGCAGGAAAGCTGGAGCTTTGAAGGGCAGGAACTAATATTCTATGGAGGGTCACCCTCCAAAGGGTATCCAAAGATTATTAAAAATTAATATCAAGCTTTGCAGTGCCATACCATATGATGTCTCACTCAAATGTTACCGTGGAGCAGCTTGCTGCAGTTAAATTGGCTGCAGGTAGCCCCTGCAACGTTTCCACAAGGCCCAGCGCTGCCCAAAGTATCTTTAGCACAGCAAATGAAAAAAAAAATATATATTTTGCTCTGAAACGGCAGAGGGAACAAAATCAGCTGTTTCAACTTCTCAGTTTGTTCGTTTGTTTTCCCTCCTGTGGGACAGAGCAGGTCTGTGAGCAGAGCTAATATCTGTCCTTACACCAGCTGATGCTGCTGGAAACACTAGCCAAACTCCCGGACTTGGGAGTCATTTTCAGAGCTGAGAGAGCAAACAGCAGCCTGCAACGCGAGACATGAGACACTGCTCACCCTCTAGACACACAGAGCGAGATGACCACGGCACGGAGCAGAACACCACTCCCCGGTATAACAAGGACACAAAGGCCACCACGCTGCTGCCACCGCCCGAGTCCCTTGCAGGAGGGTCTGGCACGGCCAAAACCCACCTATGCACAGGTGCAGCCACCTTTGACCACCCTCAACTATCCAACCCCAGCCCTACCCACAAGAACAGATTTGTCAGGATTATAATAGGTGATGGTTCATACCTGCACCCTGTCTCACCCATCTGTAACACTGTATTCTGTGAAAATGTAAGATTTCCAACTTCACCCATGGTTTGGAGACAGCACTATCACAGAACGTTCACTATAACAATTGGTATTGCAATATCTCCAAGTACCAAATGCTACGTAGCTTCTGGACAAAGAGGTGGGAGCTATCTGCTCCTTCCCTTGCTAAACCACTGGCCCCTTCCAGATCTGATCCCAGCCCATCCCTGGTAGCTCTTGCTTCATTGAGGAAGACCTGGGGTGGGACCTTCCTCGAACCCATCTAAGCCCAGGAGAGCCTGGCTACACCCTTCATGAGACTGTAGCAGAAGGAGAGCACAGACCAGAGCAGCATTCCCAGCACCAGCACTCACTAACAGAACGGCTTCTGTGCATTTGGCACAGCTAAGAACAAAGGGGCTTTTTGGTTTGGTTTAGTATTGGTTTTTTTCCATTTTGTGATCAGGGCAAACAGTTTCCTCTCAAATCCAGAGTTCAGCAAATATCTATCCCCAAAGAAAATATTATTCTATTCTGTTCTTCAGGGAGACAAGCATACCATGTGAACAACATTACGAAGGACTGTCCATTCCCTCGAATAAAAATTTAATCCAACCCAGTCATTATATTTGGAAGCCGTAACACAACCGAGGCCAGGGCAGGTACATCCCACTGACGTCTAATCAAAGACAACACCCTGACTATAGGGTCTGGGAGGTAATTCAGCTTTAGGTCACAGTCATAAAATCCAGTACAGGGCGTCACAGAAGCTTTGCATAGAGAACGTGGTTGTAACCTACTTGCCTAGAAAAGCAGGTTCTGCCCAGCAGCATCTCAGCAGAGTTTCCCATTCCCACCTCAGCACAAGCTGGGGAAAAAATCCACTTTCCAGAGAGCCATGGCACGAACGCAGTAGCACACCAGACCCACGGGGACCCGCGTGGGCAGGGAGCACCTGAGAAAAGCGGCCGCCTCTCTCCACAGCCTGTAAGGTATTGCTGTATGACAAGAGAACACATTCCCCCTCTCGTGACACGCTTTAAAATTCTTTCTTTTAGAGTGCAAATATGAAAGATAAATAACAACAGGAGATCCCTCTCCTACACAGCTCTCTCATCCCCAGCCCTTCCAAGAAGAGGAATAACACTCTCTTACCTGTTTTTCCCCCACTACCACTCAAGCACAACGGTGAAACGGAAGATAGATGAGGCTCTAACATCTGGTTAGAGCAAACCTGCCCTCTCCCTGCTCTGGGAGACGCTGGGTCTTACCTGAAGGGCCAAGCAGAGAAGGGAGCTCCCACCCCAGGGTGGAGATATTAGCACCTCAGTAATTAACTTCCTACACCCTCAGCCAGCCAGGCTGGGGTTAATTACAGGTATTTCAGGTACAGCAATAAAAGTAATTACAACAGAAAACCCTGCAGCTGGAGCCTCTCTTGGTTTTAGCTTGATGCACTGTTTCCTAAAACCTCAGAATCACGGCAAAAACTAAAGCTCCCAGGATGGAAAGATGCTCAGAGACCACCAATACCTTTAACTTCTTCTTGCTCCTGTGCTGTTTGCCTGGGTGGGAAGGGGAGATTTGGGCGGAGAAAGTTCAGCAAAATCTCTTGCTGGCGGGAGCGGTGGATTCGTGCCGCTGCAAATTGTACCGGTACTACAAAGTGTTTTTACAAGCGCTTTGGGGTAATTCCATCAAGTGACTGGCAACCGTGCTGCCACCCCTCAGAGAGGTGAAGGACTCGGGAGCACTTTCCTGCAAACGCCTTTGCCTTTAAGTAGCTTAGCTGTTTTCAGATATGTCAGTTAAAATTGGGCATGGTGGGTTGATTGCACCAATCTCCTCACCCAGCTGCCTTGCACAGAGCATCAGATACAATATTCTCAGTCCTGAGCCAGAATTACTGGAAAAGTTTACCCTGTTCTCCTGGTTTTATCGTGCTAATCTCTTGCCAGAAAGGTTGAACGGCGTTGCTGATGTTGAAACGCACCTCAGCTACGCTTTGCATTTAATGGCCCTGTTGAACATCTACATTTTATAGGTGTTTTAAACACTTATAATTTAATAGTTCCGTTTAAACACCTCATTGAATTCTGAAAATAACTTCAAGTTTTACAACAAATTTCTTTTGCCACAGAATGGTAATAGAGACTAAAAAAAAAAAAAAATGTATCCAGTTGCCTGATCCAGTATGTGCCGTATTCATTAGGGCACAGAGCTTGTCACAGCTCTTTTTCAGTGCTTAAGTAGTAAAATTTCATTTGGCTCCCTGTAGAGGTTGTTTTGCATACTATAAAAAAGACCCTACAACAGGAAAATTTTCCTATTTTCAGCGTAACTATGCCTTTATCATCTTACTCATTACATCTCTTCCTATAAATAAATAATAAATAATAAATAAATAAATAATTCCTTGCAATTTTCCTCCTTGAAAACTACAGAGTTTCAGACTGGTGAGCTGTTTGTGTTCCCAAGCCTTTCCTATTTAGTCAAATTATATGTATTTCACTTTTAACATCTTCCCAGGAACCAGCTCCTCTGAGCCACCGTGGCCGGCAGGACGGACCTCAGCTGAGGCGCGTCGTTCCGGTTGATGCTCAGGGGGTCAAACGCTGTCTCCAAAGGTACCTGCCTCCACTTTGAAGCCTCTTGCTTCAAGGTGTTTCTACACCCATCACTCAGACTGCCTGGGAAATGCACCCAGTTGTACAGGCTGGGAGGTTTTTTCCTTTCGCCTCCCAACAGCTCGGGCTGGATCGTCTAGCCCAATGTAATGGCCCATTTCAGTGTCTACGTACAAACCACGTTAGCCTGGTTCTACCAACACCCATTTATCACCGTTCACAGTTTTCCTAAGGACAATTTTAAGCCATGTCTATCTTCACTTATTTGACATACCTTTAAATGAAATATTGCCTGAGTTGCATTGACTCTCTCGTTCTTGTTGAGACGCTGAAGAAGAGACGTAATCATTACTCTTGCCTAGAAGCTGTTTTCCCAAGCACTGTTTTTTTCTCAAAAACACCTTCTCTACTCTTTGAAGGATCTGACTTTCCTAAATGAAAATATCTCCACATCTGGCTTCTGCCAAATCCAGGGAGAGCAGAGTTGACTTCATCTGTCTCATGACCAAACTCCAGTTGAACCCCTGATGACATCATTGTTTCATGAGAAATTTTCAGGATACGTCTGGTGTTGCTGCGAGTGATTTTGCACACTGTATTTACTCATCCAACCTGTTGTAGAGGAGTGTGTCTGAACTCAGGTAACAGCCCTCCTTGCTCAGCAGACAGCACAGCGACCTGGGACAACATCTGGAGGCTACACTTCTCCTATCCAGCTGCACTGTTGCCTTTCTAATGCTCCGGGATGCTACAATGCAGGTTTTCAGATGTAAAAAGTGTTAAATATTGGTTTTACTGCCAAGCTTACATACAGCTACAAGTCTGTATAATAGTTACAGGTATTCTGAAACAATAAGACTTCACCTTCAGAGAGCATACTAACAATACGTCATTTATTACTGGTTTTTTTGGGGGGGGGCATCCATGGAAATTACTCTAAGTGCATACATTTTCCTCGCATTTGATCTCATTTCTGTATTTCAGGTCTATATAAGCTTTTAAACACAAACCAGGTGATCTAGCCAATGGGCATATAAAGAGTCTCCTTGGTTTTATGGAAATTACACGAGTCCACAAACTGCAAGAGCAGGAACCTGCAGGACTCTTAAGTAACATAAAATCAGAGTTTTAAGAGGCCAGAGATTTAAAGCAACTGGAGGTCTCATATAGTATCTGTACTTGGAAATGCATAGCGCAAGCAGGTGGGAAAAGTATTTGACAACATGCACGAGGCTTTTCAGTGTTGCATTGTGAACATTAAGTGAATCCCAGCGTCTTACTACTAAGGTAACTTCTTCGTGTATTTCTTCTATTTCTAAGACTACCTATAGAGCTTATCTACCCTACTGGAATGCTGAAAAACTTGAAAGAGGCAATAAAAGGAGTCAAAATATACTCAGCTCTAGGCAAATTAGATATTCCTAATGCGTTCTTTTTTTTCCTGTGCAGTTTAACAAATTAGTTTACATTGTCTGACAAGTTGTCCTGGAAAACATAAAAGCTCAGATTAATTTTAGCTTTGTAGAAATGATAATTCAATATTTGCTTATTTACATTCACCCACACTAGAACTAAGAGCCGTGTCTTCTGTGTCATGTCAGATACATCAATACCAACACGTTAAACCTCCTCCTCCTCCTCCTTTCCCACTGAATTAAGAGCAGCGGCGGATGCCAGGCGGTGAGGAATGGCCTGGGCAGGATGTGTCCTCACCTGCTGCGTCAGACACCGTACCACGAAATGCCTGAGCTACCACTCGCAATCAGCTTTAACTCCCGTGTGTTGTCTCAGAAGCACGTTAGTCCGCTCTGTCTCTTCAGAGTTCACAGCACCTCGTTTTATTTTGTTACCCCGTGGTGTTTGCATACAGCCCTTTGAAGACATCGCCTTCTGAGGGAGAGCTTTGTAACCATGCATACAACATCAAGCAGCCTGTTTGTAAGCAGGAGAAAATGAAAAAGCCTCGTGGGCTGTTTCTGCACTGTGCGGAGATGCTGTGCAGTTTAGCACCAGGTGTAAAGATAACACACTGCCTAAGCTACTCTTGAGGGAAGTATTGCTAAAGGAAGACAGAATTTGCTCTTAAAAGAGCTTTGCTGCTAAATACATACAACTGGCCCCGCCAAACTACATCTCTGCCTATCACAACTACTATGTTAGCAATGCCTCCCCCCTCCAAAAAAAAAAAAAAAAAAAAAATCAATCTGAGATGAATTACTTCAGTCCTTTGAGCGTTGTCGGAGCCAGGATTGGTCCCCGCAGCGTTTCCTGGATGACTTCATATGAATCCAGCCAGCTGCCTGGACTGCCCCCGACAAAAGCTGTGAGATTTTACATGTTGACAAACAGCTGAACTCTTGGCTACAGGAGCCCTACATTGATCTGCTTACTATTCAAAGGGCTCGTATTTAGAGGAGCCGAGATGCCTGCAGAATGCTGAAGCTGAAAAGCCCTGTAGGGTTACCCCATGAACCGTAGCCACGTTTTTTTGGTTTGTTTTTTTTTTTTTTTTTCCCTAATAATTGAAGAGCAAAAAAGAAAAGGACAGTTAAACCGAGAGAAATTCTGCCACAGCAGCATGACCACTGCTCAGCAGAGCCCTCCGAATCCTCAGGCATCTGTTTCAAACACTAAATTGTCAGCACACGGAGACGATTCTCCTCTTTCTGAGCCTACAACATAACACAGCCTTAAATTTTGGTTTCCCCAATAAACTTACTGCAGCTCTGTGCACATTAGGAATTGCATCTGCTAATCTGTATTTGTTCAAGCCTCCTTATCTAAAGGAAAAAGTGCTGCTTGTTTTAAGATTCCTTGAGGAAATCTGCCTGTACATCTCTGGCTGGCGAGTAAAACAAACAGCATCCGTGTCCCAGTAGGCATCTGCCACCCCCCGACATCTCTTCATTTAATTAGTTCTAAGAAAGCCAGTCTATCCAAAAGCTGACAAAGCTGCACAAGACGGACGCTTAAGTATTTATTTAGAAAATTAAATACATTACCAGCCGCATTGTGAAGTTTCTGAGTCACCTGCAGGGAAATAAGGCAGAAATCCGACGTTGACACACTACTCCTGACTGTACCGGCGCCCAGGCTGGCTCCTACAGAATAGCAGACGAGAGCGAAGCTGCAAACCTTTGAGTTGAGCTCACTCTATAGGCATCAGAAAAACCTCAAAGAAAAAAAAAAAAAAAAAAGAGCCAGAGCGGGAGCGAGCAGCCCACAGACAGCGAGATGAGAAACTTCTGGCAAGTCTCCAGCGCAGGAATGAATTTGCTGTCATTCAGAGACATATAGCGATGGAAATGAAAGGAAACTTGAATTTACAGGCGGATTTGGATCCTGCTCTAATCGTTCTGCAAAGATGCGCAGGTTGTTGCAGCTCAGCTCATTTTACAGGGCTCATCTAGGAACAATGCTGGATCAAAAATTAAATAGCGTGGTAGGTATGTGTGTATATATATATATACATACACACAGATATACAAGCCAAGGTGCCAGCACAAACTTCAGATGGCTCATTCCGTCAGCTATTTGCTGTGAATTTTATTAAACCCAGCACAGAAATACAGTGGCAACTCAAAATCCTGCTATGTACCAAAGTGGCTTCACAGGGTTTTACAATGCTCTTTAGGCACATAAACAAATTTGCTTAGGGTTTGTTTGGTTTTTTTTACTATTGCCAGGAAGCTAAAACACGTCGTACAGAGATAATTCGGATGTTTTCAAGCATGTGGCAAAAGTGTCAGCACACTGAGACTAAACTTGTCCAAACATTTCTGCATTTTGAGCTAATAGAAGAAAAATAAACAAGCCCATAGTGGAAATAAGAAGCAAGAAATAAATCTAGTTGCAAATTTTCCATAGGTCGAAAGACTCAGTAAGGTGTAAGCGACCGTGATCGCTAAGAAAGTGTTTAAATCTGAATTTGTGGAAAATGTAAAAAATTGGTGTTTCGAAATGCTGGTAGTGAATACGGTTGATTTTGGTGTTTCACGCTGAACCCTGGCTCCAGCACATCTCAGGGATGTGCAGTCTGCTGTGTTTAGATATTTTGCAGTCATGTATGCAAAGTGAGTGTCAACTCATGAAAAATTTGTAAATAAACACTTTCTTGGCATGAAAAGGGAAAAGAGGCTCCACGCAGCGTGGGTTAAACTGCGTAACTGAATTCAGCTTCTTTTATTCCCTGCCCCGATAATGCACTCATTTAAAATCTGGTTACAAGTTCAGACAGTGTCTTAGTAAATATAGCTCCTAATAATTACAGCTCTCCAAATTAGAAGTAAGGTTCCTGTAGATGTGGATTGCTTTTAATTTAGCTGACAAAGAAGAGTAAGAAGTCAAGCTAAGCTAAATAACTGGAGGGATTCTTTATTGCTTGTTTTCTTCCTATTAATAAATCAGTCCTCTGTGGGAAGAAAATCAAACAGTAACAAACAAACAAGAATTCATTAGTGACACAGAAGGCAACGCCGAGGAAGGCAGAAGAGCTCCGTGACAAAGAGCAAAATATTTGCTGCCTATTTGGGGTATATAGAAGCAGAAACAGCCTTAATGTCAGCGACGCTCCAACATTTGGTTCCTCTGCAGTTTCCAGCCCCAGCCCTGCAGACGGGGTGGCCGAGAGGCGCCAGCTGTGCCCAGCTGTGCCGATGTCAAGTTCAGGAAGGCTCCGTCTGGCTGCGGAGCCCGGGCTGCCCCCCCCCCGGCCCCAGCGCTGGGAACGTGCCTGCAGCTGGTAATCACCAGCCACGTCCATCTGCCTTCCAGATAAGCACAAAGGCATTTTTTTTCTCCCAGATAATCCCATTTCTCTTCCCTCACTCACACCTCCCTTTGCCTCCGAAGACAGTGGCACGCTGCAGCTGCGTGGGAGCTCTGGGCAAATCATCCTGGCTGGGGATGTCCACAGTGGCTCGGGGCAGATCCCGGAGCTGCTGCGTGTCCCACTCAGGATCTCAGATCGTTTTTTTCCCCACAGACACACACACTGAAGCCAAGCCAATGCCACGGTGGGCAGGGAAGGGGAAGGTTTCCTGGCGGCGACTAAGCATCCAACCCACCACAGCACAGCTCCTGAAACATAAGCTGAAAACTCTGTCCAAAACTTACTGGCTGGTTTGCATTGAGAATCTGCATTTCTTACTGGGGAATAGGGGCATTTGTACTGGTAGACAGCCTGGTTTTTAACAGCATCATTAGTACAAGGTAAATGGGGTATCTCTAACGAAGTAGGGAAGACCACGCATTGCAGGACATGGAGAAATGGGCCCAGGCGCTATTACTGCTGAAAGCAGCAGTGGTGATTTGGAGACTGCTTGCACCATCGTGTACAGGTTGATACAGGACGCTTTGTCTAAACCTGTTGGCAAACTCCACTTCGACCACGGGGCTGATGGCTTTTCCTGCCTCTGAGCTGGACTGAAGTTACTGAGCAAAGCACAGGCTGGCAACACAAATGTGGGAAACCGAAGACTCATGCAGAGGCAGAGCATCGACGGGATGGCTGAAAGCTGGAAATCTGGTTAAAATTGTGCTTCATTTCCCAGCAGGATCCTGGGCTGGGTGGGTTTGGGGCAGAGCCCGGGATGCTGCAGTGGGGGGAGATGTCCCCTCACCGGCCTCATCAGCCAGCACAGTCACCCACCGGCTTCCCGGCCGGGGATTTACTGCTGGCAGCAAGTAGGAAGCAGAATAAAGTTTGAATTCCCCAGGCCAGGCTGAGCTTGCAGTGCTTGAATTTAGAGTCAGTCTGCAGCAAAGACCCACTCCCTTATTTTTTAATAAATCAATAACGAAGGGGAAGGCCCTGGCAGGACCTGCCCCGGAGCGGGTCCCTGAGATGGGGGGTGACACCATCCGGCTTTTCACACCTGCTTGGGTTTGTGTTTTTAAGGTGAACCCAAGCTGACTTTGTAACAATTGCTCCACGCTCTCGTTTACACCCACTTTCTTCTCCACCTTTCCCTCAGTTTCTCCCCAAATTCTTTTTTTCAATTTGGATTTCCCTGAATTTAACCCATCTTTCTGCAATATTTTCTGTGGCGAGTTCGCTTTTCCACGCAGCGTCATTCACCTCCGCCAATCACCTGAGAAACATTTTCACTGGCGGTCTCGATTTGCATCCCACTTCCCACATCCTATTTTAAGTTTCCCACACTAACCACAAGCGGTGGCTGCACTTGGTCACTCACACTCTCCCTGATTTTCTCCATGTAGCACCAGCAGCTCCCTCAGGTCTTCTTGTTGCCATGGCAGGAAGGACCCGAAGATGGAAGCAGACAGTTTCACCATCTAGCAAGAAACCTCACCAAAAACTAAGAAAATGTATCGGGGCTTTGAAAATGGATGGAATCTCTGATTGCACAGAGGAAGTGAAACCTGGGAGACCAAGGAAAGGTAGGATCATATATCTCATTCCACCAGTTCCCTGCCCCTACAGGCACGTCACACTCCAGTGGCACAGTGAGTTTCCCACGGGCTGTAACATTTTGATCTAAGTAATGTCTGTGGGCTTAATACAGAGGCACCAGGGCGAAGCTTCACAGTCTGGGATGAAGAAAAGGTCAGACAGGATGATCAGTGGTCCTTTCTAAGGATTGAGATTTAAAAAAAAATCTCCCACCGCTTGTAGGATTTAACCTGAGGAGTAATTGCACCACGGGAAGATACTCCCAGGTTTTGTGCAAGAGTCCATCCATTTTAAAGCACCCCCTTAGAATGACAACTCCACACCTGGGGTGGAGCTGGGGACAAAAGCTGTCCCAGCTCAAACAACTCTGGATTTTGCAAAACTAACTCACAAAGTCACTTCTTTGCGCCACGAGACTTTCCCACGTGCAGCCCCTGAGATCCCAGATCCAGCCGCAGGGACCCAGCATCCCCTCGCAATGAACCCCAGGAAACATTCAGACACTATCCTGTCCTCAGCAACGTTCCCTGTTACTACATCTGTGCATTTAGAATACCCATTTCTGTCAAATATTTTGGCACAGGATAAGAAACACACACTTTTTTGACTGGGAAAACGCTGAAGCTGTTGTAACCTGTTAAGAGCTCCGAGGGGCTGGGCAGAGGAGGGAGCAGTAGCAGAGTCAGAGTGTAGATATTCGCTGTACAAGGGATTTTCCTGAGCTGGATTCTGTCTAAATTACATATTGCACTGAAAGTCTGAAATGTATAACATGCTCAGTAGATTTTTTTTTTTTTTTTTAATTTGTCCTCTGTCTCCCTGTGACTGAAGAGAGATCATTACCAATAGGTAATGGAAGTTGCCGAGCTGATGAAGCATATTTTGCTCGGAGCTAATGTCATTTGAGGTTGGGGGATTTTTTTGCCGTTTTCCTATTTGCTGTCTGACAGCCTGCTGTGCACATCACTTCTCTTAGCCAGTGAGTCCCCACAACCACATCAGCACAGCCGTAACTCCCAGCTCCAGCACTTCCTCATTTAGCTTGACATGCAATTGTTTTTCTCACCGCAAAGACAGAACTCAAAACACCTTGGCCTGAAATGGCTTTAAGGTCTCTGTTACACATCCTTTACGTGTGCCTGAGGTTTTTTTTTCCTCAGAGCATTGGATTTCTGCCTTTAGAGACTTCACAGAGTTCCCTTCAATTTATAACAGCAAACGATTGACTGAGAAACACTCTCCAAGCAGCTTTGCAGAGAGCAATATAATTGATATAAATTGATATAATTTTTATAAATAACAAATGAAAACAAGTCATTTGCGCTTCTCCCATGCTGTCAAAAGCCAGTTCCAGTGTCAAAAATTTATGGCTGACTGGTGCCAGGGGCCTGGGGGAGCGATGTGGAGGGGAGCACCAGACCCCTTTCCCCAGGACACCCCAGGGATGTTTCACACACACACACACACACACACACACCCCCTCAGCTTCCTTAGCACTGTGACAGCATTTCCGTCAGTCTTTGGTTTACATTTTGATTTCCAGGCATGTTCATCTTTTATAACAACACTGAAGTTATGTCCATAAAAAGGTGCGTATCTAATCTGGGTAATATTGGTTAGAGAAAAATTTAATTTTTCCCTCAAATAAAAAGATCACTAGAAACCTGCTCTTTGAGCCAAGTGTTTTATCAAGAGCCAGGATCTCATTTCTATCATTTGCCTACGCAAAAAAGAGACAAAACAAGGTCTTTGGCAGAGCTGCAGCTCACTGACCCACCCGTGCTTACTCCTGTACCTGCCGCACTACAGTCAGCTCAGTTTTACAAGTAGAAGGATTTGGGTTTAACCAGGTTTTTGTAATAATCACTTTTTCACATGCTAAAATAAAAACAATTTGGAAGAAGAAAGAAATAGCAAAGTAAACATCAATCTTGCAACCATCTGCCTAGCACAGATGAGCCATCTCGTGCACGAATCCATGTGTAGAAAGGGAAAAGGACTCTCCTCTGACCTCACGGTGATAGAACTGGGTGGCTCCTCATGGAAGTGAGTTTTTGCCTGGACATCAGCCCCAAGTTTTTTTAAGCAGCTGATGATGTTTGTTGCTTCTTTCTCCAGACACAGGACCTGAACTGAGTGCATTGGCACCTAAGGCTGGGGCTGCTGGGCCCTCCCTGGCCCTGGGGTGGGCTGTGGTGACCCCATGGCAGCATCCACATCCTCCTGGCAGACCTTGAGCATCCCACGGCCACAGGCTGCTGCCGCCTCTGAGAGAGGGATCCCGGATCAGACTTTGCAACAAAATACAGTTAGACAAGACCTATGGTGGCAACTTTTACTAATCTGTCCTAGACAAGATTATGGAAGAAAAGAAATGTGGATTTTCTTCTTAAAGAAAGGAAGCCCTGGGTATCTTGGAATAATTAATAAGCTGAATTACTCTATCTGCAAGATAATAGCGCACCATTAGAAAAAGATCCGATATGTATTATCCAATTTTTATCAGAAATTAAAATTAACTGCGGTTTAATATAATTCAAAGCCAGCTAATTACAGGCAAGGAGGATCTATTTTCTACGAACACACCAGCTCCATCAGATGCAGAATGAACTGCCTTCCCCCCCTCCCTCTGGCCCTGCCTGGGGGTCCCAGGGACTTTGGCACACACTGAGCCCCTCTCGGGTAAAGCAACCACTGCCCATGCAGTGCAGTGATAGTTCTCCTTTCCATCTACAGCAAACCTGGTTTTTAAGAGCATTTCTGATTTTGTAATAAGCTGTGTGACTTAGGAAAGAAACATTCACCTATTCCTGTAAACGAAGCCTGGGCACTGCTGTTTGACGGCCATTGCAAAGATGCCATTTTTTTAACACCCAGTTTCTCTAAAGGAGGAATGAACAGAACTTCTGAGAAACCTGATGAATCTTCTCTGCCCTGCAGTCACCACAGGGGTAAGACATTGTCCAGATGCCGCAGACGATGCCTTGCAAAGAGTTAGTCTTGACACATTATACCCCTAGTAAAAAAAAAAAAAAAAAAAAAAAAAAAGGGAAAAAAAAAGAGAGAAAGAGCGAAAAATAATCTCAAATATTATGTCTCTAAGCATTTTTCAAGAAAGTTTGCAATCCACAGCAAGGCACCGTGAAACGCTCCCCAGCAGGCTGCACGATTGCCTCCCACCATGCCCCACAAAAGGTACACGTGCATCTGCTCTCAGCCAGAAACCCCGAGTTCTGAGCACAAAATAAAGCTGGAAGATTGACAGTTCCCGCATTGGGCAGTACATTTCTCAATTCATTCCCAAGTCTGATGCCAAGAAGAGAAAACCAACCCTCAGTGCTTCTTCACGCCTCCAAAACTCAGTTCTCCATGAAACTATTTGGTCTCCTCTGTGCCAGCCCCTCTTCCTCACCTCTCCACAGAGAAGAACCCTCTCTGCAGTCCCCAGGAGCCACGGCTGCCCTTCCCCACGCTCCCAAGAGCTGATGGCCCAGCAGCATGACCACGGCAAGAGTTTGATGGATGGTCTTGGGACAGCAGATGGAAAGGAAGAAGAGCTGGTTCCTGCTTGGTGCCTGGTGGAGCAGGACGGATGCAAACAGCTATAGCTGTGAAAGCGAGGGTCTGTGCAAGTTGTTCGTATCCAATCTGCTTAATTCCTATTTGCTTCTTTAAATAACGAGGGCTCTCTGCCCAACTAGCAGATTTGAAGACAGCCAGTCAGCCAAAACCCAGGAGCTCCTGCGTTCCTGTGCCTCACCCAAAACTGCCTGCGAACCCTCTTGGAAATAGCCTTAAACCCAGGAATTAAACCAACAAAGCTAAAGGAATCTTTTTCTCACCCAGCTAATTAGTCGGATAAGAGGTAGGCAATGTGGTCTACAGAGCTAGTACTAAATATACATCCAGCCATACACGTACACACATATAATTTAACGAGGGACAATATGGTTTAAGCAGCTTTTCCCGAAGAAGCAGCTCCCGTCTGCTGAAGTTAGCTGTATTTCTGCTCTGTTTTACGAGCCATGGTGCTTTGGCCCTCGCTGCCTGGGCAGGGCTGGAGCAGGGTGGTCCAGCCGGAGCAAGATGCTCCTCAGCTTCCCCACCCCTTGGGGCAAGAACCAGGCACAGCTCACACCTCTTCTCCGGGGCATAGCTGAGGTACAGGCAAGTCCTCCCGAGCCACAGACGGGGCAATCTGTCACCTATCAAAGAAAAGGGATTTGTAAGATCCATCCTTGACATCATCAGACAGGATGTGTGTTGTATATGCTGTGTCGATACATCTTCACAAGACTGCAAGGCTAGGAGTTGAATTGGTTTAGGCTTTTAACCAGTGCTGGACCTAACAAGCAGTCTTCCCCTGTAATCTGGTTTTAAGAGCCTTGAAAGGCTGCCTAAAACGTGCCTATTTTATACTGAAGAAATTGTATCCTATAAATAGCTTATTAATCATTTATGGCCATCAGCTATGGCTTGAGATTTTAAGCTCTACACTCCCTGAATGCCAATGGAAAAGAAGAGCAAAGCTGGCTCCCTCTGCTCAAATCTCATACCTCTGGGGAGCTAATTAGCGTGGAAACACTTGCTGGAAATTTTCAACAATCTCTTAGTACAGTATCTGTTTGGGATTTCAGCTCTTAGATACTACAGCCAAACAAAAGCTACCGGACGGCCCTAACAGCCTTCACCAAATTTCAAGAAACAGGCTTTAATATATTTAAGAATGCAATTAGTGAACTGTCTAATTCAAATATTGTACTGAGCAGAAGTTGTCTCATCCCACCCGCGCTCAGTTGCTTCCAGACATGTTTATCCAACAGAAAATGAATCCTGGATGCGACTCGCCGTGGCCTTATCACACAGGGCTGTCTGGATGAATCTCTAACTCCTTTCAAAATGGCTGGTTTCATTTTAAACCTGGAAAATGTAGTTCCTTACCATCCATGAACATGCTGGTATCATCCCCCATTTTGCCAGGGGATGGGGGTTGAGGGGGCCGAGCAGTGCATCTAAAACCCATCTTGTGTGATAGAATGACATGTGCTCGGGCTGTGCCCAGGCTGCAGAGCCCAAATCCCACCTCCCCCAGGACTCACCGCTTTCAGACCTCAGATCTGGCTTCAGATTTCCTTGTCTGGGTGAAAAACAGAGAATTCAACTATTATTTCACGCATGAGATAGAAGTAGTTATGTATTTGAAGAAGATTTTATGATTAAACAATTATTTTAAAATAAAACCCTTCCACCTAGAAATGCCTGGCAAATACCGGATTTCGACGTGGAAGCACCTGGCGATGACTTTGCGTGCTCCCATCTGCACCAGCAGGTAACTTCAGCACCCGCATTTTGGTGGCGTGAAATTCCCCCTTCAGACCTACCTGCTAGATTACTAAAACCCAATGTTCAAAAAAAAAAATAAAATTTTTTAATGGCTTAAGCGGGAACTAGTTTTATTTTCTCAAAAGACACAGAGCTAGAATTTACTGTATAAAAGCAAAGGTAAGTGGCTTCGGCCATAATTTGCTGCTCCCCACTGGCTCCACTCAGGAGCTCGGAGTGATTGATGTGCATGTAAAGATCCACAATGCAAAGTCAAAATAACTGATTAAAGTGGAATCCACAGCATTTCAGGATCTTAATGAGTTGTTAGAGAAAATTAATTTCCATGTTTAATATATGCAGAGACTATGAGGAAATCTTAGGATTCAATTAATCACAGCATTAAAAAGTTATGGGATATAATTGTAAGTAAATAGTGCTTAATTATTCTTCTAATATCATGGCTAATTTAGAAATCATTCCCCCCGATACTGCTCCTGGTTCAGTCTGCTATACATTTATTGATCCAACTATCGTCTCCACATTTTTTTAAAAAATGGTTCATTTTCAACATCTCCATTCTAAACCCAACAAATTTGTAGCAGAAAACCCCTTCTGATCCCAGGGCAGAGCCGTATGGTGCAAAGCCCAGCCTGCCTAGGAAAAGCAGCAGAAATAATGCAGATTCACATTAATTTCTCTTTAAACTTAGTGCTGTCATTCCTATCTTTTTCATGAGCTGTCATTCGTAATGAAGTAGCCTGTCCAAGACCTATTTCAGCCACACTTCCCCTTGCTGATTTTTATTGTGAATCCTGTTCTATTTAAAGCTTTACGGTGCTTTTTTTTTTTTTTTTTTTTTTCCACTCAAGAGGCTTCCCGGAGCAAGGATCAACAGTACTGTGAGTGAATGATACATTTTAGAAAGCTCATTTATCTCAAAAATGTTTATTTTGAACGTCCTTGCGCTGTGCAGGACAAGTGGAAGCACTTGGAAAGGATGACATTTGTCTTTCCATAGGCTACTCGGCGAGATGCCCTTGCTCGTTTCAAGCACAATCCTGACTGACTCTCATCGAGCTTAGATCAAATCCAGACACCCCATCTGTCAGCCTGAAGTAGGAATGAATGGAAAAACTTCAAAATACCATCCTGTTTCCTACCGACACGATTTAAGCTCTTTAAAATGCCCTTTCTGGCCTGTACCTTCAGGAGTACTGGGATTACAGCCAGCTGAAACACCAAAGCTTTGCAAGGGAACACGAAGCCTTACGTGTGAGTCAATGCTGGTGTTGCATTAATAAAAGGTTTTGGCTGTTGTTGAGAGACAAATCCCTTGAGTAACCAAGAATATACATCATTGTACACGTGTAGGTAGCCATTGCTGCTTAGGGCAGGTCTGCTCTTTGGCTCTACAGCTTTAGTAATGCCAACTCTGAATTTTGAGTCCAAAATTAACCTAGATAAACGAATCATCTTATTTATACACTAAACCTTTTTGTTGGAGAGCAAACAGTAAAAAAAAGCCATTACGTTGCCTGTGTCAGCCCCCTGCTCAGGCCAGCCCTCAGGGTACAAGAGCAGGGGGAGATGCTCTTCCAGGTGGCTGGGAGCTGCGTTTCTGCTGCCTTGCAATTTCTCGTGGTTTTGCTCCAGTTAATTATAGGTTTTAATTAGTCATTAGTGGTGCCTGGGGAATAAGATAAATGGTCTCTTCTGATTTATAAAATTTAAAAGATTGCATCAGTCTAAACAAAGTAAACCCTCGGATTATCACTAATTGCGCCTGGACCTGACTGATGGGCTGCTGCGGGAGCCGGGACGGCATCGCCGGGGAGCCTCCTCCAAAACACACACCGGGACAAGGAGCTCGGCTGCCACCATCATATTCGAGACACATAGGAAACTCCCACAAAAATAATAAGAAAGGGAGATTTATCCACATTCCCTGGATCACATGCCAAGTGGCAGAGCTTGCACCCTGCAAGCGGGGCTCCGAGCACTGCGGGAAGCGGTGTCAGCTTCGCGGAGAAATGAAGGTCTCGACGTCGGCACGGCAGCAGGCACCAGCTTTGCAAACAAATTGTCCCGGTGCAACGTGTAACTAAGTCATAAAGGGCCATGGGAGGTTCTCACAGAAATCCACTGGGCAGGAAAGGCAAAGCCAGCAAAGTCCCTCTTGGCAGCAGGATGTTGCCGTAATTTTTTTTTTTTTTTTTTTTTTATATAGACATCAGCATCTGCCAAAGCCAATTTAACATGGTTCACGAGAACTCCGTGATCAATACCAGCACTTAATGTATAGGATGGTTACACTAGAAATTAAACAATCTGGAATAAGAAAAATAAAATAAATCACTGTTTTCCACTGAAATACCAAAACGAAACGTTTTGCGTAGAATTTTCCCCAACCAGAAGCATTCCATCAAAATTCACAGGAATTCATAAAATATTTCCCCTGATGCACACCTCCCTTTTTTTTTTTCTGGGCAAGGAATGGCAGCCAAAACATTTGCTGCAGCTCTACCAGCTGCCTGGGAGGTTTTGATGTTACAGGGACAATTTAAGCATTTTCTCCTTGGGAAACTGCTGAGGTGACACTGAGGTACAGCGGGACCCGACACCGCCCATCTACGTGAAACACGGCATCCGCCTTGCGAATCAAATTAATTTAAACAGAAACGTACTGTTTGTACCCACGCTTCGCCTTCACATGCATTTTTCAAGCCGTAAAGGACTCAGGGGCTGCTTTCCACGACCTCTGCGTTGATGTGAGACTCCCAATTCAAGTCTTGGATTCTGAGGGAAGCACATCCATGGCGTGAGGACACGGACTTGTGTCCTGCCCAGCCCCAAGCATCCCGCATCACCATCACTTACCAGCGTCTCTTGTCCATCCTCCCCGGCGACCTTTCTCACGTGCATCAGAAACAGCTCCTGGGGCAAGAAAAAACCCTGAAGTTGCAAACGTTACAGAATAGAGAGAGCCTGGCCTTAAATGAGAACTTTGCAAACAGGTTTGCAAAATCAAGAGCACAGATGTTGTAGTCACAAGTAAGAAAATGACATTTCATTAACATGAAATTTATTTATTTTTTTTTACTAAATTCAATGTAAGCTACTTCAGATAGAAATCTGCCACTTAGATCATTTTGTCTCTGCCAAGGACCATCTGAAAAAAAGTTAAGTCCTGTGAGGACGCAAAGCCCCTCTTCTCTTGCAAACAGGGTGGCAACCGCTCTATTTTTTCCCTCACATATAAAAGGGAAATAAATTCCTCTGCACATTTCTATAGACAGCTGCAGGCAACGCGGGGCCTGCACCTGAGTAATTAAGGACCAAACCATGTTCTGGCTCATCCTAAGAACGGAACTAAGAGTACTGCGGTAAGCACAGGTTTTTGCAGCACGCATGGGTCTGGTTCAGGGACAGACCTCGGGGTCACACTGTGATCACTGCACTAAACTCACAGAAAATACCGCACCCTGTCACGCGCAGAGTCCAGCTTAAACTGCTGTGGGGAGGAACCCGTTAGAGAAAAGCAAGGTGTCTTCCTCCCGGTGCCAAAGAGCAGCTGCAGACTTCCCCTGCTCAGGCAAGAATAAGAGGAATATTTTAAGTGGACTTACAACTTTTGCTGCTAAAACAGCACCTGAGCTGCCGCAGACCGACGTGCCCGCAGAGCAGATGCTCCTCTTTCAGGCAAAACGGTGCAAAACCCCGCAGAGGGCTTTGTGGCTTTACTCCTTCTATTCTCGCTGGCTTTTCTACCCACAGTTACCCTGCCTAAAGAGAAAGGACACATTTACCCACTATGTTCACACATTTTTTTCATCTCTAGCCAGAAAGGGACTTTCATAGAAGTCAAACCGAGGTTGAGGAGGAGAGAACCCCTGCATCATCCCAATATTTTCACCAGCTAATGTATTTTGCACATCAGCTGTGGGATTTCACAGGGTTCTGTAATAGGCTGCCAACAGCAAGCCCAAAATTAAAACGATTTAACTTTCAAAGGCTTCAGCCTGAAGAAAAACATAATCTTATTTGTGTTGAATTAATTTATTTTTTTAAATTAACTTTGTTGAAGGAAGATTTTTTTACAAGACTTCTCTGATAAAGGACTATATAAATATAAATTATCCAATTTGAAAAGCCTGTCTTTCAGCTCAAAGAAGCACCATGACTACTTGGTAATTCCCCACGGTGAGGCCAGGAATATAATGCACTGGCTGATATATAATAGCTGTCTTGTATGTGAAGAGTAAAGAGCCATTTATGGAATTTTAGCATGCAGGAAGACTAACATGTCTATTAAAAGAAAAATGTGAACTCTGGGTCTCTCATCAGGGACTCATTTAAATGCAATTTTGCTAAATTAGCTGCACTAAGGAGCCAATGGAGGAAGGCTAACCGTAAACCCAGATAAAATAGTACTTCTTTGGTAATAGTGATTCATATTAAAGGACTCCAGTGGATAATAAGTCATTAATAGGTTAACATGTTTTTGATCCAATATATCCTAAAACAAACCCAGAACTCAGCATCTCATACTGTTACCTAGTAAATTGGGGGTTTACGTATTTCATTCAATAATTCCAGACGCATCATTTATATCTAAGCCATGAAGGGAAAGAGATTGGGGCCTGTTAGTCTGACCTCAAACATAGGTGAGATTTCAAGAGAGGTTTTAAAAGGCAAGAAAGGCCGGAAAATGGGATATAAGGCAACGTGGGTTTACCAGACGATAGTAGATTAGCACAATACCCTCCTTTGATAAATTATTGCTTGCACAGAAGAAGTGTCTGTTCCTGGTAAGGGTAGGTGGGATGGAAAACTTGCCACAGTCCCCCCGTTTGCAAAGGACCCTGTCACCCAGCTGGTCCCAGTGATGGTTATCAGCTGCCTTGTATCAATGTGCCTCCAAAATGATGGTGGCGGTGAGAAAGAGCGTGCTAAGAAATAACCAGTAGAGGAAATATCCCATGGGAATGCCACGGGAAGATCTCCGTGCAAGACAGGCAGAGAAAATTCCCGTGGAGGAAGGAACTGTCGCCCGCTGGCAAGCGCTGTGAGATGCTTCAGGGAAAAGACAGTGATATGCCCTAATGCCCACCTGAATGTAATTTATTTTAATTAGTTTACACTCAAGAACATTGGCATGCTATCCATAATTAACAGCAAGATAATGGAGGAACTCTTCATGGGATGCAAGGGCAGGATGGAAAATCATCAGAGCCAAAGGAGTGGGAGGATGGAGCTTTCCAGAGGGGGTCCCATCAGGGAAACGCCGTCCCCTCGTGACTGGTGGGGACACATTGGGCTCAGCCTGCCCGAAGCCAAAATCCTCTGTGCTGACCCCACCACGCTGCCTAGGTGGGATGCGCAGGACGGGCATGGAGACCCCCCCCCCGGTTCTCCAGTGCAGGGACGTGAGTGGGGCTTCGCCCCCTTGGGCAGGATTTGATACCCGTTTAGGCTACAACCCAAAGGGGTGTTTGAAGCTCACCCAGACATCTCCCAGAGCAGGGAGCAGGAGAAGGGTGGTGGCACGTCCCTCCAGCATCCCTGGTTGTTACTCCAGCAGAACAGGCAGGCTGAACATCTTCCAAACATTGCCAAAAATTCAGAATACCATGAATTTCCATTCATACTTCACCTGTGGATTCGTTATTCCCAAGCCAGGCTTCTTCAAGCTGATCTGCTGATGCTCACAAGGCTGGTGCCACTCTGGGGGCTTGGCAGCTACGGGGAAGCACTGGCAGCACACAGACATGAAACAAAATCAAGATGACAACCACAACCCAGCAGTATTCTTCCCCAAAACACTGGTCTTCTGGTTTGGCTTCATTTCTAGCCTGCAGACACCTGCACGACCTTGGACGTGCTCTGTGTGAAGAAAGGACACCAAGAGGTGAAGCCCATGGAAGGAGAGAGAACATCCCCATCTGCCAGAGCACAGAAAGTACCAGCCCCAAATCCCGCAGTCTCAAGATGTTTTTATGGGAAAGGACATTCATCTTCAAGCCCTGCCATGTGTTTTCTCAATTAGGGCTCTAAAAACAAGCTTTCACGTTTCCTTGACCGCTGTGCATTTCAATTATATTTATAATATATTGGATTTCGTTCTTAAGAGAACATTTCCTCTGATGCTATAAAAACATTCCCCTCATTACTTTCTGAAATTTAAAGATGGCAACACTTGCAGACAAAAAGGTTTTTTCAAAGCACCGGGCAGTTACTAATGATAATCATAAAAGATTAAATTTTCAACATAATTAGCCAGTGACAGGTCAATAAAATCCCTAGGCCAGATGGCTTCTTAACTGAGTTTTCAAAGAAATTCGGTAATTATAGGAACCACCCCTAGATATACTCAACTTTTCTTTTTAATGAAATTGCATAATACCAGATTATGCAAGAAAGACCGTAATGAGTTTTAGCAAACTGAACAAAGACCTTTGCACCACCAGCTTCTGTACATCTCTTCATACCCATCACCCCTGCAAGAAACTCTCCCGTTATCTAAGGCTAAAATCAATACATTAATCCATATAGATCAGTCTGGATTAATGCAAGAGACTGCTTTCACATCACAACACTGATAGTTTTTTCCTAGAGGCAATCTGTTACTACGTACTACGTGATGGGCTAAAAAAAAAAAAAATTTTTAAAAAAAAAAATCATCATTTCAGCAGGGTGAAAACAGGGTGTTTTGATTTGCGTAGAAACCTATAAAAACGTAGCACCTTTGTATAGAGGTTCAATCTTTTAGCCACAAATGTCTCATTTTGAATTCCCCCTTCCGAGCAAAGTCTCCTGCCCCAGGGCTGCAGCCCCGTGTAGGGCACAAAGGTTTCCGACCGCTTGTGTTTCCTGGCAGCGAGTTTGTTAATACAATCAGAGCAAAGCCAGACACGAGAAATGCACTGCACCTTGTTTTGTAGAATAATAGATGAGCAAACTTTGAATTTATTATTTTTTTTAATGTGAATTAAATATCACCTGGGGAAAATCTGCAATTGCTGCTCTAATTTAGAAAAATACTGATAAGCCATTTTTGGAGCTGTGGTAACATCTTTTCCAGTTCAAGTCTTGCTCAATGTTCAACAACATGTAATAATCTCGCATTAGGACATCCCCCTGAGCCTCTTTTGATTTCTTGAACTAAAATTCAGATTCCAAGTTGTAACCTGCTGCTAAGCAGCTTCCACCAAGCAGAGCAGTGGGCTGCAAAACGCGTGCGACCCTGCACGATCCGACGCTGTGCTGCTGAAACTCATCGCCTTTTCTGAAGATCTATCACCTCCACAGACGTCAGCTGGGCACTGGCCCTGCATGCAGTACCACCAGTGACCATGACAAGGGTTCCCAGTGAGAAAGACCCTGGGGAAGGCTCACTGCTGTCCTCACACCCCCCTGGGCTATGACACAGAACTGTCGCCTCCCGTATCATCGCCCAGAGCCAGGCAGAGAATCACACTCAAACACTTGCTCCTTGACGTGATTGGGAGAACAAAGTAGGGTAAGATGGGGAGAACAAATTAGGGTAAGTCACAGCGCTAATTGTAGAAATTAATCACAGAATCAGAATCACAGAATCGTCTAGGTTGGAAAAGACCTTGAAGATCATCCAGTCCAACCACTGACCTAACGCTGACAGTTCCCAACTACACAAATATACACGCACAGATTAATGTGAGTTTAGAGCCAGTCCCTCTAATTGTCTTTCCTGTCCACCTTAACTGCAATGACTCCTTTTCTCCCTTTGTCAAATGAATTCTAAGACGTCACACACTGAGGAGGACGCGTGTTGTGTTGTGCCTCATAACGTACCACGAAACGTCCTGGGACAAAAGCTGTCGTGCAGCCCTGCTGCTGCACTGCACCAAGATACGTCTCCATCCGTGGTAGTGTATAATAAACCCCCAGAAAACCTCTTAATTCATTCTATTGGTATTTTAAATGGTAACAAACCTCTGTCAGCACTTAGCAGTAGTCCAAAGCGCAAGCGTGGCTCTGCAGCAGACGTTGCAGCACGGTGTGGACAACTCAGATCAGCGGCTGAACCACGGAGAAATCCATCACAACCCGCTCGAGGTGCAGCTGATGCTATTAACGTGGATGTGGATCCACAGCTGGGCTTTCTTCAGGCTCATCCTAATCAGGATTTTGGCCATTTTATTGAACAAATTCTCTACTCGGTAGCGGTTTGGATAAAACATCTCACTAAAGCGTAACTAAAGTTAAAGCCGCAGACTTCCATGTTTATTCAAAAATGCTAACTCTTGACTTCACACACCCCCATGACTTCCCCAAAAGTTAATTTCTGAGCAGATGGGAACCTCCAGGGCCGTCCAGCTTGGCCCCCTGCCCCTGACCTGGCAGGGACCTGCTCCCAGCCACGCTCCTCAGCATCTCCTTCAACCTCCACCACCCCTGGGCACTGAGCAGCCACCAGCACCGAGTGCCAAGTAGTTAAAGCCCTGTTTAAAATTAACAATTGGCACGTCACTCACTATATTCTTGACTTTCTACCAGCTCCAATATTTACAGTGAAGAATCTGCCCTTTCTCTGTACAACCACTTCTTCTTTATAGAGTCCTGGATTTTATTTGTTTTTATTATTATTTTCATTCTGAGAGCTGTTTTATCATTTCACCACCAGACTAGCCTGCTGTGCCTGTATTGTTGAACAATCCCTCACAAAATTATATATGAAATCATCTGTTGTAAGGGTTTGGATGAGAGCCACAGACAATGCAACAAAGTCTCTCCAAAATCAAGCACAGAAGACCAACATCTAACAGCTACAGCAATACTTAATTATCTTCAAAATTTACTGTGTGATTCAAGTACCACAGGCAACAGACTGAAGAATATACACCAAATAAGGGGCTGGGTGTAGTTATACCAGATATCGAGAGAATTTTAAAGGAAGAGTATATTTAAAAACAGACACTTCGTTCTGCAGAAAGAGATAGTTGGGGTTTGGGTTGCCCTAAAATTCTTGTGGATGCTTCTGCACAGAAATCACCACAGTTGACAACGTACAGAAGCAATGTTAAATAACAAGTTAATTCATGTATCAAAGAAAATCGTGATAGCTTCTTTATTACCTTTATATCTTAAGTCATTAAGGAAACGACCTCTCCTTCACTGCAAAGCAAGTGCTGTGCTTATTGCTCCTGACATTTCATCAATGCCAAGGTGAACTAGATCTCGCTTTTGCAAATCCCCACAACTCTCATTAGCGAATGATAAAGACTCACATACAAACCTAGAAGTGTCTAGGAAGAAATAAGAGACGTGATGACTGCGGTTTGAACAATAAATCTCTGGCTGACTGCTGACAGTTTGACTGCTGGATGTTAAATAGGGCTTTATAAACAGAAATGCAAAAGACCTGTAATGACAGCATGTATCACTAATAGACTGAGGTATAATCAAATTGGTTTAAATTCACATGATTTGTAAGCCAGTGGTGAAGATCAAAAGAGACTTATGTTCATACTACTCCATCCTGTCACATCATTTATTAACTTTTTCCTGCGAACAGATACAACCTGCCCTCAGTCTTCTTATTCTGTTCTTAGTGCCACTTACCATCTCCCAGACAATGATCTGCTTTCCAGACACGAAGAAGCAAGGAATGAGAGCAAAACATGCAAATGTTCTCCTGCTGTCAGCTGAGGATGCCTTAACTGCAAATGCCAGCCGGGGCTGCCAGGCCAGCTTGAGTCAAACACAGCGCGGAAACAGCGGGTAGGAAACCCATTTCGACCCCCAAAAGTGAACTCAACGCCCTGTTAAAAATACATATGCATGTAACAACATTCTCAATTTTAACTGCTCGTAGCGCAGCCCTGGTGTCGCTGCCGTGCAGGAATTGAATCCCAAGGACTGGGGGAAGGCACATGACGTGCCCTGTGCACATCGAGGTGTGCTGGGACAGCTACAGCAGCTCCTCACCCCCAGCACCATCCCCCCCCAGGCCAGGGGGTTCCTGGGGTGTCCGTTTGGGAAGTGCTGGGTCCCCACGGCCTACCCTGACCTGTGCCCAAAGCCCGAATCCTTCAGGGGCTGAGCACTAGCTTGTCCGTTCTGCTGCAGCGGAGGAAATGCTGGTGACATCTGTGAAAACACGCACTAAATTATTGAGCTCTCCAGACTCGTTGAGAAGGTGTGTGCTGGAGCTCTTTAAAGTGGGTGATACAGCTTTTTATTAGGTGTCTTGTGCTTCATCCTCAGGAGAAGGGAGCAGGAGCAGACGCAGCCACGACCCCCTCTCTGCGCCAGCACTGCAGACAGCTATAACATTTAAAAAAAAAAAAAAAAAAGTACCCAAAGTCAAGCTATGATCTCAAAACCCGCCATCATACCCAATCTACTGATCTGCCATTGTCTCTGAACAATGTGCATAAATTCTTTCCCAGGGAAATAAAAAGCTGCATATTCCTTTGAATTTTCACCTCCAGAAGGAGCCCTGCACAAATCCCTCACTACCCTCCCATCCAGCCCGAAGTGCAACGCTCAGCTCCGCAAGCACTTACAGCGTGGTGGCTGCTGGGGAAAAGAGATTGGGCAGAGAAAAAGAGGGAACAGAACCTGTGCCAAGAGGGAACACAAGTTTCTAGGGTGACTTCTGTTTTATATTTGCCTATGTGTAGACACATACACACACGTGTACAAGGTCTTTGCCTTGATTTCTGTGTGTAGGTGTATGTATATACCTGTGTACACATCTATAGGATGCAGGGTACATCTCACTGACCTTCCCACTCATTGCTGTTAGAAAACAGCTTAGGAAACCCTCTGTTCAGAGCTGGGAGGAGACTACGGCAGAAGGCTGGGTGCTCCGGTGCCACCCCCACCCTCAGCACACAGAAAGAGGAGTGCAGTCCACGGTGGGACACACCTGCGGCGGTGAGGGTGTGCCGTGGGGCAGGAGGATACGGCGAAGGCAAAGAGTTCAAAGGCAGCAAGTTCTTACGTTGCAGAGAGAAAATGTCTAAAGTGATGTCTTCAAACAAGGTCTTCCCAGAAAAAAGCATTGGAAGATCTTCATATTGGCTTGATTTGGGGGAAAAGCTGATGGCACCAAGGGCAGTATTTGTCCTCCCAAGTAATGCCTCAATGAGAGGATTTAAACATTTTTTCTTGACACGGGGGAAGTTGAGCATTACAGTGATTAAACGCTGTGCCCCTGCTCCACAGGAGACGTCTAGAGGTTGTAAAACTATCAAATGCTAAACTGACCATCCTGAAAATGAATAAAATCAGGGAATACCCAAGCAGAGAAGCAGCAAAGAAATGACAACTTTCTGTTTGGAAAATTATGAATCGCCTTCAGATTGGTGAGTGTAATGTGCGTTATGCACTGAGTGTTCGATGTGTAACAAAAAAAAAAAACACTTTAAATCTCCCCCTTAATAAGAAATATTTTCTTCAGAAGAGTCCCTCTGAGACTAGAAACTCCTCACACACAAATCAGGACATGATCGGAGCCCCCCAGAGTTACATTGCAACACCAGCTAAAGGAAAAGGAATAGCTCTGACACAGGGCAGTAGCTAAAGGCACTTTTAATATATTCAGCCATCTACAGTTATCAGAGTCACTCAAAAAACCGGATTTTTTTTGGCCAATTTCTTGGCAACATCTGAATAAAACACAGTTTTGGGGAGGGACCGTGTGTGTTTTGAGCAGGGGAAAGTTGCAGAAGAGTCTCGCTGAGTTTTGGGGGGCAGCTCAGGCTGCCTGTGCTCAGGTACCTGCACATGGGCTCCCGCTGGACCATCTCAAAGTACTTTGCAAATGAGGTGGTTAAACAATGCTTCGCATTCTTCCCCATGAGCCGACCTTAGCTATTTCAGACTTGTAACATAAATTAAGATTTCAAAAGCTGCAGGTGTGCTGAAGGAAGGTACCTGGGCTAACCTGTATGATCCTGAATCGACATTTGAATTAGGTTTGGTGATGGGGCATTTTTCCTTTTAGGCAAAACCACCCCATCCCTGTGGAGCAGCAGATTTGCTCTGTGACATGCTGGAGGGAGCATGAAGGAGCCTCTTGTTACTTCGGCTCCTGACTGAAAGGGATGGACAGCATCATTTCCCACCTCGGCGCATTTCTGGATACAACTAAATCACACCTGCCCCGAGGGAAGTTGAACAAATCATCTCTCATCTTTGTTTTTCAATTGCTCTGTATGCTTTCTAAAAGTCCTTTACACACAGCCTTTATTTCAGATCAGGTCTGCAGCCCCCCAGTCATGAGGAAAATCCTTAAATCTCCCTGCCTGTCACGCACTCCGTACTAGTCGCAGGGCTTGTACAACATTTGGACAGCTAGCATGAAACTCTTACTTTGCAAGCTTCTGAACTAACACCCATTTTTCTTAGAGAGGAGTCAATGATAAATTTTGTCCAAGTGAAAATGAATGTTTAAACCTCTTTAGAGGTATAAGTAACGCTGAAGTCACTGGTAAAGGACAGAAACCCGATGCTTTGAGACCACCTGAATTTACATAGCTTTGCCGTTCTCAGACACCTCTCCTCACGTTAAGCAGGATTACTCCTCAAGCGATTCACTGAAACCAGGGATTCTAAGTACCTCGAGGAGCAAAATACCATGAGCATGCATCAGTACACTAAACTCAACATAAGCAAGCACGACAGACTCTAGCCTTTAACTGAGCATATGCTACTCTCATGGGGCAGTTCCACAGCTTGAAAATGTCAGTGAGAAGTTTTATCCCCTTGTATATCCCTTTCTGAACTTTCTGTCCCCCATCTTTTTTTGTAACACTTTTTCAGCCTTCAAAACTAACCAAATTCTACAATTTTGGTCCATTAAGTGTTCGAGTATAAATAATAATTTAGTAGTTTTTATGTAGTTTGATATTGTTTTCCATGAGCTGATGGACCACGAAGCACGGCTTGCTCCTCTGCCCAAGAGCAGCCAGAGCACCCTCCACGAAATTCTCACACGTGACTCGAGGGATGATGAATTACTTTTCTATAAAATAAAGAGTAGAAGGGCTTTGGACCAGCTAAATGTCAAAATTACTTCTTCCAGTTACAAAACAGACAGAAAATTTTCCCTTATTAATTACTTTTTTCTTAAGTCTCTTCGTAGTTCTTCCCACTGTTTTAAGTCAAGCATCCATGTCAAGTTCTTTTGATCTTTCTCCTCAATTAGAGTGAGCAATTACTCCCTCCACCGGGCTTCTCACCCACCTAATCATTCTTATCTCTTCTTTCTCCCTGAATCTAAACCTTTCAGCTTTTTGGGAAGCTCACTATTAAGACAGTGCTACACGTTTCCCAGGAATTCAGCAACAATATGTCACACCAAGGACTCCACAAACATTAACCTTCCCTCTCATTTGCCCTTCAATTAATTTTAGAGATGAGGTGCACTTATCATGACTTGGATCTCTCGCCTCTCAAGGGTCTTAAAGCCTCTGTCATCAAAAATGTGTTTGCTCTGGTATCTGTATTTATAATTTTCCCTCCCAGCTGAAGAGTATTCAATCTTTCCTCCCCAAGCGATTAGCGCTGCGCTGCAAAGCCTTCATTCAGAGCACCCCCCGTAGAGCCCAGGCATTTTTAGCCGACTGCTTGACACGCGGCAAAACCATCCCTCCCCTTCCCCGTGGCAGCTCAATAGTAGCTGACAAGGTGATGAAGCAGGAATCTAAAAAGCGTGCATTTTTAATGCGCGTTAAAGCTTTCAGAGGCCTGGGGAGCCTCAAATGGAAACTTATGTCCTTACTAGTGAAAAAGAAAATGCCAGAGACCGCGTTTGCACAGGGACAGACCTACTGAAACTGATTCCAAAATACACAGAATCCCAGAATCATTCAGGTTGGAAAAGCCCCTCGGGATCATCGAGTCCAACCCTCAGCCCGACTCTGCAAAGTTCTCCCCTACCCCACAGCTCATCCCAACGGCCCTGAAACCCCCCCAGGGATGGGGACTGCCCCCTCCCTGGGCAGCCTGTTCCACTCTCGGACCACTCTTGCTGGGAAACATTTTTTCCTGATGCCCAGACCACATGCATTTCTTCATAAGAGCA
The DNA here is from genome assembly GCF_965140245.1 of Athene noctua. NCBI lineage: Eukaryota > Metazoa > Chordata > Aves > Strigiformes > Strigidae > Athene > Athene noctua. Next base: position 27,982,093 of record NC_134044.1, read on the forward strand.
TCACATCAACCAGCACTATAACCCGTGTGGTATTTACACCTTTGTTGCACTAAAAGAGTGCAGGAGAAGGTGAAGACATCTCTCCAAACCTGTCTCTTTTACTATCGATGACATGCAAACTACAGTCTACTTCTCATCTCAGCCAGTGTTGGGTTCAGAGATGGGGCTGAGCACACAGAGCAGCATTGCTTGGTGCAAAAAGCACTGCTGGCACGCTTCAACCACCTCCCGTATCGCTCCTTGCACACCCACGAGCCTCTCTCACCTGCCCGAGCACAGTCTTGCTGAAGCCGATGCTTTGGACAAGCCACTGGCTCTTCCAGTGACTTCCCAGGAGCCCAGCACCCCAGGCACAACCTGCAGAAACCGCGATCGTGCTTCTTGCCAACCCAGGCAGCTGCAGCTCTCCTCACCAACGGGATAAAGGAGGAATCAGTAACACACCTCTGCAAAGCAGGGACCACGTTAAAACAGCTGTTTAAGGGCAACGACTTTTGACTTTCAATAGAGGCCACAGCTGGCTGCACTCCTCTAAAGCAAAGGGCATGGTCTGCCTCGTGGTGACAAAAAGCAACTTTTTTATGAAGCATTAAAGCCGCGGTGAAAATTAAAACCATTACTTCCAAGCTTCTACATTTCTACAAGTTTCTTCTTGAAAGACAGGACATGTAATGAGATTATTTTCTTTAAAATATAATTAATGATCTTTGGAACAAGAAATTTTGCTGTAGGTCAAGAATTAGAGAGGGAAATGGAATAATATTTATTCAAAAACACTACTGTTCACCCATCATTTCTTGTTTTCAACTACCAAGTATCTAAAAAAACCCCCATTCTGCCTCATTGCACTCATCAAGTTCATAACTTTCGCTTTCCACAAATTTCAGGCTTATTTCTACTGGAAAAAATAGTTGCAAGCACGTTAGCTTCTTCAGATTGTTATTATGCAGCAGAACAGTAACTACTGGAACTGTATTTAACACACTTGGATTGAGATAACTGGAAAAAGATATTGCTTACAGAAAAAACCCTACGGTATCTAAAAAGAGGATATTTTTCATTTAAATATTTAGTGAATGTGGATACAGAAAAATTGTATTCCACCGTTTTCTGTTCAACCATTTATTACTTTTTTTTTTTTTCCCCTCTGTTTTATCACTGAACGTGAAGAATAAGAGAAAGGCAATGACACGGGATAGACCCCGAGAAGAGATCACTGCAAGGATCATAACAGAGAGCTCTTTGTCAGCAGTCACCGTTTTCCATTTGCACTTGCCAATTAGCTCTGACAGGCCAGAAGAACCCCAAGGTGTGATTTTGGCATCTAATCCCACGAGGCACAACCCTACCCAGCACCACTCCACGCAACCCTCCACACCAAGGACGGTCCCGTTCCTGTAGGCACGCAATCCAGAAGGCAGCAGCTTTGACGTTTTAAAAGCAAACATTGTTCATCCCAAATACCCAAGTTCTGGCATTATGATCAGAAAAAAAAAAAAAAAAAAAAACCACCTATGTTCTTCATCAGACAATAATTCTTCATTCAAAATAATAGTTCATTGAATTAAGTATGGATGGATCCAGCAATGTAAGAATTTACAGTCATCGGTTAACTTCCCAATTGTAAGAATTTCTGATAAATAAACCGTTCAAAGGCAATAAAATGCATGCTATTCAAAAATATTAATAATGCATTTCATTTCTATGCCCTGTACCTCATTAAAAACATTCTGTTTGCTGTATTCCTTTGTTAATCACTGAAATTCGGTCACCCTGCTCCAGCCCGACACACACCCATCTCGTGTCCGTGGGCACCCAGCTCTGGGAAGAGGCTCAGCCCTGGGAAGGGTGTTCTGCAGCAGGGGTGTAATTCTACATGCCCCAGCAGTGGGAAAAACAGGATGACAATAATTCCGCAGTTCCTGAGCTGGCTGCGAGGGCGAACAGGAGCCGTGGCAGGAGGCAGCGCTGGGGACCCAGTGGCTCTCTTCCTTCCCGGTCAATCACCAAAGGAGGAATTGCTGCAGTGACCTTCATCATTCCAGCTTTGCACTGAAAATGAGCTTTATTGAATATTATTCCTATGGATTTTTTATTTTTTTTAAACCCACAAAGCGGGCAGTCAGCTGACCCAAGCGTCCCGCACTCAAATAAAGATTTGATTTCACACCGCACAGATGCACTCATGTGGAGTCACTGCCAGATTTTAATGATAATCTCTCTTAAGGGCTATTTAGCAAGGTAGAGGTGAGGTCTCGTGCTGCAGCAAAAGCAAAGCAGATGCTGCGTTCGCTTTATTTTTCAATTACACAGATCCGACCTTCACCTCTTACTTGATGTCGCCCTTCTGAAACAGGCTGCAGCAGGCCTGGAGTCAGTGGGAACACCATTTATAAACACCTGAGTGACCTCCATCGTTTGCATCTTTAAAAAAAAAATAATAATAATCCTCCCGGTGCTGCTCCACGTCCGAACCATCAGAGGAAAGACAGGCCCCACAGAGGCAGCTAACCAGCGAGGCGCGTGTGCGTACAGGCACACACAGATGTATATTCTGCAGTGCTCCATGGATAAACCCTAGATTTTCAGAGAAACCACGGAAGGAAAAATTAACTAAAGCAAAGCCGTTCCTGCTGTAACACCTCCTCTTGCAATCAGCCCACAGTCCCACAGCTGCATCCTGAATGGGGTCCTTTCCTCCAGCTGTTCACCTACTGCAGGAACAAGGTTTCTGAGGAGGAGATGAAGTTCAGATAAGGTTGTGTTTACAGTTTTCCTTGGCATAGGAATATCTTCTGTTTCTTAGAGCCTCACGCCACCAAATTAATTTAATACTTACAAACCCTCGCAGGGCAATAACACAACAAACACCGGAATTTACAGAAGATGTAAAAGGCAGCTATAATCAGAGATATCTCAGCAGTAACACCGCGTAATTTTTATGTCATCTTTCAATCACAGTTCCCTTAATGCATCCTTGAAAAATGAGGACCACATAAGTCACGGCAGATTTAATAGCCAGGTAGATTTATACTGGAACAAAGCCAGAGGCAACTTCACATGTAAAATAGCAGCGTTTGGATTATTTTAAGTACTATTACCCAGCTGAGCTTTGGTTTTCAACTGTGTTAACAACCCCAGGAGACTCTGCGGTATCACAGAATCTTATGAGAAAATGTACATATATATGTATAAAAATCAGTATTACTAAAATCATTTACTCAAATCCATTTATTAAAATAAAGCCAGCATTTTCCATCTTGCTTAGTTAACGGCAGTGAGTTAACTGATATCTCTTGCCTGCAGGCAGGGGACAGGCAGGAGCTGGGGGCCGTGGTGCTGGGCTGACAGAGTGGGTAGGATTGGGGCAAAGGCAATATCCACAGAGCTGGGGAGAGGTGGATGTTATTTAGCCTCTTCTGTAGTGCTACCAAGGAGTAGAAGGGGAGAGAACGGCAGAAGAAATTCTGCCATTACATAAGCCCCCATTAAAACTGACAATTTGATTTACTTCTGCCAAGAGTGCAGGCCAAGCAGAAGAACAGTTTTTCTATCATAAACGTTTCTCACCGTACAAAAAAATTACGCTTACTTCCCAAGCATGAGAAAATGTCACTTTATTAGGTTGTGGCTAATTAGTCCACGCCAGTGGCTTGCGACGAAACACATCTGCGCCCTTTGCAGCGAGCAAAGCCGAGCACGGGGCTGGCTCACGTGTGGGCACCTTATGGGCTGCTTCAGAGGTGAGGGGGGGGCTGAAGAGAGCAGAAACCCACACATACCTCAGAGAGAAAGGGCGAGGAAATAAAAAAACCCACCTTGCAGGTGCTTCCTAGTCAGGAGGGGAGGACTCATGGGCTCCACCCAGCTCCAAGGTTTCAGTGGATTCTTGTATTCATAACCAACAGGTTTGGTTTGTACTGCAATTCTAGAAAGTTCAAACTTGTTAGCGTAACTTTTTACCAAGTTTTCAAATTAACGTGCACAAATGAAAGAAAGTTATCCCCCCCAAAAGCAGCATTCAGCTGTCCCCTCACTAACGCTGATGGGGAAAATGGGGCAGCGGGTGCAAGAGGTTTGGTACGATCCTTCCAGGGACAAACTGCAAAACGATCTCTCCAGCCAACTGCAGGAAGGAGCCAGCAGCTCAGTAAACAATCTCAGCTATTCTGTTTGATGAGCTGCGTGGATGCAGTGCAGAGGGGATTGTCAGGGCGGGAGATTTGCATACAAGCACATTCAGCTCATTTGATGCTCAGGAAAACTCAAAAGCCCCTCACCTGAGCCCGATCCCCCTGGTGCGAGCTCACGGGACGTTGCAATCTACTTACATGCTTTAGGGGGACGTGATGGTGCCTGCTAATCCAAGGGCACGTTGTATTTGAGTATTCTTTTAACAGAGTTAAGTAGAATTCAAGTCCCATAAGAAAAAAAAAAAAAATCAGTTGCAGTGAAATACACACAGCAGCAGCCAAGGCAACAATTCTCCTTACAAAAAAAGTTCTCTTACTGTAACTTCCTGGACTGAGATTTTAATACTTTGACATTTGAGAGGAGAAGCTTAAATGAACAAAAAAAAAAAAAAAAAAAAGACAATTAGTCACAACATCTGTTCCCTTTTCCATTAGAGCCCTCCTAAAAACACAGATATGACAAGCCTACATCAACTTCCAGTCCTCGCGCCGGGGGGAACCACACGCACCGCGTTGCTGCTGCCAACAGACATGGCAGAGCCTCTTGGTACCGACAAATTAATGACTCTTCCACTGATGCTTTCTCATTAAAGGCAAGTTATGCACTAGGGCTTCCCACACCCACAGTCAGTCCATCGGCTCTACTGCATGTTATTACCCGTTTGGAGGACGTGCAGTAGACTACTTCCACCTTCAAACCATCAGAGCTGCAGCAGTGGGGCGGGGTGGGAGGCAAGAATAATCACTATTTTCCACTGCTTTTGTGGTCATAGTAACACATACATTGAATTCTGCTCTCTGAGGAGGGCAGGGAACAAGCAAGTCCATTATCCGATTGACGGCTGAGCAACAGATTTATCCCCAGCCAGCTGAAGATGCAATTATAGGACACTTGCTTCATATGGGGGGGTTAAAGTACCTTCTATGCCACATATTTCCTACATAACCTGGGACCAATTAGTTAGCTGTGGTGTCCCAACTTGCCCTTCACCCTGGGAAGCAGGAAAGTGTTTAATCATCTTTAATTTGTCTTACATTACGACAGTTCCCAGTTTGGGATTGTGTGCAGACTCGGCTGATCTGCTAGAGCAACCAAAAGAAAAGGTTAAATTAATTTGGAGCAGACTTTTGAAATATTCTCTGCAGCTCTGGGACGTGATACTGGAGATGCAGATTGAGTCGGGTTCGGTGCAACCTCTGCAATAACATAAAAAGCCCACAGTTCTCTTGCAGATCTAAATATCATTTGGCATAAAAACGTATGAAAAATTTGGTTCACAATGTTCACGAGTGGATAAACGTGGGGGAAAAAAATAGTGGGAGAAAAGAATAAAGAAAAAGCACCAGGAGTTGTGGGCAGCCCTATATTCAAGTGCAAGATCCAGGCTAAAATCGAGCATCTGCTCTCAACAAATCTGACAGGATCCTAAACAAAACCTCTCACTAATCTCAGATGCTGACTTTTATTGCAAAAGTCTCCCCCAAGACCACTGGTGGATAAACTTAAGTGGCAACTCACCTGCTGAGTCAAAACACGTCAGGGGGTTTGAAAAAATTTTGTTGAGTCGAGAAGAGTCCTTTGTCGTTCCTGTCCTTGATGGAAACCCACTGGAGGGGGCAGAAATTCGTGTTTCCCGACCTCTGGGGCCGTTGTCACAAATACTAGAAGTGACTGAGCAGACGTGCCGAGGAGCACTCCCCTGCACCCGGCTTTGCAGGCCTCCAGCTCCATGGGTAAACCCAAAAGTCTAACGTGCACGTTAATCTTGGTTTAGGAAACGGTTTTCAACCACTCCGCAAATGTCTTCTCAAATCTGAGGTACCCAAAAGCCTCAAGTACCTTCCTATTGAAATAAAGCACGAGGAGGACACTTCACCGTTTAACTAGCGATGTTTCCAGACGGAAAGTTAAAGCCGGCGTGCATTCACCGTGTCGCTGAAGCCACTAACACGAGCACAGTTGTACTGATTTTCACCACCCTCGTGGAAGGAAACCAACTTTTTTGTTCTCTCCCATGGTTTGTAAAATTTATTTCAGAATTTTAGCTGTGCTGGGTATTTTCAGATTCGGTACATGGCTTCTGTGTGATAGCGTGACAGCTGTCATTTAGGCGGTTTTTTAAGTTAGTTTTTCTTTTCTTTTTCTGTGGAAGCCACAGATTTTTCTCTGTCCTCTCCACACACTCTGCTCTGGTGAACACAACAGTTACAGGACCAGTGTGCAAAGGCATCCCGGGTCTTTTTACGCGCTGCCTCCTTCGTTTCACTTACAACAGGTTTATCTTGCTGAACAAAGTGAACTACAAGTACCTCGGAGTCATGAGAGATGGCAGAGGCAGCAACTTATCTTCAGACTGACGAGCCTCCTAGACACCCTTGGGTTTTGCAGGATAATAAATGAGATGTGGTCAGAAGCTCATTCCCACCCGGACAGAGATCAGTGTGCAACCCATTTGTATTGCTTCCACTTAAAGCAAATGATGGCTACACACTTTTCCCAAAAAAAACCCCAACAAAAACCCAACCCCAACCAAATAAAACGCATGTCACCTGCAATCTTAAAGTTGACAGCTATTCTATTTATTTTTCCCTCCTGATTTATACCCCTTTAAATCAACGGCCTGAAATTACAGCCTTCCCATGGGCGTGCACATCCCGTAAATTTCTGAGTTTTAAAACTACTTTCTCTCACGACTGACAAAAAGTCAGCCTTGGCAGAGCGGGTAATTAAGAAAGTTATGCCTGGTGTCATCGGACGGTGCAGAAAAGAGCTTTCCTGGTGCCTCTGCCCACGTCTCTGCCAGACACGGCTCTCCAAGGAAGCGCAGGCTGGATTTGGGGCACACCCCTATGGCCAAGCCAGAGATAAAGCCGAGCTGGCCCATACCCCCCCATTCCTACGGCCGTCCCTGCACGAGACCCCCTCGTCTGGGCACCACCCTGCACACACACACTCCCCATCCTCCCCCTCCTCCTCTTCGCATTTAGGTCAGCTGTAGAATTTAATAGTACAGTACAAATGTAATTTTGAAAAATCAACAGTACCTGTCAGGCTATTTAATTCTGATTACAACAGAGCCAAGGGCCGCACATGCACTGGATTTTTATTACATCTAGAAAGACTTTGTATTCGGGTAAGGCGCCTTCTCCCTGAATTATTACTCCGCAACTTCTCTCCTCATGAAAGTCCTGACCTCTAGAAGTCAAACCCTGGGCAGGAGAGCTTTAGTCTTTATTACTGTGCTCCTTGTAGGAGAATGAATTACCTTGCGATACCTGAAGCAAGTAGGCTGTTTTAAGGATTCTCCTTAAATCTGCTTCATTTGCTGCAGCATTTGAATGGACCGTTGTAATTGTTCTATATATATTTTTGTCTGGAGTTTCACGCCACTTGTCAGAGACACACTACATAAAATCAGATTGAACTTACCGAGTGCTCTGTAATGTAGTGATCCCTCTGCCTGACTCATTACAACCCTCACGCTAGAGCAGTGCCTCCATCAGTGATGCTGTAACCTTTGGGGAGAGGAGACATGGACAGCCAGACACCTTCCTGCCCGAGGAGCTGGCACGTGTGCCAGGAGAAAGCATTTCTGCTGTGGGTTTGGGGTGGTTTGGTTCTGGTTTGCTCTTTGGAAACTCACACAGTAAATCCACTGCCCGATGGCACGCCCAGGTCAAGGCTCACAGGCAGAAGCAGCCCCTTGCAAGTTGACAGTAAATGAGGGTCATTCTGCCCTTCTTGGAGCTCACAAAAGCTGTTCCCATCACCAGGACTTCCCTCAAAACCTGGGATATATATACATTTTATTTTTTTTTTTAATTATTTTTTTTTCCCCTTCTTTGTGATGCTGGAAGTTTTTGGCCAGATGCTGGCGGGGCAAGGGAAAAGCAAGAAGACATTAAAGCTCACGACCCATTGCCCTTGTCCCAGGGACACAGAGGGCTCTGACACTGAGCCATAAGCCCAACATGGGCTTTCCTGGCGGATTTCCCACTTATTCCACAGAAACAAGCCTCAGTGGCCAGACACAAAGCTTAGCTATCAGCTTGCACTTTGCCAAAAGCCAGGAAAGCTCAGCTCACACAGCAACTGGGGCTTTCTTTAAATGTCATTTTTAATATTTAATCACCCTGGATGGCCTCAACATTTACAGCATAAGCCCTTCCATTGGGAAGTTAAATATATAGCCCAGATATTTAAGGAAACTAATTCAGAGCCACATAAATGTAATTGCACTTAACGTGACCTGGGAATGAAATCACACGCGGTACTTTTTTTTTTTTTTTTTTTCCTGCAGGATGTTTAAACCCCATTTTGAATGCATTATGTTAAGGGAATCTCTCTCAGCGTGTTGCTTGGATATATTTCACTAATGCTGAGTTGTGCAAGCAATCCAAAGCACCCAGGCTTGAAAGAGAAACTAATGATAAGTATGTATACTCTACTATATAGAAGCTTTTGTAAATTGACACCTGTTTGCTCAAGCAACCTATTAAAAACGCATTTCCCAAAAAAACCCAAAACACAAAAAAAGGTGATAAGAAGAACAGTAAGTGAAAGAAAGACAATAAGGAGGAGTAATAGATAATACTACTTTTGTAACAGAAAAGATGCAAAAATACCCTGATGGTAAGCAATTATGAATTGAGTGCTTTTCTATTATTTATCAATATATCTACCAATCTCAACCCAGACTACAAACTCCTCACACAGATATTTCCTCTGACAGGAGTTGCATCCCCCCTGCCTCCCCAGCTCACGGCATCCAGCCCCGCTTCGGCCTCATCCCACACTTGCAGTCTTGACCTTGGTCACACCACCAAGCAAGATGCTCCAGGAGAAAAGGATTTTCTTCAAGCACCAAACCAAGCTTTACCGCTCTCCACGGAACAGTTTCTCTTCATAACGAGCTGGGAAACACACACTTCTGTCTTTGATTAATCAAGAACTGAAGCGAAACGCCCATCTGTGCCAACGTAAGGTCTGCAGATGGTTTTGTTAATGATTTTGGACCCATGTCTTTCCTGCACAGGACAGGAAAAATTCAAGCTAAAGGGTAGCCCAGAGTGGCCCTTGCCCTTTTCCTTTTCCTCCCTCTCTGAATTGCTAGGACCATCCCAGCTGATATCTTAGCCTTCTCCCTCAAAAATGTGGGTGCTATTTTCTCACCTAAGTACCTCAAAAGTGGCAAGCGAGCAGCTGGAAGAGGTCAGGTTTCATCTTCCATTTTGCCATAAGTGAAACCATAATTTACAGAAGTATTTAGGAGGGGAGCAGAGATCCCAGCACGCAGCCAGCCCTCCCCGCGTGCTTCGGGGTTACACATCGTGATGAATCAAGACAAGAGCAAGGAGAGCAACAGGGGCCTTTTTTCCAGGCATAATAAATGAAAGCAGAGGGGTATTTTTTCTTTCAAGTTGACAACCCAATAACACAGAAACACGGTCACAAATCATCACACCAAAGAGGGATTTCTAACCCCTGCCAAAGCTCTGCTCTGTCCGTGGAAGCTGTATGTATGATACCTCTCAGCACACACCCCAGAGAGTAATATTTTTTCGGATCAGAAACAAAAATACCATCACGTTTTTGACCCACTGTTCTGCCATAGTTCAAGGAACATATTTAATGTATTCTTCTTCATATCAAAACAAAATAATTCAAGTAGAGCAGGCAATTTCTATTTGGCAAGGGGGTCAGGAAGGAATTAAGGTTTGCGGAGAAGCCTCCCACCGCAGCTTGGCCACACTGGGCTGGTTGCCCACACAACAGGACTTCCCTGGGAAAATCACTGCAGGAGGATCCCCTTCCCTTGGGAGCCATAACAGCAGCCGTAAGGGCTTCTGAAACCATCCCCAGGATTTCTGAGGGGCAACGCTGCACGGGGCTGGGAAACACACCTTATCTCTTCTCACATCTCAGAGAGGTTCAGGCTGAAAAACAACGTGCCCTGTACCCAGCCAAGGGACGTTGCTCCGGCTGATTTACCATTACTGGGTTTTATTTAACAGGGATGTGGGAAACTGTCAAATGTTTTATCACCCGTGGCAGTCAGGGCATGATACATGCTGATATCAGCCGAAGATTATAACGTAATAGTATAAAGTCTTATTGGAGAGAGAATGGAAGCTGGAAATCTTGGCTAGCGATCACTCCTACCTTTGTAATGAGTTTCTGGACCAGTAGGGGTGAAATTGCATGCCAAAAAGCACGTATAATTTATCCCTTGTTTAAACACTGGCAACCCAATTATTATTTTCAGAATCACAGAGTTTAACTTATCAATGTGTTATTGAACAAGAGTTTTCTCTCGTTTCACATAACACAGCAGAGTGGGCTTTAACGATCAGGGAAACCCACACCAGAGCCCCACAGCTGGGTAGTGGGGAGAGGGATGTAATATCGATGGGCACCAGCCATCAGCGCCGGGATGGGCCGACTGATCCCAGACCCTGCTCCTCCCTGGGACAAGGATGCTCTTGGTCACCGTGTACTGGGTGCAATAGCACAGTTTGTGCTGCTCGTGCCTTTGAACCTGAAGATAAGGGAGCTCAGCAATCGTTGCCAACAAAATCACTGTCATATTCCCCCCAAAAGTGCACTGATCTGCTGGGGAACTAAATTCCTTACTCTCCTTGACAGAAAGGGGGGAAATAAGTTTATCTTGAAAGACACCCATCTAAACAGACAAATGCTTCTCGGACACGGTGACTAATTAATGAGACTGACACAGAATCCAGAGAGCAGAGACCTTCTGCAGGAAACAAACCCCCGGGGCAGCACAAGACAGCCCCAATACTCTACACCATCCCCTAAAGTTATTTTACTCTTCAGTTTCTCAATCACCTCCGCATAAAACAGGGTTTGGGTTTGTGCCATTTGATCACCAGCTGTTTGAAGCAAGGACTGTTCCTTCTTCTGGCTTGTGGTGGTCAGCCCAAGGGATCACGAGCAGCGTGGGGTAAGGAGCAGCTGCACAACGGGCTCCCACGCCCCACGAGCATCACGGGATCTTCCACATCCACGGGAGAAACCGCAGTCATCTTGAAGCCAACACTTCCTCTGGCCTCCGCAAGATGAGAGGTGGACAAAAGTAAAAAAATATTAGCCAGCCCTGATATTTCAGCGTAAGATAAAAATATAAGGCACGCTATTTTCCCTGCAACGTTACTATGGTGATTTCACTAAGGACAAAATAGCACGATGTTTAGTGGAGCCATGGTTATGAACCAAAGCTCACAAACGAGATACTAATCTGTCCATTAAACAATACCAGGGTTGGTGAATAATAATCAAAAGGCAATTACACAACAGATAGACTATCAGAGCTCACCCCGCTAAGCGTGAAGGTCAAACACATTACATTAACTAGGGATCCGCTGGCTGAAAACCTGCAACTTGGTGTACAGAAATCATTACTTCTAGCTGTATTAATAATGAAAAGGATTGCCAGCACTACTTCATTTACTTGGACCAACACAAAATGCCTGGCCTAAGTATTGCACTAAATCACATGCAAATTGCCTGCATGCAGTAGGTCGAAGCATGTGAAACTATCACGCTGTAGAAAATGCAGATATATACTTTAAGTATACTTTCCACACTTTATAAAGATGTGGTGGATTTTGCTAACTGTTTAGAGCTCCACATTACTGAGAATTTATGACCCAAGTGTACACATTTTGCCAGTTAATGTTATATTGCAAATCACTCTTTCAAGTAAAAGGCATTCATTACACGCAGAGACGCTGTGACTGCTGTGGGTTTGTAATGGTTTTCCTTTTGGGCTGTTTATGAGTTTTATTTTTGTGCTAGAGTCTTCTTCACTTGCTTTCTGCCAAACAATAAATATCTCTACAAAACTCTCAGACAAACTTGCAGGTGTCACAAATTTGTTTCTCACCGGGAGCAACGCTCTTGCACAAAGACAGGGCTATGTGCCGGGCTGTTCAAAGTGCTTCATGTGGATTTAGAAATTACAAAGAAGAAAAAAAAAATAAATAAACTAAGGTCCCAAAGCTCTGGTAGAGCTAGAGCAAAGGCTCACTTTGCTGAGCTGGGATAATGTGCTTTCTTATTCTTGAACTTAGGCCTTAGGCTCATAAACTACTCTTTTCCCACCTTATAAATTTTGTTATCTTCTCACCTGCTGCTGGAAATTGAGAAATGTAAACCAACGTAAAGAAACAGAAGATGGTCATGGCAGGAGCAAGAAGCAGTCTGTATTTGGTCACAAAATAGGCTGGGATGGGGAGAGACGATAAAGATGCTGCTGACTTTTTTCTAATCAAAGCCCACACAATTTATATACGATCAGCTGAGGAGCATCACCCTAAGCTGGAGAAGAGCTGCTCAGTAAAAGGGGAAACCACACTGGGTGTTACTAAAGGAGCCCAGAAAAGAGAAACCATGAGACATTTTGTTGGAATTACAGCCTACAACAGAAGCAATAACCCGTTATTTTCTTGTCTAACAGAAGTAACTGCTCTGATACCTTAAAGAATTTATTTTCCCAAACCTCTGCCCTCCTCCCATCTTTCCCCTCATTCATTCTTCCCGGGAGATGTGGGCTTGTACTGTCTGGGCTCAGAGCAAGGAGCTTCCTCATCCTGGGGAGACAACACCGAGCTGTGGGATAAATTCTTTCACAGCCAAAATATATGTAATTTCATTACTTGAGTGACAGAAACCTACTCACTGTTTACATCAGGATTGCCATTATTCGGGATCAATGCGATGCGGCAGCAGGATTTAAATCTTGCCTAGCAGCAAGGCAAAGGAGCAGCTTCTCCAGACAGGTCAAACTCATAACACTTTGTTCACTTTGTAACAAAGACCAAAGCGCAGCCTCTTTGAAGTCTCTGGTAATGGATCTGTATTAAAAAATGCTTTTTAAAGTCCCCAGGCTAGACCATTTTGTTGCTACTTAAATTCTTCCCGGCAGCACAGCACAGGTTACAGGCAGCTCTCAGGATGCCGCCCTGTGAATGCCAGGTTCACCCGCTGCAGGCTGTGCTCCACAGCTTTCTCCCAGGAAACAGCCCAAGAGCTCAGCCCATGGCATCACAAGCGTGGCTTGGCCACCACAGCTTCACTCGGGCAGCGATCGCTCACACTACCATGCACCAGATTAAAAAAAAAAAAAAAATCACAGTGATTTCTGTCCCCATTACATCAAGCCGTGCCCCTACACTGTAAAAAATGGCCGGTGGGCTCCACGTTAGCATGGAGGACAAGAATTTTAATTTTTTTTTTTAATTGGACCTGCCAGATTTAAGGTTATTTCCAGAAAGCTCTGGATGAAAACAAGCTACGTTATAATTATGTTTAAAATTCGGCTGGTTTGCCTCACGTCCCCGAGCAGTGCAGATGCTGCAACATCCACGTGAGCTGCTGCAACTCAAGCCTCGCCCCAGCACTCCCCATCTTCAAAAAAACCCTAATGCCATACGTTTAATTAATGAAGCTACAACAAAGCATTCTCTAAAGACACTTGTAAACCGATAAGCCTCCAGTCTTACAACACCCCTTTTTATACACTCTCCCCAATTTCTTCCTTATTTTTAATATTGTTGGCTTTCACCAACAGTGGCTTTGGGGAGCACACAGTTGCTGTGGAGCTGCTGCAAGGGTGTGAGGGCTGGCATCATGGTTGCTTCAAAATATGCACAAAACATTGCAGCCAGATCAATGGAAATGAACCAGCTGGAAACCAGCAACCAGCTGGCGGTTCCACTGCCACGGGTGTCTCAGATTTTAAAACATACTTGAGTTCAGGAAGGAAATGCCACGGCCATGTTAGACCCCAGGCGAGTGACTTTTTGGGATGCTCTGTAAGCCAGAGCCAGCTCCTCTCTCGGATCCTCATCCCTCCGCTTCCCAGGGCCGGGGCTGGGAATCCTTTCCCTGGGGAAGGGATCTGCAGAGACAGCATCCGCTGGTCTCGGTCCAAAGCTCCTTGAACCTCTGTCCCTGCCTAAACTCCACAGATGATATAACAGACTTTTCCCTCCTTCCCCACAAATGCAATATCTGCTGGTTGGGGAAGCGTATTAAATGAAATAGAAACAAGTCAGGTTTGGCAAAAACGTGTCACTGCTAGAATTTGTCCTTAGATGTAAACGACATCATTGGATGCTCTAAGCAGAAGGGGAACTGGCCCACAGATCATCTGCTCCTTTTATCATCTTTTTATGCAGGGCTTTTACTTAGCAAGCCCATTTGTGTACAAAAAGGGCATTTTCCAAGACTCTTCACAACCCCCACAAAAGGCACTAACCCAAAAATCTTGTAATCTCGGTCAGATCCGTCAGGAAATTCCGAAAGTATCCGTAAGTAGAAATACACAAACCCATCGAATTCGTAAAAACATTAAAGCAATCACTGTATTTTCAAGTTCTTCTCAATATCTGTTATTCTCATTTTAAGTCTAATTCCTGGGGTGCTGATAACAGGGTGGTTCTCGCTCCAGGCTGAAGTTCAGGTCTCACGTTTCCATTCAAAAATTCTTTTCTCATGTAAAGGCTCTGAAAACTTTTATTAAGTACTCAAAGATGCACGCACAGATCCGGTTCATGAACCGGAACAAATATTGCTGTACTTTGTCCATCTCTAACATTCAAAGCAGCATGGAAAGCTGATTTACTAAAGCTTCTCACATTTTGCTGCAAGTAGAGAAGATATTTCTTTGGTATTTAAGCTGTCGGTGAAAGCAAGACAGACCTCTGCTAATCGCTGGTTTCTGGGGAAATGGGAGCTATTTAGATTTGGGGGCCGATTTTTTTTTTTTTAATTAGCTCGTAACACTTCTTACACGCAGGAGGTCACAAAGACCTTTCTACTTACCAAAGAGTGACAACACGAGCAGAGGAAAAGCATAAAGATTTCTAGGCAATCCCCAGCCAAAGTGTGCTTACCCTGTACACCACCACATACCCCCCTTGCACGCATACGCGGTGTCGCTCCTTGGACCGCCACATCATTTCGGGTATCAGACTGATCCAGCAGCATCCTGGGCTCCCAGGGCACAGAGAAATCTGCAGGTGAACAAACCCCGAGGAGACGAGTGACACCCCCCCGGTGTTCCTCACCCGTCCCCTTCCCACACACCCTCCTGATGCCCGTTACCCGCACGCTTCAGTCCGTGAGCACCTGAAAGAAGCCCCTGGCCCGGCCCAGGAAGACACAAGGATGTATTTCTCCTTTTGTCCTCCCCCTTATCTTTAAACCCCGAGGGTACCAGCAGCCTCCAAACACTTGTAAGTGCAGCATCTGCAGATCTCAGGCACGGTACAACAGCAGCGAATCGCTTCCGTGGTCAAAGATCAAGGCAGCTTTAAAATGGAGGCCAAAGCCCGCAGCAGATACCATCGTAAGCTTTTCTTAGGCTACAGTTTATTTTATGATACATCTTAAAACGTCCCTGTCACGTTTTACAGCTGGTGACCTTCATTTAACTCTGCCAGGCTTTACGATTTAAACCAAGATGCAGACCATCATCCCCACAACCCTGGGAGCCCGCGGGTACACAAACCCAGTTTCACCCAGAGATTTCCCGCAGAGGAATCACTCCTGCTGCACCCAGCCTCATGCCACAGCCAGTAGCCCCCCTGGCTCCCCACCTCAGCCCCAGGGGTGCCACTGCATCTCCAAACACCCCAATTATCCCTCCCAGCTTGTTCTACACTCTGGCACGTAGCGTATGTGCACTGAACGCAAGATCCTAACGCCTGCCTGTACAGGCAACGCATACGGGCAAAATATACCCGCCCAAGGCACTCACAGGAAAAAGGCAGCAGAGGAAACTCCCAGGGAGGAGCTCCCAGTGCAGCCTACTGCTAAGCAAAGCGTTTTGCTGAAGAAAGACTTGGCCTTGGGAGAACGGCGATAATGGGAGGGAACGAAGGATATCATCCAAACACACCAGCAATGCGGCGAGGTGTGAGGATGAAGGATAGAGCTCCCCTACAGCAGATGGTGCAGATGTTCCCTCTCATCCATCTTCCATATGCTCCCACTCAAAACCGAGCGGGTCCTCAGTTTGGCTTGGGTTGAAACCCCCCGCTCCCCGCGCATGCAAGGCACAGCGCAACAGGCACCAGAGCACCGCATCTCACCCTACCCAGCATGGCACTGCCGCCCGAGGGGTCATTCTGCCAGGTGGGAAGGTTTTTCCTCCAGTATTTATCCCTGCAGAAGTCAGGAGGCAAGACTCCTAACGCTCAGCTCCATGGATTTGCACGCAGGCGGGATGGAGGACGTGCTGTGGCACGGGGGAGTGCTGGCTGCCGGCACCAGCCACCGCTCGGAATCAGCCGTGGCTTCCTCTTTTCTCACAGGGACACTAGATAATTCCTGAGCCATCCCACCCAGCAGTAAGCCAGCCATCCAACCCTGCCAGGAAACAAGGGATACCAAATCCAATATAACCCGCAAGAGCACAGAGCCCATCTGAAATCCTGCTTCTCATCACCAGGCAGCTGGTGACAGAGGCGAGCGGCAGCATAATCTGACTTTAATTGATGATGAGAATATTCATCTGGGCTCTGTCCAATTTGGTGTGCTTAATACCTTGTGCCTTCTCCACACAGATCGATTTTTTGCATTGGGTTTATGAGGAGTAATTAATATTCATTCAGAATTCAGCAGAATAAGATTCCCAATGCATGAAGATGTTTATTATTTATTCATATTTAAGGCTTGTTAGATTAATCTATTTTAAATTACCGCATGCTGCCAGGCACAATTATTATAATTTATTAGGATAATTTCAGTGTTTTATTTCCCTTTGATGCAACCTTGCAGAAGGTGTATGTTGCTTCTCCACTCTCCCATAAAGCAGCTCGTGCTGCTGCTGCTATCGGGGCTGCAGCCCGGCAACAAGCATCCCCCTCTCTGAAGGGGCCAACCTCCAGATCAGGTGTGTAGGCCACACTGATTTATTTTTAAAACAGATATCCCGAGGTATAGAAATCCTCACATTGCATCTGAGCATGGGGTAGGGGGGTGGGTGCATTCATTTTGGGTAAAACACTAGGGAAAAAAAAAAAAAAAAATCTATGGTGAATTATTCCCAAAGATGCTGGACGATGAACTGCAGTAGCTGACTCGGGCGGTCTGAGGTCACTGTGCAGGGCATATCCCAGCTAAGCAATGGAAAAGGACAGGCCCTGCTTGGTACCTCCAGGACCTGCCTTTGGCCACCAAAGAAACCCCTAAAGATCTTCCCGCTTCTGTTTCTTGGGTGTAAAGAGCTGGTTCTGAGACTTTGCAGGAGTTGTACTTACAGCGAGGGGGTAGGAACAGGGAAATAAGTCTTCAGCTCCATGCTGTGCAAAAGACTTCATCTCATTCCTTTAAAAAAAAAAACCCTACATATTTGCTTAAAAGCTGCAGTTACCATTATTACATTTAATTGATACCCTCAGGGGCTCAAAATGAGACAGGCTTTTATGAAATTTAATAATTTTCCACCAGGACTTGCAAGGTAAAGGTGCAATTACAGCAGCAAGGGCTGCTGCTTGCACCGAGGGAGGGCCAGCTTCCCTGACAGCCCCATGCCAGCGCCCCGTGGCTGAGCCCACACCGCTGCCACACATCGGGCTTTGCCTCCGCTGCAGCACTCACAGGTTGCCTTCGCTCATTTTAGCCTTTAAAAATAATTAAAAAAAACCACCAAAAAACAAAAAAAACAGACCAATGGGACTCAACAGTGGACCCAATCACCCCGTGTATAAACCTGCCATAATTACAAGCACTACTTCACTCAGCTGTGTCCGGCCAGCGATGCTGAAGCGAGCAGGGTGCAGAAATGGGGTTCCCCCACGGCCCAGGTGGGCTTTGGGCAAGTCCTTCCCACATCAGTAAAATGAGGGAAATAACACCTGCCCGACTGGCGGCAAATCGGCCAACACATCCCTTTAAATAATATTTTCTCACCTTTGGAAAAGTCCCTCCTTTATCCTGACGCCCAGGGAAGAGCACCCGATGTGCTGATGCAGGAGGAATGGAAGAGGAGAGGCTGCCTTGAACCCCCCCCTGCCCCGAGCTGGGCGGCTCCGATACCCACAGCACCCCGACGACTCCCCCCCCTCCCCAAAACGACTGCACAGTGCAAACTCTTTTGAACTGAGCTGCTTCATCAGAATCTCCTGAGAGTAAATGCAGCCACAAGGAAAAAAAAAGACCCAACTTTTTAATATAAAAAGAAAAAAGACCTCCTTTGAGTAAAAACAAATGATTTTCTAACAAAGAATGTCCTGGGGACAGGAAGACAATGTCATGCTTTTGATGCTACAATTCTGTACTTGAGATTAATGCTTTCACAGTTAAGATTTTACCCCAATTATAAATCTCCCATAGCAAATAACAAAATACAATTTAGTCCTCTCTAAAGGCAGACTAAATTTTAGCTATTCTTTGCTAGTTTTCAGCTACAGAGCTTAAGAGCGATCTAACAGAATTATTTCAATGTTCCTTTCATCAAATGTCTATTATTTGAATATTATGCTTCTGGTATTTAGGGCATGCCCACCAGCTATAAGCAAATAATATTAGGGTGTTTACATTTTTCTGCCGTTTAGAGAAATATCCATTTCCTCTACTTCGATGAACAGTGGGAGAAAATGCTGGTGTCACCAGGGCCAATCGCCCAGCAAGGAAAAAGCTGACCGTTAAACTTCGACCCAACCAAAACTACACAAATGCTGTAGCCTCTGCACGACGCTCGGGAACGGAAACATTTAATTTCTGCGAATAACCAGGTTACGGTTCCCCTCTGCAGCACGCCAGGGAGGCAGCCCAAGAGCATCTGCATTTGCTGCACGTGGAGACCCCACGTTTGTAGTAAAATGACCAAAAACCAGAAGCAGCAAAAATAACACCAGCGTAGAGCCAGAAGATGGCATCCCTCATGCTCCTTGAGCCCTCAGACTGCTTGGGAAATAAACCCTCTGCTTTTAAGTCATGCTTTTTTTCCCCTCTGGGATGTTTGTCCAAGCAAATACAAAACATATCCAATATTTCTGACACCCGGTAAGCTGTTATTTTAAACACAGTTTCCATAAACTACAAAAGTTGATACTGTTAGGGCCTTGAAAAATATACGATCTCATTAAAAAACGCTGGCACTTAGAAAGATCTCTGGTGGCCAATCACAGCTTGGGAAGGGCTGTAATTTATAACTTTGATCCCCACAGCTAAACCATTTAATCTGATAATAAACATCAATCACTGATTTTTATTGCACCATTTTGCAGCCTGAGCAGAAAACCTTGCTCTCGCGGACAAATTAGGCACCCCAAAGTGACTCTTGCAAATAAATACCGACTTTAATATTCAGCAATATAATTCCACGCGATCAATTTTTTATTCAAGCGCTACTGGAGCTAGGAAGAAGTTTGTAATTACAAAAATATCTACAAAGGCAACTCAGTGCATCTGGCGAGCGAGAGCCTGCCTCTAGCAGCTCAGTGACAACACGTACCTTTACGTCTGTTACAGTTGTCATCAGAAAGTTATTAAGTGTGTCCAGATATTCTGCGTGACAGCCCATAACTCACCATTAAAAATGATGCGAGATCCCATTATGCTGCCATGCAGCCTCTCTCGTTGGCTCGAGGTACTAATCCACCATCTACCACTCAATAGCAGGGGAAATGGAACAGTCAGGCGTAATACATCGTGCAAGTGGATAACTGCCAGAAAAAATAAATCAGATGGAGCCCATTAATATATAATGATGCCAAACTACCATTAATTCAGATACTCTTTCCAATCCAGAGAGCTATTTAAGAAGTAACTGAAATAATGATTTTCCTTTGGACGCATCGAACATCATCATCACTTAATGCCGGATTTTTGCACTCAGTGGAACGAGGCAGTCCGTCAGTATGCTCTCTGAAATGTTCTCCTATAAACTAATATTTTCCAATAAAGATATAATTGTTATTTATAAATAAGTTCCAGTCCAAGTAAAGATGGATGATTTAAGAACATAAAGACTTCCCCAGCCTTCTTCACGAATACCTGCAAGAATCAAGCAGGCAGGCAGCAGCGAGAACATCAAAATCTGCTGGTTACACCCTTTTTAACAGGATTAGCTGGGTTTTTGCTTCAGAGAAGGCAAACTATATCTAAATTTTGTTCTCCAAGAACTCACTTAATAGAATGATGATCTTTACAGGGAAAAAGGTCACTTTTGTCTTCACTTACCACTTCTGTTTCTCCCCAAAAAGACAAATGGAAGAGTAGAGTAAGGAATATTTGTCTTGAGACAAGTACCAAAAAGGGCTGAAACAGGTTTTTAGGGCAGGTTTTTAAACCAACGTTCACATGAAAGTCAGAGAAGTCTGACCAAATGTAAACTATTCCCCATGTCAACCCAACACTGAGATCTTAGGAGATGGCTCCAGCAGCAGCTAAGCCAGCCCAGGGATCCAGCCACCAGCCGTGCACTCTGAGGCTTGGCCACCGCAACACGTGGACAGAGAACGTCTGCTCAGGTCAAAACTCAATCAGTCAGTATACATTGATCTTTTAATTATCTCCCCAGAGCATACTCACCTCCAAGGAGCTTTGCTTACATGGAAAATACACCGCCTTTGTTCCAAGAGAGGAAAATATATGAAGGCACTTAAATCCACGCCTTCTAGTCTTGCAACTCCGTGGATACATTTCAGTTACTGATTGCAAATATTGGAGCTACTCAAAGTGAACCTTCCAGTTGTCTCTGGTAAACTCTCCAGTGTGTATATAAAATAGCTTTAACAGAGACTCACATCAGCAATTTTGTAAGTGTTGCATTAAATCCAGACGGTGTTTTTCATCTCAAGACAGAAAAATGCATATTAATCCCCCAGCAAAGCAATGCACTGAGAATTTTAAACATTTCTGTCACTATCGGTAAAACCATAATACATTCTTCGCTAGATGAGATACTGAATCATTTTGGTTCATTTGGAGGCCATTTGCTAACTTTATTAGGCAATATTCAGATGATGGATATCAAAAGGATATTCACTGTAGAAACAGGCTTTGTTTCTGAAGACAGTAATTAGGTTAACCTCATGAATAAACCCTTTATATCAGCAGCCTGTACAAAGTGAAAGTAAAAATATGCAGGAGAAAATGAGAAAGAAGAAAATAAATTCATGCAAAGGGAGAAACTTACATCTATGTTTAGCACTCTCCATCTGACACTTTTAAAACAATTCAGACGTGAATAGAAAAGTCACAGCACCCAACGTACCAAAACGTATAGGTAGAGCGTTAGAGACGCGATCATAACGCCGTTATGGGCACATAACGAGTATGTGCAATGATTAATGTGTCGTTCAGCGGTTCAGGCAGAGCCAGCCTGGGTGGAAGCATCAGTCCTGAGCACCACGGCCCCGCTGCAAGGGTGTCACGGGTCCCTGCCGAGCCCTGCTCCTGGCAACGGCCCTTCCCTGAGTTGGCTTCAGCCCAAAACCTACATAGACGTGAGTTGTGGGTGCTGGGGTGAAGGTGGAGCTTTTACCCAAGCTCCTGGAGCTGCAGGGGCTCAACATATCTGCACCGGGGGGCCACTTAAGTGAAGAAACTCAGCATTATCGGTCTAAGGGGCTTTTCCAAGGTGGCACATCACCAGCAGGCTCCAAGCAAAGCCACAGACAGCGCCTTGCCTCTCGGCTACACCAGGGAGCAACGAGCCACAACCACTTCCACACATTCTACACACTCAGAATAATTCACTAGAAAGGGTAAGGAGGAAAGCTTGTAAAATCTGCAAGGGTAAATTTAAGCTGGTACGCTCTGGTATAATTTAAGCAGACCAAGCGCAAGCTAACAACATAGTGAACAGAAGAAAAGCCTTCAGCTAACCCAACGCCTCTGCCATGATGGCTCACAGCAGGACCAGAGCACAAGCCCACCCTGCACACCCCTGTGCAGCATCCCCATCCTTGTGCAGCCAGACTCCCACCCCTACACCGAGCGAATGCAGAGGCACCAGGCAGCTGAACGCTGCAAAGTGGTTTTAATGGAAAAAAAGCTTCTTGGGTTGTTTGGGTGGGTTGTGGGTTTTTTTTTTTTGCTTTTTTTTATTTGTTTTTAAGCAAACCAAATAAAGCAAATACAGAAGGATTTGGAAGAAGTCGATCTAAGTCAGAAGTGGGCTGGAAGATTCCTCCTGGGACAAACAGAAGTGTGGACTGAGAAAGGCAGACCCACCGCAAGCCTGCGGCTTCCACCAACTTCCAGTGGCTACAGCCAACACCAATTAACCTGGTCCTCAACGTCCCGAGACTTGACCTGGAAATGTCAGAACAAAAGGTAAAAAGCAGAGGCAGTAAAGAAAAAAAGGTGAATCCCATTTGCACTACACTGTTCAGTCAATGAATAGCTACATCCTTTCACCCCAAAACATCTCGTAGTTCCTCCACCTCCAGGAAGGTCAGCTCCTTAACAAGTCAAAAAAAATTAAGGACCTCAAAGTAAAATTCAAAATAATGTCGTTTGACATCTTGTAACCCATTAGTTTAACATAGTGCATGGTATAAAACTGCGATTAGCATCAAAAACGAAGGGCCAGCCCAAGGGCCAGCCTGCTGAGTAGTGGGGATGCAAGTTTAGGACACTTCAAAAACAGAGGGCAAAGGCACAAACCACAGCACGGGGCTGTCCCAGCACAGCCCCAGCCTCAGCACCACAGGACAGGCTCCTCCTATAAAGTCTGCCATTGCCCTGGAAGTCCCAAAACAATTTCAGGACACAGAGTGCCCTGAGATAGGTCACCTCTGCTGTAACTGGCTCATTTTAAGAGCCATTACAAAGGGTCTTGAGAAAGAGGTTATTTGATTGTAGGTTTTCTCCTTCAGCAGAACAAAGCATTATATCTCAACACTAACAATGAGATATTTTTCCTCAAGTCAGCTTTAAAATAATGTTGACATTATAGTCAATATATTATATATCACTATATTTATGTCAGAATCTATTGGCATAAAAATAAATCAATCTAAATGCATAGCTCTTGTATTTAAATGAAGCCTGGCAATGCCATATCTTTCCTTCAATTTTCACTCAGCTTCTCGTATGTTTATCAATTACTTCTGACAGATTTCATACACTGGGATATCACCTCTAGTCCCACTAAAAATTATTTTAAGTGAATTTTATATACAAAGACTGGGAAAAAAATCTGGTTTTGGGAGCTCTGCTCTTAAGCAATAGAGTTTTTGATAGCCTAAGCGTTGTAAGTGAAGTTTGACTCTTAACCTCGTATTCAAGGCAGGTCTGAAATGCAGGACAGCAAACGAGGGTCATCCCAAGTCAGCCTGCTCACATTAAAGCAATGACAAAGCCAAACAAGATGGTTTTAAACTCAGGTTAGCAGGTTGATCTACCCGAAAAATACTGACTGTAAGAGATCGCCCACCAGCCACGCAAAACCATCCAGCGTGGAAGAGGCCAGCGGGGAACGCTGCGAAGAGGTTTTAAGAGACAATTCCCCAGCAGAGCTCATCTCGACCAACAGATCTAAGCAGGTCTCTTCCCACTGCTACACTATAAAATAAACCCCAAAATATGTGTATATAAAAACATAAAATAATATTTTTTAAAATTGTCATGATCACCTGCAGACATTCCCTGGCTCTGTGTATAAAGCAGAACTTTAAACCAAGCCCTTAAGTCTTTAGCATTAAGTAGGTTAAGCAATTTCCCATAAGCATTTAAGTGACATCTGAGATTCTTTCAACAATTTGCAGCGGCCATAAGTGAGCCATTTCACCCAGCTGCTATAAGGTAGTTAGTTCACTTACCTTAATTTGAAGTGGCCAGTTATGTTCAATCATCGTTTCAGCTGACAAGAGAAATGCAGGATGCCAGCTCCACTATTTCTGAACTACTGACATTAACAGCTGGTTTATATCTACAGACAGAGCTTCGTAAATATGTAAACACATCAATTAATTAAGATAGTAACATAGATTTTAATAATTTGAGGAACAGCCTGATGTTTGCAGATCCACAGATGCTATATAAAAATACCAGAAAGAGCAAAATTCACTTGTTCGGAGGAAACAGAACAGGAACTATTTCCTCCCTTCTGTTTGCCAGAAGGCCCCACCTTTTGCTTGCAGAACAAAAATCTCAGCCTTAAATCCACAGATACCCTAAGATGGATATGTAGGTTTTCCTCCAAAGGTGAGGTCCAGCTACAGGACCCAGCTGAAACCTCTCCAATGGCACCTTTCTATCCAGATCAAACAAAGCTGCCCCACAACACACCCCCCAAAACCACTCAGCAACACACTGAGTAACGCGCTGGTCTCCAACGTGAATTATTCCCTAAGTGACATGGACCGAATCACTCCCAAGGAAACGGAGAAGACCAAGAATTTACCCAGCCTGGAAACAAATTCAAGAGAACTGAGGGGTTTTGGGGGCATAACTACCTGGTTGGACCAAGATTTCATGCAGCAGAAACTTCTCTATCCTGCGGCAACACAAAAAACTGTAACAAAAGAACAAGCTCTTGGTAGAAGTGAAATTACAGAAAACAAGAAGGTTTTGTGATGGGAACACCGAGGCCTGATCACGAAAGGGGTCAGAAGCATTTCTTGTGCCTGAACATGCACACGGGTACAGGAGAAACCACTGAGCACGCATCACACTTCTCTATGAAGGACACAATTCAGGTCTTAGACTGAAAAATCTGAGGATTTTTTTTGACCACTCCTTTCTTTCCCATCCAATCCAGAAGGTTGATTTATTTTTATTTTTTTTTTTTTGCGAGAGAGTTGTTTTAAATAACTTTGCTTCGTCTAGATCAGGAATGACAGCAGGGGTAACTCCAGCTAGAATTTAAACCTACATCATTTTACACAACTTCAGGCTTCGCAAAACACATCTGATTGAGGTCAAAGGGATTTTTGCTGAGGATGACAACGCTGCCAGTCAACAGCTCCGGTTCAGGGCAGGGGCTGCGGTGTCACCTGTCCCGTTGTGTGAACCAGGGGCCACCAAAGAGACAAGACAACGGCCGCAGCCATCGCTGCCTTGATACTGAGATGGCAGCAGTTAGTTCTGCCCTGAGACTTAACCAGCATCTCAGCCAGATTCTCCAGCGGCGCTGTGGGGAACAGGCAGTTTTTTCTGAAAATTGGGCTGAAGACAACTGTAGCAGAGTTTGAACAGCAAACCACAGCAGCCTCGGGCAGCCGACAGGGGACACAAATGGGCCAATACTTCAGGAAATGATAGACATCCACATTTACGATTGCTTGAGCAGGACTAGGTGACCTCCAGAGAACCCTTCCAACCTCAACCCTTCTGTGATACAGCTTTTTTAAAAGGCAAGTTGGGTCACTTAATTACCCTCCCCTGTTTTATTTGCATGAGAAGAAATAAAAGCAACCTCCTTCTGGTGAAAACTGTTGGTATTAATGTTTGTCTTTGGAAACAAACCTCTAGAGTCATGTACATAAGTGACAGAAGCGAATGACAGCAGTTGCAGCCTTGAAATAAGACCTTTTGTCCCAATACAGAAAACTTTTCTTGTATATTAACGTTGCAGTGCTGACCTCTAGTGACAGATAACCCAGAAAACAGGAGCGTTGGTGGGAATAAACCTAATTTCCCACCTGATCTCATGTACTGGTCCAGATCCACACCCCCCACCCTCAGAGGGTGAGCAGCCCCCAGCAACCCTGGGCACCAGCTCCCAGTTAACACCACGGACGTGGTATCCTTATCGCACAAAGCAGTTTTTCAAAGGGTCAAAATATGAAAAGGTACAAAGATATTCGAGTGAAAGTTTGCTGCTCAAATTACATAAAGCAGATTATGAAGAAATTGCTGAGATAATTCAAAAGCTGAGCACTGAGTTACTGATTTCGAGATATTTAAGTTGGTTATTTACAGAACTACCTAGTGAGGGCTAAAATGCTTTTCCATACTCAGGGGCCAGGACCATTGCAAGGGAGCGTCTCGGGAGTGATGTAATAACCCAGGAGCTCAGAGATGCTCCAAGGGGCTCGTGTTGTTGATTTACAACATGAGACAAACCCAAACAGGGCCCGACATGAGAGTGTAAAGCGAGCATTCCAAGTAGATAAAATCAGACAGGCTCGCCAGAATACGCACATCATCCTTCCTGTCGGGAGAAAACTCTTCCACAGTTCTGGCTCAGCTGACCACACGCAGAAGATACAAGGTTTTCCCCTAAATTAAAACAAACAGACATTCAGTCATTTCTTGGTTTGATCCTTGCCCTCTTTAGGATGGGATGCCTGCTAACGAACCCCTCCTGGTTCTCTTGCTTTTCTGGGAGATTTGGGAAGTATATGGGGTACAAACTTAAAAAAATATATTAAATTATATGAATATTTTCTAAATGGGACTAACCAGAAAACAGAAAAACACCTCTACCTCACTCCTTTGGGAAAAGGGAAGCAATATCCCCATTTTCTCAGCCTGCAATGAACACACATTTAGAGCAAAGCCCTCCCCAGCCCGCCCAGCCTGGCTCAGCCTCTGCCCCCGAGTGAGGGTGCCTGTGGCTATCCATCAAATTTGGTTTTTTGTCGCTGCTATGGGCAAGCTGTAAATTCACCTCTCCTCAACCAACCTGGGTGCAGCGCCACACAAGGGGCACTGCCTCTTGTAAAACACATGCGGGCTTGAGCCCTTCCCTCAACTGCCCCCCTAAAGTAACCGAAGCTCAGGGGAATTTCAGCACATGGCAGAGCCTGCATTTGCAAAAAACTTCATTGAACTGCCCCTGAGATAAGAGTGCTGGTGCCCGAGGGCATACACCAAGCGTTGGCAGCAGTCGCTGCTTTGGTTGAATTCAAGTGACGCACCATTTCCATTGCAGCTTCGTCTCTTCAGAGGCTTGAGCGTGCTTTAATTAGGATTTTACAGATTTCTTTGAGGTGGCAAGAGACGAGGGCCAAGAGTGACAAATGACTGTCGGGTGTTCGTGTTTCTATTTCTGGCAGGGAGAGCTTTAAAGCGACAGAAAAGCAGCGCATGGTGCCTGGAGCTGCACCCAGCGATGGAGGGGCTGAAGGAAACGGAGAACGGCACCGCCGGGACGGCTCTGTGCCCTCTCGTGGAAAACTATAAATATATCTTGTTACCCCTTACTTACAGCTTCGTCTTTGTGCTGGGGTTGCTCCTCAACGGAGCCATGCTGTGGCTCAGCTGCTGCCGCACCAGGGACTGGACCTGCACCACCATCTACCTGGTGAACCTGGCTGTGGCGGACCTGCTCTACCTCTTCTCTTTGCCCTTACTCATCATCAACTACATCCTGCAGGACACGTGGCCTTTCGGGGAGCTGCTCTGCAAACTGGTACGTTTCTTGTTTTACGCCAACCTGTACGGCAGCGTCCTGCTGCTGACTTGCATCAGCGTCCATCGTTTTCTTGGCGTTTGTTACCCCATCCGCTCCCTCCCCGTCCGGACCCGGCGCCGAGCTGCCACCGGTGCTGCTGCCTCCTGGGTACTGGTGTTCCTGCAGCTCCTGCCCACCTCCGCCTATGCTCGCACTGGCCTCATCAATAACCACACCGTCTGCTACGACATGACGAGCCCCGAAAACCTCCGCAGCTACTTCCCCTACGGCATGGCTCTAACCGCATCTGGCTTCCTCCTTCCTTTCCTCATCATTGTAGTCTGCTACTCTCTGATGATCAGAAGTCTCACCCGCTGCACCGGGGACACCAACCCCACCAGCAGCACCGCCAGAGTCAAGTCAATCCGAACCATTCTCCTGGTCTGTGGGCTTTTTGCTGTCTGTTTACTGCCATTTCACATCACCCGCAGCATTTACCTCTTCGTTCGTGTGTACCGGGTAGGTGACTGCCAACTCCTACAGCGCTGGAGTTTGCTTTACAAGATCTGGAGGCCACTGGTGAGCCTTAACAGCTGCATCAACCCCCTCCTCTACTTTCTTCCTGGTCAAACCAACAGAGCCAGGCTTGCTTTGGAGCTGAGACTGCCCAAGGCACGTCCTCTTGCCAGGCCTGTTGTGAACACAGAGGGGACACACGCCCCAGCAAGACTTGCCCCTTGCTGAGGAAGCCCATTCCTGCAGATTTGTTCTGCTTCACTGGGTGTGAGACTTGGAGAAGAGCCATAAAACTCACCTGCACAACAACAACAAAAAAGTGAAAAATTCCCCTAGTGAGGACAAATTTGGATGAAGAACACAAGAAATACTTTTATGAAGGACTAAGGGGCAAGTTGCCATCATTTCCTGGGGCAGCTGTGACTAAGTAAAGCTAAAACAGATTTTCCAAAGGGCCCATCTACTGTTTCTAGTTGCAAAGAGAACTGTAAAGAAAAATGATAGCAAATAACTGAGGAAGACACCAAAGCAGAGGTAAGCAGTCATCTCAACATTACAGAATCCCAGAATCATCTGGGTTGGAAAAGCCCTTGCAGCTCCTCCAGCCCGACCACGACCCTCCCCCTGACCGTTCCCAACTCCCCCAGATCCCTCAGCGCTGGCTCAGCCCGACTCTTCAACCCCTCCAGGGATCCCGGGGACTCCCCCCTGCCCTGGGCAGCCCATTCCAACGCCCAACAGCCCCTTCTGCACAGAAATCCTTCCTCAGAGCCAGCCTGACCCTGCCCTGGGCAGCTTGAGGCCATTCCCTCGGGGCCTGGTGCTGGCTCCTTGGCTCCAGAGACTCATCCTCCCTCTCTGCCCCCTCCTGGCAGGGAGTTGCAGAGGGCCAGGAGGTCTCCCCTCAGCCTCCTCTTCTCCAGACTGAACCCCCCCAGTTCCCCCAGCCGCTCCCCAGCAGACCTGTGCTCCAGACCCTGCCCCAGCTTCATCATCCTTCTTTGGACGCACTCGTGACATTAGGTAACAAGTTTTTAAAATGCTGTCAGCATATTTCAAAAAGCTACTTCAAGGGCAATTACCACCCAGCTACTATTTCCTTAGCAGCACCCATCACATCAGCACCCTCACTGAAGGGTAGGAACCCCTTCTGCTGCCAGCCAGGACCGTTCACACTAAAAGCACTATAAAGAAAGGCTTTTACCTTACGTGTAGTGTATTTCAGAAAAGGTAACAGAATTATTCTCCACTGCATCTTCACATGCAGATCCTGCCAGCAGCAGGACCCAAAGGTTTCAGGGAGTTCTCTAGCCAAGAAGCAGGGGTTTACCTAACATAAGGCAATTCTAAACGTGAACACACTGTCCGTGTGGTCACGTCTCCATGTCACGCCTACGGCACATTCGCTGTCACTGCAGGAAGGGTCTGGCTCAGAAACCTTCTGTTCTCTCCGCAAAGGCAGCTCAACAAAAGAGCTAACCCGGTGCCCAGAGGAACAGGGAGCTTCCAATTTCTTCCCTCCCACAACAACAAACCCTGTTACATGTTGTTTAAATGCCGTGGGCACAATGGGATAGGAACAAGCTTCGACTATCTGCACAAAACTTGTCATGCAAGAACACGGTAAGAACCTCGGCAAGTACCATAACAGAAACATAATTTGAGTTGTTGTTCTTAGAAAGTGCTAATTGCTTCCAAACCCAGATTTGAGCTACAGGCAACTGTAGATCCATCGCTGCCCACAATGTTTGAGTCACGCTCCTTTGTTCGAGCCAGCTGGGAGCAGCAATTATTCAGAGAGGAAGCAAGGTAAGACAACAGGAGCTGCCAGGCATACGAGACCTAGAAAACACTAGAAGAGCAAGAGCAATTGTGTTAGAGGCTGACAACAAACGATCTAGCTGGGGCACTGCCTGACCAGATCCACACAAGCATCAGAATCAAAAAAAAAAAAAAAAAACAGAAAAGCAGTCATGGTATACACCCGAGACATGGTAGCAGAAAGCAAGCTTAGGAAAAACAAGAAAAGTGGGTCCCATTTGTTCATAACCTCTTCATAATACTCAACTGTAAGGAATCTGAAAAAAAACCCAACAACAAAACAAAACAACAAAAACCCAACAAACAAAACAACCCACCAAAATTTAAAAAAATAATGTTTTTCAAGTCATCTCTGCAACAGCAGTGGCAGCTTCTCTCACAAGGGCAGACCAGATGGCCAGGACAGGGTAACTGCTTCAGCTATCCAATTTTACATATGCTGACACAAGTCAGAGCCCAGACTAAACAGACAGAACTACTTTGACTTATTTTACGAACATTTTCTCCTTATTCAAATCAAACACAATCCAAACCCTTTACTTGAGATGTTGCAGATCACCCCCATCGGAACCCTGGGCAGAAGTGCAGTTGCTTTCTCCCCACCTGAGCAAGGCTGGTGTAACTACAATAACATGGGCAAATTCAACCAGGGAATCCAGATTAAGCCACCCAGTCAGCCAAGGCTGCTTCTGTTTCCTTCTCTAACATTCAGCA
This sequence comes from Athene noctua, assembly GCF_965140245.1. NCBI lineage: Eukaryota > Metazoa > Chordata > Aves > Strigiformes > Strigidae > Athene > Athene noctua. The sequence continues at coordinate 28,012,664 of NC_134044.1, forward strand.
GACGGAGCCTTGGCGATGAGACAGAGCAGCTTGAATTTCCAATCTGTTGATTCAAATTCAACCGAGGTTGGTAACAACTGAAATCCACCCCTCCTGACAGCTGTTTAGGCGGCCACACAAGCTGATTTCAGCACAGTTCCTCGCGGGTAATGACAACTAAAACCATTCCTGCTGTTTTGCTCAGGGGCCACCTCAAAGTCAGGCTTCTTGTGAGGTTCAGGATGAAGAAGAGCTCACTACTGTGGCTTATAAAACTTCCAAGGTCCCTGACGAGAAGCAGCTTGTTCATAAGTATTATCTTTACGGCACAAACGCTTTTGTTGTTCGTAGTGACCTGTATTGATGAAAAAAATCTCAAACGTGCAAAAACACTTGCACACTTGAACAACCCAAGATCTGAAGCATCACAGTGTCAATCGGGCGGCTACTCCATTACTAAACGTTTGAAAGAGGTATTTCATGATTTATATGCATGGGAAGTTTAAATATTTACAGAGTATTTCCACGCTTTAAACATTTCCTTTTGAAGAAATCTGCATGAAACAGCACACTGTGTGTACTTAAGTCTGGGGCTTTCTGGCTTCCTGCTCACGCCAGTGCACATCTGCCCCATCCAACAGAACACAGCGTGAACATATTAGGAATAAAGATTTTCACGTTACTCAGTGACACAGCTCAACTGAACAGCTCTGCTTTGCCTCTTTGCTTGACCATCTGCACAAGAGAAGGAATAAGAGAGCACCTACGGTGGTTAAGATACGCGATGGAATAGTAACCAATTTCTGAAATGAGAATGAGAAAGCCTATTGAAACATCCAGCAATAACCCCGGAAGAAAAGGCATGTCAAAAGGAGAAAGGAAAAAAAAACAACCACCAAACCCTACACCCAATAGAAAGGAACTGAACGACCTGAAAGCTGCAGCAGCAGCTCTGGGAGTCCCCAGGGTGAGCAGCAGAAATGATAGCAGAGATGGGTAATGCCATTTGTATTCTTCATAAGTGACACCTCCCTCGGATATTTGCCCAGATAAATTTAATAAAATACTGTGTTGAACTACTCTTTACCACCATATTTATTAACTCTTCTATAAACACCTCCAGACAAGCGTGTATACCCACCAGCAGCATTTAGGCAAACCATTATAGTCCAGAAGCAGAGCCCAACCTGTAAACTCCGTACTAAAAAAAAAAATAAAAAGTCAGGAAAGCTGTACTGTATCAACAGCTTCTCGGGGTAGAAGCCATTAAGGGAAGCTTTGTGTGGAAAAAAAGGAAGTCTTATAAAGATAAGCAGCTTTCAGCTCAAGCCATTCCAAACACATTGCAGAGAGGACTCGCGCAGATATTGCCAAGTAACACTCCAGCAGCCCATGCTCCAACAGTCCCTCCCCGGGCCAAGGCAGGCAGCCTGCTCGCTGCTGTAGCTGCTGGCCTTATCCCTCCCACAAAGATCACCATCAGGTTTTCTCTATCAAAAAGAAACTGCATTTCAGAATTCAGAAATCCCTTTTCCCGTTTTCCACTTGATGATCAACCCGAACCGATGGGAGTATGCACTGGAAATCTGAAGCACCACCACAGCATCACGAGTTTCTAACGCAGGGCTGGCAGCAAAAGGGCTGGCAACAGAAAGAGGAAGGCTCCATCCTACCAGAAATTTATGAGAGGAATGAGGGATAAGGGAACAAAAGCCAGATGGCTCCCACGCTCCACAGCCACAAATGAAAAAGGTAAAAGAAATCACTGGGCTGAAAACCCTCAGAAGGGAAAGGCTACAGCATCTGGGGCTGAGCTGACACGGCGAGTTACACCGTTTGCATGAGTCCACCACAGTATTTTAGCAAGATGGTTGAGAGTACGGAGAATTTAGGAACTGAAAATAAAAGTCTCAACAAGACATTGAGCTCACAGTTACTGTCATACCACACACAAAATGCTGACCTATAAATAACAGCAGAATTACCTACAACCATGTTAGAATTAGAGGAGAAGCAGGGAGCTGAAGGAGATTAAAAGGAACAGAAGAAAATGCCCTCCCTCCCCAAGAAAGAAAAATGCATCACCCCCTCAGTGGTGGGAACTGCGGGAAAACGTTGCCTTTGGATCCTCCAAGAGCCACTCACCCAGAGGCTAAGTATTTCTCAGAGGAAAGCAGGAGTCATGCTCGCTTAAAAAAAAAAAAAACAAAAAACCAAACCATATATAAGTCTCAACAACCACCAAGGGCAACAGCGCATCGCTAAACGGTCAGGTAAGAAAAATACAGGTACCAGTATCTGTTTCAAGCTTTTATTAAAAAAGACCCAGAATTCACAAGTCTACAAGGAATCATAAACCAACTTGCATCAACCAGTCGCAGAGCCGATAGCGTTTGGTTCGCCAAGGGAACACGGAAAGCAGCAATAAAACCGATCACAGGTCAGTGCACCGCTCCCCTGCGGCAGTAAGCTCGGCCTAGCTCACAACCTGCAACTTGATGTTCCTAGATTGTTCTTCAGAATACAAAACTATTAACCAAAATAGTCCTGGCTTAGTCCTTCAGGAAGATAAAAATCTCCACGGGAAAATATCTTTAAAAAAAAACCAAAACCCTTAAGACTATGAGTTCCATAAGGTCTGCTTAAATTACTGTAGGCAAAAAAATAAATTACAGGTATAATGTAACATTTTTATTGTAACGAACTACTTTCTCTGCAGTCAAGCAATTCATCAAAGGCTCTTATGCATTCTGTGGCACACAAGGACTCCCTGAAGTCAGCCAAGGAAAGCTCACTCACCCCTGTGCACCTTAAGCTCTACTTGCATAGCAGCACCTTGTGCTGTGTACCTAGTGCTCCAGAAAGCCAGATGCTCTTGCCTTTTAAAGTAAGATTAGCTTAGTTTAGGACTAGTTTGCCCAATTACATATGCCAGCCTCTGTGAGTAATAAAAAAGCACTCGGCAGGAGTTCCTAGGAACCAGCTATTCAGCAACAAGCCTTCCACTGAAATTATGGGAAAGCATTAAATTTCATTAAGAAACTGAACGCCACTTTTCCCCACTGAAAGCGGTTCCTGCGTTTAACCGTTTTCATTGTTTTTAGTCAGAACCTCTTAAAAACACATTATTTTTCACATTGATCGGGACTTACATGAGGTTATTGCTAAGCCTGTGATCTAGTATAAAACTCCAGGGCTAGCACTTTTTGAACTGTAACACTGAAATTGTATAGTTTAGTTCCCTCCAAAATATTTGCTCGGACCAAAATAAAAAGGTATTCTTTCCTCACATTCTTCTAGAAGAAAAAAGCAGCAGACCACTTCCATCGTGGTAACAAAGCTGCCCCACCCGAGAGGCTCAATAACTTGTACCTGCACCAAGGCTCATTTCACAGCAATTACTGAAACAAAGCTCTCGCATTTCCGACATCACCGTGTAGTGAGATCAAGTCTCAGCTACTGACTCCAGCGACTCACTGAGCATTTTAGAGAGGAGGGTGTAGCACGTAGCTCATGGGTTCAAATAAACAGGCGGGTGGTTCTTCTTCAGCATCTGTGTTATTTACCCACGGCGCAGAGGGGGAGCTTAAGCCAAGTATTTTAAAAATAGGATCTGTGCTTGCAGGAAAGTATGGTGCATCATTCTGCTTTTGCTGGAGTAGTTGTCAGTGCTGGAAACAAAGTTTTGTGAACTTCAGTGTATTTCTGCTTTTGCAAGTGGGTCAAGAGGCTATTTCAACATGCTTCTGTGTACCATTGTCGATAAATAGGAAGAGTAATTATCTGGTAGCTGCAAAAAAAAGTAAAATTAAAAAAAAAAAATCACGCATCATCATAAGCCTGCCCCTCAACTTATTTGGTTCGACAGCCATTGATTCATTTTCTTCATTAGATTTTTAATTACCATTGGTGAGACTTCATTTTCTGAGAACAAGCACACACTTAGCATTTTAATCAGAGGTTGATTTGCTGGCTCTGTCAAAGAGTAAGCCAAGTGCTTAAAATAAACACCTCATTGTTCTATTCTTAGTTATTAAACCCTCTACTTTGTTACTAATACCTGAGCTCCTAGTTTGGAGAGGTATTTATTCCTTAAACTAAAGTCATCAGCTTTTGGCCGTAATTTAGCCAAGTCATCTTCATTTTGACGTCTGAGTCTCTCTTGTTCTTCCGCTCTGGAAAAGAAAATTGGTTTAAGATATTTGCACTGAGGAGTGCAAACCCAAGCAACTCTATCTTGTGTATGCAGTTTCATTTTTAATAACTCGAAAATGCTTGTAATGTTTACAGATGAACACTGGATATCAAATTAAAAGACTAAAATGTGTACAGATTACTCTAATTCAGTGTAAAGAAAGAGCGAGGCTGTTTTCTGCAGTTTCCTTTTATTTAGATTGCAAGACCGGTAGAAAGATAAACCTTTTGGTTTTCAGACATTACAAACACGCTCAGTGAGCTGCTGTAACAACTTTTACTCTCTCTTTATTAAACAAGCTTTCACTCCTTAAAAATAAAGATTACAATACAAGAAGAATCAATTGTCAAAAATCCAGATAAAAGACTGCTCAGCAGTCTGCAGAATTAATAGCAGTCTCCTACAAAAGAGTCAATATTTGACCAGAGCACTGTGGCTCTTTTTTCCGTAAGTCTTAAAGAGAAACTCTAAATATACTTAATTTAAGACAGTGGTTTGCATTAAGACAGTGACAAAGGCAGTAACAGCGACCCGTTTCCACGCTCTGTAAGGCCGTGAGCCTTACTACAGAACACAAAATGCCGTTATATTGTCTCCACCCCCACCACCATGGCAGTGCTGCACGTAAAAGACACTTTCTATAAGTCTTTATCATGTTTGTCTCAGCTTGCAGAGCACCCTCTCCAATGACAGAGTGCAAACACAGTGCAAAACGCTATAAACCCATTCTGTTCCAATCGAGAGATCATTTGGCATTAGTTAAAACTGGTTACAAAGCGTAAAATTTAGCCATTTACTGTAAACCCCCCAGCATGTTAGGCTCTTTTCCAAAGAACTACTGTGCAGAGTGACCAAACTAAACACTACAATTCTTCAAGTTGACATGATGCTGATCAAATGCTCCCCACTTCTGGATGATATTTGCTATTCAAATTTCTTTTCTGAAAAAAACATTGTAATAAAAATTACTGAAAATATTGTTCTACAGCACTATACCCCACAGCATACACCAACACCACCTTTCACAGTAAATACTGGAAGTGTTACACACACCCAGCAGGGCCCAGGCAGATTGAAAAAGCAGCTCTATTTGGACACAGAATTTCTCTGCTCCTGGGTACAAGGTTTTGGGGTTTTGTCGTTGTTGTTGCAACTGTATTAAAATCTGGCTGTGACCTTTTGGCTCGAGGATGACACTCATCACAACCAAGCCAGCATGCTCATCAGGTCTAGGGAGTTTTTAGTTTTCTCGAGCTTTCCTCAAGACTGATGTGTAAAACGCCCACAAATCAGAAGCAAAACCATGTTAAACCCCACAAGTCACCTGGCTAGACCTTGTCGACAGGTAAGTTAGGCTTGAAAAAAAACTAAACCAAGTATCATCATATGGACAGTTACACGATCCAGTTTTATAAATGGACTTTATGGACTTCTCCAAGAGAAGTCTTGTTAGCAAAGTATTTATCTGGAACAAACTCATACATCTCACAGCTTATATATATAAAAAATATATCTGCAGGTGAAATGGAGTTACCTATAAAAAAGTAAAGAATTCCAACAACTTGACAGGCAAATTAAGACCTGAAGAGACTCGCTGAGCTGAATTAGGTCAGAACAGAAAGCATTTCAAAAGAAAAATTCTGTGTTATTCACAGACAAGCAGCTTGAATTCTACAGATGTTATTTTGAAAGCTGTGACTTGCTGCATATTGACTTACTCCTTTACATGACAAATGTTCAACTATGACTAGTCATGGAGAGGGCACAGTATATGTGTTCCAACAGCTCTTAATCACAATCTCACCAAAACAAAGTCAGATCAGAGGAGCAGAGCTTCACATATCTTAGACTTGTTCTACCCTTAAGCAAATGTAATATTTGCTTTAAATATATATTTTTTTTAAAATCAAATTAACGAAGACTTCATCACCATTGACATTACATTCTCCAATGCACATATTTTTAATCCTCACAGCACTAATTAGAACTAGGAAAAGGCAAAACAAGTTTTTGGGTGCTGAGACTACTAGAAGCAGCGTCTTCAGCAAGGTCATCAGGACGAACTAAGCTGCCCAAACTCAGCCTGATGGACGGACTTTGCAATATGTCTACTCTAAAAAAAAGCTGGGTTTCTAGACAGTTAAGTAACAGATAAGCTGGAGTGGAAGGGCCTTTTGTTTTGCCTTTAAGGTGACATCTTAATGGATTTTAGCATACAATGCTGTTTCTCCCCTCTTCCCTCAGTACTGGGCAATTATTTAGAAAGTTAGAGCCTAACCCAGTGTTTGACTCCCTTGTACAGCATTCCACACCCAGCGAGAGCTTCACCTCTCCCTCATTTAGCATTCTCAGATAGCAAATAAAAAAAGTCAACTTTCTACTGCACAGAGGGGATAAATGCAGTGCCCTAGAGCTCAGGGGACATCCCAAGAGCAGGTGACTGATACCTTTATGTTCGATCCAACACCACTCTCAAAAAGCAAGAGCACCTGACTCCAGCTGTTAGGGCTACACAGGGCAACGGACCCCTAACACATCACCAATGCTTTGCAAGACCAAGAAAGAATTTTTTAAGGTACTGAAGGGTGCCACTGTCCTCATTTGCTGCAGAGAGGAAAGCAGGACATACAAGTCTGCCACAGAATCTGCTTAATTGGATGAACTGACAAGCTTTGCTTATTCTGACAATTTCTGCCCTATGCCCACCTCAAGTGCTCCATTTCCTTTTAAAGAAAGTGGATTCCACTTTACTGAAATACCCCTGGCCCCATTTGCTTTCTAAAACCAGGAACTTTTCACTGTAACCAGTAACATTTATGACATAGATCTGACCACAAACTGAGTTCCACGTTAGCGCTGCAATTGAGACTCCAGCCACATTTTTCAGAGACAAGTTGAATTAAGACTTCTAAGTTTTAATAAGATAGCAAGAGGAGCAAGCTGAAACAAAAGGGAAGTCACTGGAGTGCAGTTTCTTCTGAGGAGAGATCTAGCTTTCAACTACACTTAAAAAAAATTGGTCCATGCATTACCTGACATGAAAGCCATGGTAATGTTTGCTGCTGACTGGGTCAAATACACACTATATAAATGCAGCACAGTTTTAAATAAGCAATACAACATTTTTAAAACACTTTGGTTCCACTCAGTTGGAAGGCCACTGAAATAAAGAAAAATAGCAAGGAAGAGTGCCCAGAAAGGACACCTGGTTAATTGCTGCTTCCTCTAATTATTCACTCACAGGAGGCAGAAATATGAAATCCTACTACTAACTGGTAAGAAAGAAAATAACAATCAATACAAAAGGCAGACCTACAAAAGAGAGTGACTTCGGAGAGTAATCTACTTAATTACTTCAGGTCAAACATTTCATAAGGACACTGTTCTTTATACTTACTCAGTTGCAGCTACTTTTTGCAGCTTTTCCCTTTTCTTTGCAGACCAGTTGAGATCACCACCTGCAACAGAAGTAATACACACTTTGAAACTTTTAAAATTGGCCTTTTTGTATTGTATCTTTGCTATCATACCTCACCGCAGAAGCTCAGAGCACTTGACAAAAGAAATCGGTGCAGTCATTTTCTAAAAGTAGAAACTGAGGTAAAGAGAAAGAGCAGCGTGTTCATAATCATCCGAGCAAGGAAAATCAGGACCCAAACAGCTCTCAAACCTGATCCAGGTTTCCACTAACAATGACGTTTTTCTACAATTCAAAATGCCCCATGAAACTAAAGAAAGTGGAAGCAATTTTGAATGAAACAAATGAGTATCCCTCCCAGATCTTTCAGTACTTAATTCTTAAAAAAACAGTCGAGAAAAAACACTGCTATTTGAAGGAAAGCCCACAGAATTAAGTTTTTATATTTGCAGATACACATACAGTCAGGTTTGACATGCAGTTTAGAAAAAGCTGCAGAATATCCTACACATTTGTACAAGTCAGCTGAAGGGACAGGTACTACTGCCCTGCTGATAAGATTTAACATCACACGCTACAGCATCTACACAAATGATGTTACAAGGACAGGCCTCATCAAGAGATGCTCCTGGTTCCGACGCCACGAGCTACAGCACCTGACACAGGACCCTACACCACCACCTGTAAACAGTGCAGCTCAGTAACTTCAAGATAAAAACAAACACCAAGAGGAGCTGAAAACACTTACCAGTGAGATGATTCACAAAATACAGCATGACTACAGCTATTAGTGACACTAAAAAAAAAAAAACCAAACCACGAACAGTTTTAGTTGACAATAAATTTATAACAATGACAGAACATCAGCTTTATATACAGCCAAACACCAACCCAGATTTTTCATTATAATTGTAACTGAGGGGAGATTTTTGCCAGCAGCAGCTCTTAATTACTTTTGAAAAATCTCATTATGCTCTCTGGTAACTCAGAAAAGGTTTAGTTATATTAGTAACAGTCCTCAAACGTGGCCTTTAACTGTTTCATTCACCCAACCTTTTGCTCATTCTTCATTTTTTTCGAAACACTGAAATTACTTACACTAAATTGCTTCAAAGAAAACCACAAAACACTTCACAAGTTAGAGTTACTTTCAACACTACCCCAGTCGAAACCTTTAAGAAATAAATTACTACTGTTTTACAGGAAATATTAAGAAAAGAACCCTAATAAAGCCTCCTGAATGTACAGAATCCATTTCTAATGTTTTTAATACTTACAGCAGACACAAGCACTGAAGAAGACTTCAAGAAACAAGTATCCTCTTGTGTCCAGAATCATCCCAGCTGCTATAGCAATGATTGCCAGACCAAGATTCTGGATAGACTGCATACTAACACACAAACAAAGGATTACCACTGTGCAGAAATTTATTTTTCGAGAAAACACCATTAGCAGCACTGAACAAACAACGAGATTAACTTCTCCCCATTTGTTATGACATATGACAGAGTCACAATTCCACAGTTTTGCAGAAGTTTCTGTGCGCTGACCACAGCCACGTGCTCTCCCACACGGAGACATCCTGAAACTACACAAGACTTCCTGCTAGACTGAACGTGGAGGAAGGAGTCACCACGAACGTGTTAAACTGCTTGATACTCAGTGGTTCAACAGCATCAGGCCACAGTCACTGTAGAGCAGCACAGACAGGCAGATTTAAGTACTTACAAGCCATAAGCAGTCCCCAGCTGGTGTTCTGGAACAACAAAGGCCACCATGGGCCACAGGGCGCAGGCAAGCAAAGAGTAAGCCACTCCCAGCAAACACTGGTGAAATCAGAACAAGTAAACGTCTGTTAGGTGAGATGCATTTCTGCTGGAAACTTCTAATAAATGAGCATATTGGTTTTCCCCTTCTCCCAAAAGAGGAAAAAAAAAAAGAGCTAAAGTAACACTTTCTGCAATATCATTCTAAATAAATATGCACATTTAGGAGAGGGAACTTTTTCCAAGAGTGACCCACAAACTAAACCCTATCTAAGTAAGAGCCTGACTTGAATACCCAGAGGAACAGATCAATGCTGCAACTCACTAGAAAGATAAATAAAACTCAAGGACCCTATTTTTAAACCCTGATACATTGGTGAGCACCGTATGTGGTCTGTGAACCTGAGTTCAAAAGCAGCTTCTCGGGGAATCTGCCCTAGGAATGGGATCAGTAACAAAGATTTTGACTGAGGTTTACCACTATCCAACACGGCACCTTAGAGACAGTTTAAGTAATAGTAATAAGCTTCAGAACTACACTGAAAAAAACAAGTTTTAGGAGAAAAACAAGCACCCAGCACAGTAATCTAGCTAGTGTAAGGTGTGTCCATGAAGCACAAGAGCAAACCTCTGCCGCAGAGCACCACCGAACCGCAGACACTGTGAAGGGACAAGGAATCACCGCTCCAGACAACCCTCTGGTCTAATCCCACCCTTCCCCAGTTGCCGAACACCCTTTTGCACTAAGCAATTACAGAATTACTGCTACAGACAGCAGCAGCCAGTCTTTTCCACCTCAAAAGACACGTGCACAACTGCTGCCTCCCTCCACGAGACACCAAAGCCTGAAGCATTATCCCTAGTCTGCAGATAGCTCATGTCAGCTTTGCCTGTTTTATGAATTTTTTTGCTTTTTCACCATCTTTAGCTTTAAACTCAGTTTCACACAGTATTACAGGGATCTCAAAAATCAGTTTTGAGGACTACATAAACAGTCAGAAGACAGCGGCAACCTATGCAGAATAATTCAGTATCAACTCCATCTCTTATTTTATCATATTTAGCTACACATTTCAGAGAATTAGTTACCATTGCTATCCAGGGATTCCAGAAGGTAAAAGCCAACATAACGTGAGAAGCAAGCGTAGTTATTACAGCACATAAAACCCAGATGATATTCTTTCCAAGTTTATCCACCAGGAGTCCAAAGACTGGGGACATGGGTACCGATATGATATACACAATACTACAACAGAACAAAAATAAGAGAACTGAACACTATACAGGCATGGATGGCTTTAGGTGTTACACAATACAAGTGTCTCCAGATGAAACACCATATTCCCTTCTTACCTGTGAGGCCGTAAGAAAAATGACACAAAAAACCTTCCAAACAATAGATGTCAGAGCTCAAAATTCCCAAAATGTCCAAGGACATGAAAACAATCAACATCCAAGGAAATAGTGACATAATTCTGGAATCGTATACCGACAAGTGTTCTGTTGTTGGGTTTTTTAAGGTTTTTTTCCCGCAAATTCATCTCCAAACTAGGAAAATTTAGTTCATTTAATGTTGCTATTAAACTGCTTTTATCACTAAGAAAAGAATCACTGAACACCAAAATAACATCCTTCAGACAGAACCTTTTCTTTCCAAATCCTCAAAGTGAATATCTAAGACATTTTTATTAAAAAATTACCCCCACACCTCCCAATTATTCCTTGGGCCACGTGAAATCTATCTATCCTCTGCAACAGTAGCTCCCAAACCTCCTCCCACACGGTCCAAGCCCAAAGATACACACACACACACACCCCCCCCCCCAGAACAGAGCAGAAGCACATTTACTTGGTAAATCAACCACAATGTACCTGTTAATTGCACTGGCTTCTTGAGATGAGAATTTGAATTTCTCAATGAAGAATACCCTAAAGAAAACCAAAACTGGTTTAGAAGAACGCACACGTGTATGACATGAAAGAAAAATTAAGCTAAACAAAGGAAAGACACAAGAGCTTAGTTTACAGGAAACTTTTAAATATAGCTCTATAGCTTTGACACAACATCCCATCACAGATCCTCATTTATAATGCATTTAGGAGCTTATTAGCACATTTTTGTCTAAGGATTATTCAAACTACACTCTGGGGAAAACATCCCCAGTACATAACTAACATGTAAGGTGACAATGAGACATTAGCAGCGAGTACACGGTAAGAGACCAGAGTAAGAATTTTTAGAATAGGTGCACAAATAAAAAAAAAAAATCAGCACATGCACTGCTGACTGTCTGTCAGGTCCCTCCAAGTCATCTCAGACTTTTCCATCTCACTCAACACACGCATTGAGCTCAAGAGACCTGTTTCTAATTCCAAGCCTAATCAAAACCCGTTTCACTTGAGCTATTAGACCATCTGTTTCAAAAGGGAAGCCTACCTATGAATGCTTCAAGTTTCAACCTGACATACACCAAAAATCAGTGCAGTAAGACAACTTCAGTCCCAGCGTGTCACGACATTTAAGCCCCCACCTCACGCTCAGTCAATAGCTGATGAGTACAGAAGGAATTCAAACTCATGCCACGCTTTAAGCCTGTATCAAGTTTGAAATCAGGAAATGGAGCGTGCATTATGCTTGTGAGTCCTGCTCAGTCCATGTTAAGCAAGGCTATTTCTCACACAGCTCAGCAGATAAGGAAACTAAAGTTGTGGTTATTTGTATGACAAGTACAGAGAACAACGGCACAGAACAAACAACAAACCACAGCACGGACTTGCTGGGAGAACAGGAACCATCTGGGATTCTTAACTATCAGCCTGCACCTCTCCCTTTGTGAGTAGCTAGCTAAAACCCTAACCAGATTCAGCTGAAACAGCTACAGAAGCAAGAGGCACTTACTTCCCAAGTCCAATGAAGGGAAAAACTGCTGCATAGTAACAGACACAGATTACAAATATGAGCCACAAGGACAAAGAGAAGTCCTTCACATCAGTTAGCTTAATCACTTCACCTGGAGTGGGACAAGAGACAATATTGTTTCAGTCAGCATAAGCACACCTCAATTCCATCCAGATTGAATAAACATTAAGGTGATCACAAGTCACTACTAAAGCGTATATTCCTGCCACTGTCTACTCTCTTGTTTAAAGTTTACACAGTAGGAGTCAGTTAAGAATATACAAGTCCTAAATCAACAGTGCCAAAGCCAAGAACAAACTTTCTCCCACATGAAGCTGGATGTACAAGTTCTCTAAAGCCTCTGAAAGTCTTACGCAGCAGAATTAAATACAAACCATTTTTTTCGAGGAAATGTTTAATCAGCCAGCAAAATTCGTGTCTGAAGCTTCATGTTATATGCTCTTACCTGGATCTCAAATTGACTTCATTTTTAATTGGTCTAAGTTCTCCCACATGGAAAACTCAAAACACCACACACACTGATGGAGATGGGCTGCATGTTTTTACACACCTATTAATGGAAATAAGACCAATTCCAACAAAAAGTACCAGTGGCCATGGCACAGATCAGATAGGTGTGAACCGGAAGGCTCTCCACATGCTTTATAATAAAGCAGATGACAGTGCATCTGCCTGTAAACTGGTGTTTAAAACTGTAAAACTTCCTACTGATTTAAAAATTACAATTAAAGCTGTAACTGTGAAAAAGACAAAGTAGCAGCCACCAAATTACTTAAAATGCAAACCTGCACAGAGGAACTGAAGGGGTCTGTTCCAGAACAAAAGAATGAAGCCCAAGGCAGCTTCAGCCACACCACTCACCCGTTTTTCCTTGCTCTTTACAGAGGAGCTTCTCTGCTCTCTTGTCCAGATAAGCCAGGATTAACGCACAGCCCAGTGAAAAGAGACATGTTAGGCCACCTGCAATAAGGCAACAAGTTTACATGTTTAGTTGAGTCAAATAATAGTTTAGCTTTTAAGCACAACTAGTGTAGTGTACCTTTACATAGCTAATAAAAACTAAGTTTAACACCAGCTTGTCTTATGTATAAGACTCAACAGCTGTACAACCCAAAGAACAGGTGTAAATACTGGTAAAGGTAAAAAAGGTGTAAATACTGAAGCCTGCCACATGAGAGATCTGCCCTGAACTGGAGTACAAACACGTAGCCACATTTATTTAAAACACTAACCACTGCTCCCACTCAGCACAGCCAAGCTCCTTATCTGCACCTCTTAACACCACAAACAAAGCCTGGGCCTCATTACCAGTGCCAGGGCCTTAATCCCCACAGCTCTGAAGGAAAAGATCACAGATCCAAAGGTAGTTGAAATTTCACTTTTCCACATCAGACATCTGCACACACAGTTTGACGTGATACCCTTCAGATGCCCTTTACACAAAGTACATTAAACATTTCATCTCTGTAAGATACAAACTTCAACTTGGGAGCCACAAAAAGAATCAAAAAAACAAAAATCACACAGTGTTTTATCAGATGCAGTAATCATACACTCTGCACAAGGATATTAGCCATTGATACAAACAGTATTTGAATTCCTCTTCCTAGTCTCAAATATATTTGCTCTACTTTCAGGTTAGTAAGAAATCATTAACATGTAAGCACACTGTCCAAATTCAGACAGCAAGTGACATCAATTGAAAATATTACTGACCTATCATAAGAGTTAACCCAAGAGTACTGGGACCAGTATAGCCCAGAAGATCTCGAACTCTAGAGTATATCCATCCCATGATATTCATGTTCACTGTGCTCCCCTAGGCAGAACAAACTCATGTGAAGAATAAAGTATTTCACAACAACACAAATTCAAAAGGAACATTAGGCAGATTGCTTATTGAACAGTGTTTAAAACAAGCAGGTAAGACGCTACACGGGGGAACGCAAACCATCAGCAACAATGACACAATTATTCCCTGCTGGTTTGGTCAGTGTTTGTAATAAATTATAATAAATTAACCATTGCAACAGTAACACGCTGTCACAAACTGAAAGTTTCTACATTAACAGCGTTTTGATGGAGGCATTAGAAGTGCCATAAGATTCACTCAGACACCAAGTTGAATTGAACAGCGAATGTTAAAGCACACAGGATTCCCACCTGATAGGCATCAGGAGGATGCACTTTTTTTTGCTCCCCCCTTCTGCCCCTGGAGAAGGGATCCATGGCTGCAATCCCAAGGCTAACAACAGACAGTAACCACAGCTCAGCTGAGCCAACTGCTCATCGGCAACAGCCTGAACACCAGCCCAGAGCCAGCTGTGACCAGCTCACTCTTTTTTTCCCCAAGGTGAATGCCTGCAGTGGTTTAAGATACCACAGGCTGCTGAAGAGCACCTAACAGCCTGGTCTATCAGTGTAAACCCACCTCTAGCAGCAGTTTAGGGGATTGTATCAAACCAGAGCACGCACAGCTGAGAAAAAACCACCTTACAACAGCAGGTAAGGATGGGAGTTCCTTAAAGCAGCCATCCCAGCTCACTGATCAGAGCCTGCCCTTAGTCCCTGAGCCACAAGCCACACTCCGTTAAACCAACTTCTTATGATACACCTAGAATCAATCAGTCTGATGAAATGCAGCACTGTGACTATCCTAATCCATGCTAGTAACACCACCAAGCTTCTGCAGAAGGTTGACAGATTCTAAATAATCTCATTAACCCATTTCCTTGCACAACCTTTGTCTATTTACCACAAATGTTTAGCATTCTAAAGTTAAATTTCACATCCGTTTTTAACTAAAACTCCCTAGAGAGCATGAGAAGCAGTTTTCCACCTGTCTCCCTGCCAAGACAAGCCACACACCTTAAAGTCTGTGAATTAAAGCTACACAGTTTTATACTTACAATTCTGGCCATGCTTAGTTGTAATCCAAACACAAGATTTAACTCCTTGCCTTTAAACCAACTGACTGCATACGTGTTCTGTGCCACCGCTAAGGACTCGCCGCCTATTCTAAAAGAGAAGGAAGGCACAGAAGAAAACACATTAATTGCAACATGCAAAGCAACAAGGAAGCAGTCCATCAGTTGCTGGCAGTACCCAACGACAGTATTTCAGAGAAATTTATCTGCGTACAGGTGGATTTAAGGCATATATACAAGGCAACAGAAGTCTTAAAGATAATTCAAGAGAGTGTCTTAAGAATAACTAAGAATACAAGGCATCTTAAGTAGTCTAGGAGCAATTATAATTGCCTTTGGTCATTTACAGAAATTAAATCAATGGGCAGCAACTTCTCATTTCTCTTCTGCATTAAAGCACCAAGTGGTATAGATCCTCACCCACACAAAACCAAAAGTGGGCACCTTACCTGGAGCTGGAATTTAATGGAGTCATCTGCCCACCCCCCAAAACAGCCAGTCAGGCTTTCCAACATTTTTGTGCTGTGGCACATTCATAATTTGGAGGTATTTCTTCTGACAACTGCTCTCATTTTTTGCCACCATAGGAGCCCTGTTGTACTTGTTGCTAACAACTTTTTTTACTCAGGAAAATAAGAATTAAGAGAAAAACTAACACATGTTATGAGGTTACTGAATGCCTTTATTTGGGCAGTTTCATAATTTCTGAATTCGGTAAGACCTGCAAAGTCCTGGGTTTTGTCTTCTAACTTTAAGTTAGACTGGGAATGTGACTGAAGATCTCGCATGCCTTGACATCCAACAGTTTTGTCTCTGCAAACACAATAGTTTTCTAGGACAGAGAAAAACAGACCTCACCTCAGAGAGCACATAATGTACTCCTCTACACTTACCCAAATATGAATCTGCCCATGTCCATCAGCCAGAAAGTATTAAGTAGTGCTCCCAAAGCAAAAATTACCTGCCAAATAAACATTTAAGGAGAAGTTATTTTATATTTGAAGTATGGGACAAACTAGAAGCATCTCAAAACAGGAACAAAACTGCTTTTCCCTTCCCGTGGAAGGGAACTCCCTTCCCTTCCCTGTGGAAATACTCCACAGCCACTTCCTACTCATGGCTTTTTGGTTTTTCTCCCTCTGCTTTTTTCGTGAGTATCCAACCCATCCCACCCTAAAACTGCACTCAGAAAACACCTCTAGAGGCTCCAGTCATGCTTCACCTTTACCACCATACCCTACCCAAATACTCCTACATAGTAGTTTCACACCAGTTTCTTCACATTTTATTCCACCCATCTTTCAAGGTTCTCTGTTCCCAGTTACCCCATTTGTTCCCAACTACCCCAACAAAATTCAAGATTCTCCCATCTCAGTTCTCTCCACCCACCTACTCCCATTTGAAATCTCCCTTTATTATACAAAGCGCTATTTGGGCTTTTTTTTCCCACTCCCCACAGAGGAGCTTCAGACACATCATCCTTAACCCTCCCATCTGCACTTACCTGCCCGACACAAACAAAGATACTAAATATTACAGTGCCCAACCTGTAAGACAAAGAAAATCACTTAATGCACAACTAAACTCTTTTTTCCCTATAAAACACTACATTAGACCTACAGCAAGGAAACAAGGGGAGGTTACTATGCAGTAAAAGGTGCCTGGAATAAATGCTATGGCTTGACAGATTCCTTAAGAAAAGCTAGTACCAGGCTGGCATTTCTGAAGCCACTTTACGTCATAAAGGAAACGAAAGGAAGCTCATTTATATCAGTAAATTCAAGACCATGTAGAAAAAAAAATTCAAAAGGCCTGTGATAATTTGAAAAAAAAAAAAAAAGTATATTATAAAGCCTGTACTTCACACGCACTTTAAATCTACCACCCGTCGAACACGAGCGACACGAACATCACGCTCACCGTATTCCAAAAACTCTGTCTATCAGAAAACCTCCAAAGAAGCAAAGAACCACATTGGGCCAGGAATACCAGGCGTAGAGCGCCATGAACTGAGCCGTGTTCACCTTCATGTCCTACGTACATAAGGGAGGGAATGAAAAAGAGTAATTACTCCTCAAGCAACTACAGGGGCACAGAATAAGCAGCCAAGTAGAACTACTTAGGAAGAAGTACACCTCCCGCTCCGTCCGGAACGTCGCTCCTGCCCTAGGCAGCTACTCACCCGCTGCACCTGCGTCTGGAGAGCCGCCGGGTTGTCGTAGCAGAAGCAGCTGCCTGCAAGGAGAAGGGGACGCCTCAGCGCTCTGCCCCGCCGGCCCCCGGGTCCCCGGGTCCCCCGCCCGCCGCCACCCACCGAAGCCCAGGAAGCACATGAGCGCGAGGACAAGGAGGCGGTGCGGCAGGCGCCGCGGGTCGCAGGCGGCGGGCAGGGCGCGGGGGGACCCCGGAGAACCGCCGCCGCCATCATCATCATCGCCGCCAGCGGGGCCCAGCAGCGCCCGCTCCTCCTCCGCCATCGCCGGCGCCGTTCACGTGAGCGCCGGCCACGTGATCACCCCGCGCGTCACGTGGGCGCCCCCGGCCCACAATGCAGCGCGGCTTGTTGCTATGGCAGCGCGGCGCGCGGGCTGGCGGGCCGCCCCCCCCCCAGCCCCTCAGGCCGCGTCCGGGCGTGAGGAAATCACCGAACTGGGAGGTGTAAAACCCCGAGCGGTAGGTACTGCAGGTAATGACCCTGCTGAGGTAAACCAGGAACGGGCCGGGGGCAAAACAGCCCCAGAAAACCCCCCTAAGTGACCCTAAACTGACCTCGCGGCCTGGTGAGGGCATCCGCTAGATAAAACAGGCCCAGCCTGGCCTTTTGACAACAGAATTGTGTCGTAGGCACGCAGCTGGCAGGACGTTATTTCAGCTTTTAGCACCTCTAGGCTCCTTTTCTATTTCAAGGGATTTCAAAGGCGATGCCATGGTCAGATGGCGAGCGAGCCCCATGGAGGAAGGGTGCCTCTGTTGCCCCTGATTAATTTAAAACATAAAACCCAGGAGGTGTTTTGGGGTTTCCTTCAGGCAGGTTTGTCCAGCCCATGTCTATCTCAGCCAGGCGCTTCGGCACCGATGGGTCCTCTCCATGGCTTCTCCAGCCTTTCTCCTCACGGGGCTAGGCTTCATTTTTTTATATTAGTATTTTTCTTGAGACATTTAATAGGAATAAACCTCTCATAAGGAGAAAAAAAAAAAGGGTGTAAACTGCAATAAGCCTACAATAAACATACAGGGAAATGCAAAAGTTTGTAAAATTTCTCCACTGTCCTCCTTTTGGCTATTAAAAGTCATTTTACTTGAGATGTCTTGTCCAAAAAAGGTCTTCCCATATTGGACAAACCCTTTAAGAAGCAACTCATTCACCATAAAAACACCACTGCACAGAAAATGCTCGCTTTTCACTCAACATGTGTCTTTTAACAGAGCTGTCAAAAGAGAACTATGTTCTGAAATTACGGGGCCGCGTTTTCAACTGCCCTAAACTAGTCTGTCAGAGCAGTTCTTTCGGTTTATTCCAGTTGCTCTTAAAAACATGGTCTTAAACTGCAAGGTTTCGTTGCAAAGCACCAGTGCTGCAAACTTGAGGGCGTCCTTGCCACTTGAGGGAGCTCAAAGGTAACGCGTGGCCGTGCTCACCACCTTGAGATTCACAGGGGGCTTATATAAAACACAGATAAAAGGGATCACTTTGGAAAGCAAAGTTACGGTTAGCACAAGCCTGTGTACGGAAAAGAAATGTGGGTTTTTTTCCCTAGCTAACTAGCCTAATTATTCCAGAAGACCATTGTCATGCCATCCAGTTCTTTTCTAGGTCTCTCTGATCCACAGAAAATGGTTTTTGTTTACACACACACACTCTAGTTTCCCTCCAGGACACAAATATGGCTGTTGCAAAAGGCTAGAGTCCCCAAACTATCCTCTTGCTGTCACTCTCAGAAAGAAAATGCTGAGAAACCTCAGGATTCATCGTTGGTGAGGGGAAAGGATCCCCAGCCCACTCTGATCATGAAGCACAGAGCCAGAGTCAACAGAAGTGACTTGTCCATGGGTCACAGAAGCTTTCCCAAGCCCACCCTTGCTCCATTTCAAGCAAAATCTTAACCACAGCAATTTCAGACACACTATACTGTGGGTCAAGGAGGATAATCCTCACCAACGGGACATGAACTGCACAGCCTGCTCCATAAAATGGTAGCTAACGATTCCAGGCTGTTGTACCCAGGAAAGTTAAACTTAACAAATCCGTAGAGTGCCAGAATATTATAATCAAAAATGTGTCCCTATAACTATTTTTTAGCACAAGTAAAGATAGAGAAGTGGTAGGTAAAGCTGAAAGAGAGGTAACTAGCACACTCTCAGACATGCCATTTTACTGCTTTATCATTGTCTTAAGCAGTAATACTTTGATTTTAAATGTACTTTAAACTCTCTCATATCGATTTCAAATCACCCCAACATGTAACTCATATGGGCCAGCACTTGGACAAAAAGATCCCACAGAGACTGTCTCCTGTAACTTTTGATCGATTTTATCAGCAAGGATATTTAAAGGAAGATCTAGAAACACAGATTTTATCTCCCAAGTCTGAAAAAGGCTTTCCAGCCCCACAGACAAAGTAAAAGGCAAAATCACATAGTGAGTAAACATATTAAATGGCAATTTTTGGTACAGGATGATAACATTATGGCCCAGATTCAGCTGCCAGTGGGAGAAAAGGAAGTGAACAGTTTTCAGAGGCTCTAAGGATATCCTCAGCAAAGATCTTCTTTGATTGATTTCAATTCATCAATTAACTACCACCAAAAAAATCCTGTGATCTTTCAAGCTGACGTGTGGATCAGGATTTCATCTTGGGTACTTTTGTTGCAGTGTTTGGTACACTAAAGGCCAAAAAAAATTCACTCTGCAAAAGTATTTTTGAGAGCTTCTAACAACTGTGGCAGATTGTCTCTGCCAAGAATGATGACAAAGGATTCCTGGAAAAATAAATATTCAAGAAAGAATATCATCTTGACTTTCTGCATACTTAGCAGTAGGATTTTAAGCACTGCTTTCCTGTCTTCTTGTCCCGTTTTAGTTTATTGAAACCTGTGCAGCATTACAGTCCAAGTCTTACTCGCTGTAAGAAATTCAGTGTGCCACTGCTGCCTCAGTGTGTAACGATCATAAAAAGACAGCTTCTCCTTCCTTTCCCTGTGAAAACAGGGAGACGAGGCTACGTCAGCACATGCGGCCTCAAAGGTTGAATACCAATTAGTATCTCTGATTTTATTATTTAAACTAAAGAATCCCGGATTTGTCTTTTTTATTTAAGTCGTTACCCAAATGAGCTGTGTTACCCTCAAAATTTTGAGTTCAGGATTTCATGTGTCTTTCTTGTCTTCTCTCTTGCCTGCTCTTGGGAGACCAGACATCCATCTGAATTCACTTATTCTGTGATTTCCTAGGAAATTGCATAAGTGTTAAGGTGCCGCTCTGCCAGTGAGGCCTTGTCATTCATTCCTAATAATATCAATTACCTTATTGCCACTCTCCTACCCTCTATTACTATCAGACAAAAATATGCAAAGACGGTAGGATTACGCTATTTAAAAAGCTGCCTAAAATAATTTTTAAATTATTAATTTATGTGACTCTTAAGCAGGTTCCACTTGAGCGTAATTAATTCGATACCAAAATAGCAAATGTAATGGTGGGAGGATTCTTCCCACGGAGCACAGCTGTGGCAGGTTCCAGTACAACAAAGGCTTTCTGTGCTTTCATTCATCCTCGAGGGAGTTTTCATAAACCTGAAACACGTGTAATTTTATCATATTTATTTTCAAATATGTCAGTGGGTTTTTCATGTTATTTTCATGTCTGTGCGCTTAAATATTTCATATTAAACAAGACTGGATTTGTACTTTATCTTGTTTGGTATAATGTAGGATCCTTTATAGTAGAGTAAGAAATTACAGTCATGTATCTGGAATATTTAATATGAGAAAAAGAATATTTTTCCACTTGCTATTTCAAAATATTTGCCATGCCACCCCTTTCTTCCCAGTCACTTCTGTCTTCACCTTGGATATGACCTTGCTGTGCCTGAAGCTTAATGGCTGTAATGTGCAGTGTGAGTTAAGTCTGAGATGATTCTCAAATGCATTGCAGGTGAGTGTTTATGTCACAAATAAATACAGTAGATTGCTCTTAAACTCATACTTTAGAATGTTTATTACAGATGCAATTTCTGTCTTAACATAAATCAAAGTACTTAAAGTGCCATATGATACCAAATGCTTAGTTTAACAGCATAAAATTGAGCAAAAACTGTATACAGTACTTTATAGGTGCTATAAAATTCTTGTGCTGGTGGCCTCACCTTTTTGCATTGCCCAGATCAATCAAGTCCACTGAACACTCTGGATAGTAAATACTCACGTGAAACAACGATTAGCTTTCAGAGTTGAGTTCTTCTAAGTTATTACTGTCTTCAGTGAAGATGCTTCAAAATATGACAAAATTGCAAAGAAGCAGGAACTGCATTTAACATGATTAAATTTACTTCACCATCATAGACTATTATCCATTCTCTGAAAGAAAAATCTTGTGCTTTGCCTCCAACATGCATTAGCACCCTATTATGAAAGATCTGTCATACATAGGCATACAAACATTTTTTTAATCACTTCATGTGGTAAGAAATGTGTTATTATAAAGCTCTCCACGTCCTGTACTCCTCCTGTCTCACTCTAATATTATTGGACTTGTGGACAATCTCCTTAAGACACGTCTAATTCCTGTAAACAGCTGGAAAAAGGCTGAGGAGGCATTTTTGCACCATAAAACTGTCTGAGACCAAAGATCTTGGCCTAAGCAACCTCCTGGGGTTCAAAAGGATCCTCTGCCAAAGCAAACACCTCCTCCCCTCTCAGCCGAGTCAGGCAACAGACCAGGGCACTGAGCACTGTGGCTTTATTGCTCCTTTTTCTAAGTACACTCATCAAACAAGATTGCTCTTCCTATTTCCCAAAACTACTTAAAGCCCCTAGCTGTTCCCTGAGGCAAGCGGGTATCAGGCTGTATCTCTGCAAGCCAAACCTGCTCAGATAATGTATAAAAAAATACCTGCAGTGAGGGTGTAAAGAGTATCATTAATGATGTGGAGCTTCTTGGCCAAACCATTTTTTAGTATTACTATCTGAGTACTTTAACCTAGCAGGATGTAAAACAAAAACAAAAAAAAAAAAAAAAAAAAAAAAAAGGATCTGACTGCTAACCTGCTAATTAACTTTATTTAACTTCCTATGAATGAAATGGGGGGCACTGGCAGGAGGCTGTTTTGTTTCCAGGGAGGACACGGGGGCCAAAGCATCACGGAGTGTTGCCCACAGCACACATTCGTAATAACTTCTCCCTATAAAAGGCGTCTGAATCTATCACCTTTCCTCAGAAATCGCCATTTCTGCGTAGTTTTCCCGCTGGTTTGCACCAGCTCGTCCACCCAGGTGTGATTTTGAAGCCAGCCCATTGCCCAGGGGCTGGGTTTGGCTGTTTTATGGCCTTGCTGGGAGATGGCTCCCTGCTTTCCCTGCGCATCCCGGCGGCGACAGGAGGGAGCAGAGCTGTGGCATTCCAAGCACCCTGCAGGAGGGCACTGCACGGCTACTCCAGAGCTTAATTCGCCTCTCCTCTTACTGCTTTCCCAGAGAAGTTCAAAGCGTTTTTCACTTTGGAAACAGCTATTATGTCTAACAAGCCTCCTAAGGGAAAAAAAAAAACAAACCGTTTATCAGAGGCTGCTCAGCATACACGTAGGAGTCCAGAGCCAAATAATAAAGTGCCCAAATGACTTGCTGGATACTCTGTCAGTGAAAATACGCATTCTCATAACATTTAAACATTTTTAAAAGTCTGCTGTTTCTTTCAGCGTGATGGACGTGAAGTATTTTATAACTAAGCCCAGCAGGTTTTGGAAGGAAGCTTTGATTGCGAATAAAACACTCGAGGTTGGTGCGACACGCCGCCACCGCTCGCTGGCCCGGCTGCCCTGGGAATGGAGGAAGTTCACACCCTTGACAAGGGCTTTGTTTCCCTCCCTCTGGCTGAAGCCCAAGTGAAAGCGGTGCAAAGGCTCTCTTTGTCACCAGGGCTGGACTTTTCATTCTTTTCCAATGAAAGCATATAGAAACGCAGCAAGGGGAGAAAGAACCTGATTCCCAGTGACTCCGCTGCAGGCCTCGCCGTGTGCCCTGAGTAGCCCTGTAAATATATCATGTGCGTAGTTCACCCCGCAGATAGCATTCAGTTCTTCAACTGATGTATATTACTCCCACCCAGTAATTTGGCTAGCAGGCTGTCAGACATGCCAAGTATCCAACAAGAACCTCTCCTTTCTAACTGCAGCATAAAGCCTCGTGGTGTCCCCACCTAGCTCTGTATTTATCTCCCTTAGTTACTTCTATTCCAAAAGCAGATCTCCTGTCAAACTCTGTTTTTTGGTTTTTGGTTGTTTTTTTTTTCCCCCAAGGCTGACTATTTTATGCACATCGAGCAGTTCCTCATCAGGCATTTCCTCTGACCTCAAGTTATTGAACTTTTCTGGAGAGATTCCAAGACATGGGTAAGGTGGGTCGTTTTTCTTTCCTTCTCTCTCTAGGCTGCAGCCCAGAGTTGAGAAGAACTTTTCAAGGAAACAGCTTTATTCAGTGGCACCGTTGTTCCCTGAAATTTGTCACTAATTGCTGATACACCTGATCTCTCCTTCCCTTTCTTTGCAAATGAACCCTCTCACCTTTATGCAATTCGCTTCTCACCATCTCTCCTAGACCTCGAATCTGAGGAACTCCTTTCCACTTTTGACCTCTAAGTGTATTTATTTGAAACATCTCTTCCCCTTCTATTCGAGGCCCTATTTACCTAGGGACAACCTGCTGCAGAGTATGAGCTCCTTCCTGACAACACCCTGTTAACTATTGCCCCGCTTTACGCACACCCTTATCCAGCAATTGTTATTCCAGGAGACACCCTGCCATCAGTTTTTGGTTGCTTGATTTATGGTCAATTCCTCTTTGCTCCATTGCTCCAGCATTTACATGAATTCTTATTCTAGCTGCAACACTTTCAGCAGGTAGCACAGCATAAGCAAATATTTTATCCACTGCAGGAATTCTCAGACTTCACTGATCTTGCGTGATTGTCCACAAGGAGCAACAAATAACCAAGACAAGCGTGAGGTAGTTTCACCTATTAGTGTCTGTAAAAAGAATATTTTCTATACCTGTAGTTGACATGGTTATGTTTCCTTACTGGACTGAGACCTTTCAAAATAAAAGCAAGAAATGCAAAATCAGTATTATTCCAATAATTCTGAGTCATCTCCACATATCCAGCTTTATCTCTGAGAGTATGAGGCTTTGCTCTGTTTCATGACCCCAAGAAAGTGATACCATGGGATAAAAAAAATCACAAAAAGCTCTCATTTAGAAAAAAAAAGGGGGGAAAAAAAAAAACCACCATAATTCTTTCCCCATTGGCAGAGAACTGGAAACTAGCAGTTTATCTACCTGGAGAGGGGAGGAAAAAATTTCCCAAACTGATAATCAAAAATAAAATGAGGACAAGATATTCTGCCTAAGCACTTGTCCAAGTAAGGGGCTGGAGAGGGGGATGAAATGCACAGTTTTCTTTTTTATTTTCCTTCAAAGAATGAATGAAAAATTATTCTGTGCAGCAAGAGAATCACTTGTAATATAATTCAAAAAATATATTGTTTCCTTTATAAGCATCTTGCTCAACACTTGATTTCACATTTTCATTCCTCAGAGATTACAATTCTTTGCATTTTTATATCTCTGAGCTCACCACCTTGTGGTTTTGAAGTACAAACAACTTCATAAATATTATTCATAGCATTAAAAAAAAAAAAAATCAAGTAGATTCATGTTCTTCCACATAAATGACAAGTGAATAAATACACGTTATATGGGTGACTAACTGAAATACTGCACTGACGTTTCCCGGCACTATAGGCATGTCACGATTGTTACGCACGGGGGTGATCAATACTGAGGAAATGCATGTTCAAGTCAACGTTATCCCTAGGCCAGGGTTTCAGTGAAAGGTCATTCCAGCTTTGTTAGGGTGGAAAATTTTACCTTAAGACACTTTGTTTCTTACGAGCCCTACAGGCCTCACCTGCTCTCTGCAAGGTAGGGATGGGCGGAGGGGATGATTTAGTGGCATGCGTGCATCCTTTCATTGTAGATGCTGCACGCTTTGTGTATGTTATATGTATGTCTGTAGGCAGTATGGAAGTTGCGGACATTGCATCTATTTCTGTCCCTCCCTCCCTCTTGGGCAGGGCCGGGGTCAGGGCTGAGCCGAGAGGACACACGCTCCAGACCCCGTCCTTCCTCGACTAGTGCAGGTAGGAAAAATCACACTGTGCACATCACCTGCTTGCAACCCGAGTCAGACCTGCCCTCAGGAAGGCACGTTTGTCTCTGGGCTCTGGGCGGTTCCTCTCGGAAAGGAGAAAAAGAACAAAGACTTATTTGAAAATAACCTTATTTGAGCGCAAGCAAATGGGCAAAGCAAAAGTTCTGAGATGGCTCTTACTGGAAATTATGCTTGGCTTGTATAATCCTTCACTCACAACTTGTTTTATTTCTATATTAACTTCTTATTAACGTAACATATTAACATAATTTAAACCTTAAATTGTGTCTGCTTCTTAACACCAGCAGTAGGGCAAGGAACCCGTCCCAGTGACATGGAAAGGCTGCGATCTTACCTCTCCCTGCTTCCATCAGGAATGAAATTCCTAATCAAAGTTAATATTTAAATTACTGTAACTGGACATAGAAACCGTGATTGCACTTGGATGAGTAAGAGAAATAACACTATGCTGAACTGCCTTTGGACATCTCCTGGGGGCTCTGGTTTGATTACACACCGTTCAGACAC
This sequence comes from Athene noctua, assembly GCF_965140245.1. Classification (NCBI taxonomy): domain Eukaryota; kingdom Metazoa; phylum Chordata; class Aves; order Strigiformes; family Strigidae; genus Athene; species Athene noctua. Next base: position 28,038,820 of record NC_134044.1, read on the forward strand.
GCAGGTACCCTTCCCAGCAATATGAGTTTTTTGCTTGTTTTAAACAGAGCCCAAGACTGAAGAGAAAACAAACCTTCAGAGAAGAGCTCGCACCATGCAGGTGCATGTGTGGGAAATTTCTGAGCGCTCCTCTTCGTCCCTTGAACCTCCCCAGTGTTCCCCACTGGCCTAGGAGGGATGGTTTGGAAAGAGCTTGTACTGGTTTCACCTACCCCCAGCTGCTAGAATTCCTTCCGTCACACGTACTCTATGTGTAAGTGACTGCGTGTTCCATGAGTAACAGTTTCAGCTTCCTTCCCTGCCCTGCCTGCCTCCTGCACAGAGCCCGGGTGCACACCAGCCCCGTGCAGAATTCCCTTCCACACCCAGGGCTTTGCTCACGCAGTTCTAGCCCAGGGGCTGCGTGGCAACCATTAGGTGATGTCTTAGTTTAAAAGAAACTGAAGAGGAACAAATGTGAAGCTTTCTTCCTTTCTCTTATCTGGAAAGGGAGTGCAAAATTTTTTTCTGGAAACCCGAGCGGTCAGTTCATGTGACATATCTACAGTGAGATCCATAACTAATCCACAATAAAATACAACAAGGCAGTGAACTGCCGTGACACTTCTCTTTCAAATATCTAACATCTAACACCAAATGCCAAGCATGCTGCTTTGTAAAATTATAGGGAAAGGAAAATGGAAAGAGGAAACCGAACTCAGGAAAGGGAACAGATAAAAATCCTGCTTTTGAGAATGACGCCAAGTAATAACATCCCATCCTGGCCATCACACAAGATCTGGAGTGTTTGCTTCCCTTGGCAAACCGTGTAGAATCACACTTCTCCCAGCTTATAGTTACGCTCTAAACAATAAGTGCTTTGGGGCAGACTTAGGCTCCGAGATCCCCAATTAAATGCCCTGCTATCCAATTTACATGGGACCCGCTGGTGAACAACAACTGATTCTTAATTTCTTTGGGGAACGCGTCCCTCGGAGCCTTTCCAAGCACTGGTAACCGCTGGGTTATTTTGGATGGCTTTTCGGTGCTGCATCGGAGTGTTTACATCACTACAGAAAGAGAAAAAAAAAACCCAAACGATTAGCGCTTTTGTAACTCCTTAAAAGCTGATTAATCCAGAGAATTAGTGAGTCAGTAGATCCACTGGAGGTGAGAGGGGTGGACGTGCTGTGGAGGAGGGGTGGCACCACCAAGCACAAAGCATCCATGCTTCCTTCTCCTCTTGCAGGCAAGCTGCAGGCACAGGGCTAACCTCGCAAAGGAACCAGGATTGTGTGGGGTTTTTTTTTAAAAAAGGAACATTTTGCAATGACATTTTTAATGTCATTAAATTTCACAAGAAGTGGCATTGGCCTTGGTCATTCCTCAGCCCAGAGTAGCATGTATATACTTCCCAAAGATTACATTTTTCTCCAATAATTTAGTCCTGGATCCTGAAGGGTACTTCAGTGTGGCTGAGGATCTAGACTTGTACGTATAAATAAAATTCAGGTGTTTTACTGTTTAGATTTAGATGATTTAGGAAAGAAATCTCCCAACTATAGCAAAAACATAGCTTTGATAATCAGGTGTTCAACATCTGCACTGCTTTAGGATTCAGAAATCTCATTTTCCAAAGTCACAGAATCATCAAGGTTGGAAAAGACCTTGAAGATCACCTAGTCCAACCCTTAACCTAACATTGACAGTTCTCAACTACACCAGATCCCTCAGCGCCATGTCAACACAGGCACCAAAGTCATGCTGCAATCGTAATTCTTCATCTTTTTATACATTTTTGCCCAGAATCTACATTTTCAAGTTTTCTCTTCCTTTAAAGGCTGCCTGTTACTACACCCAGCTCTGCTTCTCTTGCTGAGCGTTGATCAAATTCTCCTCAGTCTATGAGTATGCTTGAACAATTCCGTTATGGTTATTAGAAGTACTACACATGCCAAAATATTTTGACTAACAAAACAAAAAACATTCCCAGCACACTGAGATCCCTATCTGCTGTAAGTCTTGTGAAGAATTGGCCCCAAATAAAATTCCATCGGTGGTTATTACCACTGCCAGCCTGGTAATTTGGTAATTACTAGGAGTTGTGTCAGCCCCGGCAGAGCTGTGGCGTCAGAAGTCCGCAGGGTGAGGGCTGGGATGGAGCTCTGGTCCCCGGGCAGCACCGGGGCTTTGCACAAGGCGGGTGTGACACACAGCACTTGTGTTCAGCTCCTGGACACGGGTGAAGTGAGCGTTCCTTGGTGCTGAAAAGTACTTTGCCCCACAGAAAAAGAAAGCAAAGCCGGGAATCCTGCACTCCTAACAATAACCCTGCCAGAAGGAGTCTGCAAAAGAGGCTTGAGCAGAAAACACAGCCTCGGGGTTTAGGCTGCCATGCTTTCCAGACTTTGCTTCTTCATGAATGCAAAGAACAGCAAAACAAAACACCTCAGTACAAGCTTTCACTCAAGTGTGACTCTTCATGTGAATCATCCATCCTCCTGCCTCCATCCAATGCTGTCCCAACATCATTTCAGCTTCTAGGCCAGTCTTTCCTAGCCCTGGCTCTCATTTTACTGCCCTTCCTGCTCAATAACCAAGAACCGACTTTTTCGTAAGTTCTTTATACTGACACCTGAAAGAGCAATGCTGCTGTCAGCACATTCCCAGCCTTGCTTCCCTGGGAATATCTCCCACAGACAGCCTCACCCCCTGGGTCCCTCATAGGAAAAGTCATTTTCCTACAAAACTGAAGGGCTGGGGTTTTCAGGGAGATAATGTTGCGGAGGTTACGCCCAGGAGATAACGTTTCGACAGCCGGCCCTGGCCCTGGCGCGGCCGTGGAAGGTGTCCAGCAGCGGTGTGTAGCCCAGCAACCTGCCCCAAACACTGAGTGCTTCCAGGAAATGGAAGAGAAACAGTGATTTTAACAACCCTTTCACAGGTCCCACGGGACTGGGAAGAACTGGCGGATGAATCACCGCTCACAGCACGTCTTCAAGGAAGTCAACAGAAAAAATAAACAGGCTCCAAATGGCATAATTGGCTCCCTGAGGGGGGCTGAGGGGGACCCATTGCTGAAGCCTACAACCATGTTTCTGCCTACAAACCGTCCCACCCTGGCCTTGGTGTGCATGGCAACTGGCTTGGAGTGTGGGCAGGGGGGTCTGTAAGAAAAGAAAGAGTGTCTGGCTGTAAACAGTCTGCTGACGCAGCGTGAGGTGTTGGATCTGTAAGAATCTCTTTGTGCTGTTGCGGTGCTTTCCTCATTTACGTGTGCACCGGGTACTCAGCAAAGAGATTTAGCAACCAGGCATTGTTAAAAAAGGAAGATATGCTCCTCCTCCAAGGTTTATTTTGTGTGCTTACTATTAATATCTGCCACAAGGATCCTCCAGTTTCTGTGAGTTAGCACTAAATGTTGGCCCCGAAGTGACAATTTACTGTGGATGCCGTTGTCTTAGGAAAAGCTTAGAGCCCAAAGATGGTTCATCAAAGTTCAGCTCCCAAACAGCAACTCCCTCCCAGAGCTCGTCGGCTGGTCCCCCCACACCCCCCTGAGGGGCTGCTGGATGTTCTCATCGCGCTCAGCTGAGAACAACCAGGGGGAAACCCGAGGAGTTCGCGCCTGCGATTCCTTTTCTGATCAACGGCTGCAAAGCTGCTTCATAAACAGGCTGTTTTGGGTTTAGTCTGAGAAAAATCTACCGCAGCCCACTTCAGAAAAGTGCCAAAATATCCAACAGCTTTTTCAGTTCTGTGTTTTTATTTAATTAGATTGATCGAGGAAACCTAAACCACTTCAAGTGTCAGCAAGCCTATCCTGAGCAAGACTGTCCTAAACTCGGGCTCCCTCTTTACTTTGCTGGCAGGTGGAAACACAGCAAAATTACTGAAGGGAAAAAAATTCATTCTCTTAACACTTCACAGAACTAGTGGAAAGTATTATCAAGATGGATTATAAGTATCTCAATAGGTGAGATTGTATCTTTGCTTTCATATCAAAAATTTTGTTCCCTTCTCAAGCTCTCTGATGACCCCGTGATTGAAAGTGAGCTTTTAGAAAAGGATGCTGTCACACTAAAGCCTCACAGCATGAACAAACCAGAGAGGAATTGTGCTGGCGGGTAGAACTGTCTTTGTTAAGAATATGAACAGATACAGCTACCTACAGACTTACTATCTCTAGTATCAGATATAAAAACAAACTACACAGACACGTATGCAGCTCACACACTGTCACACAAACTGTGGACCAAGATCAGGCGCTATATCATGAGTTGGGGTTTTTATAACTTTTACCCTGACAAAACCATGTTTTTTCCTGTGATAAACAATAAACTTTTTTCTCAGGAGAGTCCATCAGTGAGAAGTGGGCTACATGACTTCCCCAGGTCCATTTCCCATCCCACTGTCTGTGATTTTTGGTGTTGATCTTTCACCATCTCACAGTTTTCTTAACAGCACAGCAGATTTCTGTTACGTTCTCTAGTTCATTTAAAACTGTCTTCAATTTCAGTGATGTCATGCCATGATACAGTCTTCTATTTTCAAGCACCTTCATTATTTGCATAAGAAAATGTTTTCTACCACACTTATGAGAAGTTAGCTAATTCCTGCCAAAAATCTGTTTGAGTTAGGAGCAGGTGCATGTGACTTGTTCACTGGGTTTGCCAGGCATTTCCTCTTTGGATCAATAGGCTGCCTTCAGAAGTGACATATTAATATCAAAAAACCCCTCCATTTTAAGTGTCTTGATAAGAAACAAGTTTTTATGCCTAAAACAAATTTACTCTGCTCCAGAAATTCTGCATTCACTACAGATGTGCAAAATTGCTTATTAGAATCCAGAAGGCTAGAAAAACTAATTCCTTAATCATAATACCTAATAATACCTACATAATAAAATACCTACATAATAGAACTAACACCTAAATCATAGCAGCTGCATAATCTCAGCAAAAACTACTTTATTCCAGTAGATTTTGTTTCTCTTTATAATTGCAAGGTTGTATACAGAATTATTTTTTTTTTTAATTTGTCTTCACGAGAAGTAAGGGTGTCTAATTTGTAACATCACGTGTGAAAACCAGCCGTTTCCTTCTACCTTTGCATGCAGCTTGTTTCTTTGTGCCTTTTTATTCCTCATGCCTCAGTTACAGTAAAACACGTGCGGATTGGAGAATTCACCCCACCACTACAGCCAGACCCCTGAGCAGTGCCAGCCTTCACAATGAGGCACTTGCACAACTGAGACTTTTTTATAAAAAAAAAGGTCACACTTCACTGATTTCATTCTACAAAAGCACGTAATTACACTGGGCTCCACCTGGAAGGCTGACTGAAATCTCTGCGTGAGTAATACGAGGTTGAATCTGGAGTCTTCTGCAGTGACAAATGTTCAGGGTGCAAAATGGGAATTGCATTTATGCCCGTGAGGAAACGCAGGTTAAAAGTCCCATCCTCCCTGCTTTTGCTGTCTCCAGTGATGTATTACTCGGCAAAACTACACTGCCCTCACAAGTGCTTTATAAAATCCTCTGCCTTCTCCTCTCTGGCCATTAACACATTTTGCCTTACCTGTGCTTTTTCTGTGCAAACTGGCCATTGCAATCCGCACAGGGCCAAACACTGCCTGCTGAAAAGCTCAGCTACTACAGAAGTACTTAATTTTTCTCCATCTCTGTCTGCAGTTTGGGCATTATGGCCAAGTTATAACAGTTAAAAATCTATATTTAACCTTCTAAAGAAAGCCTCCAGAATATAGCATAGCAGAATAGACAGAAACCAGAGCAATAAAGGAAACTTGGACTCAGCTTCTCGATTTAAATCATGGCTGTGCTACATCAAGTTACTTTGGAAAACACTTTAACTCAGGTCAGTACAAAAGTCCAGCTATTAAAATTAAAATTCATCTATTATTGTACAGAAGCCAATATAATATATAGCTGACTTCTTGAAACCCATCTCCCCCTTCCTAAAAATGTGAAGAGGAAAAAATCCAAGTATGCAATCAGCCATGTTTCTATTCAAAGTGAGCGTTAACTATTTAACCAAGCATTCATTAGAAATTAAACTGGATGATGCTACTGAGAGAAATCTGCTGTTAAAAATTAGCCTGTCTCTGTCCTAAGCAGCGACTTAGAAATGCATTAAAAATAGAGTATCTTAGTCCTGTTGTGATGAGATCTCCTCGTGCCCTTATAACGTTACCACTAGATATATGTTTTGAATATTGATAACCATTACCTGACTGAAGGGGCTCACGGAGCCAGAGGCTGGTAGCCTGGTGGTAGGGACAAGCCATAGGTTCTGCCAGGGGAAGGAAAAGGCCTCAGTGGCAATGGGAGGTCACCAGCATTTCCCATTATTGTGCTTTAAATACGCTCAGCGTTCGCTCCCCAGCTATTGTTTTTCACCTTCACCTTTGGAAGCGAGGTCACCCAGGACTATTTTAAAAAAGTAAAACAAAATGTCAGTATAGGTCTGAGCTATCTGCATGGAAAACTCTGCAATAATCATCATGTCTTACACAGAAAAAAGTAAAAGTTCCCCCTCTTTTCCCTTTACACAATAATTTCCCTTAAATCTTCTAGATTTGTTTGGACACAAGACCAAGAACAGAATACTACCCTTCATTAAAAATTATTTCAAAAAGAAAGGATGGATGCGATCAGGGATTCAGGAAGGAAATCTTAACCACGATATTCACCGCAATACTTCAATCACGTGTTACACCTCTGTCAATATATACATATATTTTTGCTTCATATACATATGGCAATGTTTTGTTCATGAACATATTGCAGATCTGAAGCCCAGTCCTGCCTAGAAGAAGATTATAGCATCAGGCTCTTAAACTGGCAGCAAATAATTTCACCCGAGACATCAATATAAATACTTCAGCACATTATAATAACACCTAACAACACTGGTATCAGGAAGAATAACATTGCACAACTGTGAATGCATTTTTTCTTAAAAAAAAATAATTAGCAAGACCAACCTGAACGTAGTTTTACATTGTAACCCAAACACCACATCTCATGCTAACGTTGATTCAGTACAGACAGTCTGACATTAAAAAGCAACTCCCCCAAAAGAGGAAAATGGCATCGAGTTTTGTTTGATGTATCGCACACAACTTCTCATCAGAACTTGCCCTATCCCAGGCTTCCGTTGCTAATGTATTAGTGTCAGCAGGAGAGGCAGAGATCTCCCAACAGAAAATGTCAAATTTGCATCTGTAAAATATAAAATATTAATCTGGTTTCTGCCGTAAATTGCATTTTCTTAAAGACTTGGGAGGGTATCAAGCCCAAATCCCTGACATTTCAGTTTGATTTAGTAAACAGCAGAATAATTTCCTAGATCACATCATATTCCCTGCCAGAAGAAGCTCAGCTAATGAGTTAGATGGGTTTTGCTGGTGATACCAAACGCAGTGCTAGAAAGGCTGGTCACCAGGTGAAAAATAATGTGTGCTGCAAGCTGCAGGAGAAAGCTGGTGACTGCTCAATGACATTATCTCTAGACCTAGATATGCAAAAAATAAGAAAAATAAAAAACACAAAAAACCACGTCTGGGGTTTGTGCTGGAGCTGGGCATAAACATCTCCTGACGTATAATGCCAATCATTTTCAGGGAAACTGATTTAATATCACATTCCCCATCAGTTAAAATATCAGTAAAAATCCATAAAATTCTTAGGTCTTGACCTACCAATCCACTGATATGTAAAATTAAGGACCAGGGTGTAAACTTAAAAAAAAAAATCTGATGGAATATATCGAACATTGGAATATACCAAAGGCTTATTTTCCCAGACCAGAACTATCATTTAGGCTCCACATGACATCAAACATTTCCCACTTTCAGTCACTCTATTTCTCATAGAAACTCCTCATGTAAAGGACAAATGCTACAGACTGACGCCCATTTCAGCATTTTTGACCAAACGCATAAACCCCATTTTTACAAGGTCACGCAGAGAGAGGTGGTGGCCCGAGTGGCCAATTCCCTTCTCTGTGGTAAGGTGATGCAGCAGCCAGCTCGTGGCAGCGGAGGTTTGCCAGATTACACAAACCCACTCAAATTTAACGGCAAGGAAAGCTGAAGAACTTTCTCCTTGTAGTCTCTCCAACTGGAATTAATGTCACTGAAAATGACTGTTTAGTGCTCCTCTACCCTTCTTCACAAACTGGTTTTTCCTTGAGCTTTAAACAGCTGAAAGTCTTTTAGTCAGTCTTATTACGGGATCAAAGCCGCCGCTGAGATCATAGCTTTGGTTGTCACTTGGATTTTTTTCAGTATAAACAGTTTCAGTGACTATAATGCTCATGAAAAGTACCACATTGGCCACGCTGAAGTCTGTGCTTTGTAAGCGATGTTATTTCTCCATATTTTCTTTAGTCCTTAAACCTAACAGAGACATTTCCATTTTGACCCCACCATCATCCTGCTGATTAAGCCCAACTGCACAATGTGGAGAGATAAACACAATAGTTCCTATACATTTACATGAGGAAACAAGTACGTGTTTGTCAAAACAGTATGACTAATCAAGAAAAAAAGGATCATTTTCTCAGAAGTTCTGGGAACATACAGTGATGCAGGAAAGGACAAAGAAGGAATTATTCCTAATCAGAATCAAGAAAATGAGATTATCATGAGATGGAGCAATGATAAGAAAACTGTCATTGACCAGTGAGAGACATGCTGAGAAAACAAACCAATCTTTAGTACATAAAGGACATTTTTTAATATATATATATATATATATATATATAAAAATTACTTAAAGAACTGGAGACAGTTGCTGCAATGATGTTATTCCATATTTGTCTAATCCTCAGAGTAAAAACACAATTCCAGATTATTTTTTATGTCACATTAGTAGTACCTACAATAACAAAATATGACCCTTGCAATGAAAAAATAAAATAAATATAATACGGTTTTTGAAGGTCCTGGAGAGGAAGCTGCCTTGATTGCTATCAAAGTGGTCAATCTGCTTCGGGCCTGTGTCACCTGGTGTTACAGGAAACCCCACAGAAGAGTAAAATTAGCAACGGGCAAATTGTCATCACACCATTTTATAGGTGTGAGCTGAAAATTGGGTAATTACTAACATAAACACAGATTACATTATTTAACTTTGAGCAAATCTTAAAAAAAAAAAAAAAGTACAAAGTTCAGTGTGTGAAGATAAAATGTCAGTTAATCTCTGAAATGTCTCCCTGCAACAAAACAACTTACCAGAGAATTAACAGTAAGGTTTACCTGTTTTCCAGCCTAAATGACATCCCTAGCTAATCAAGGGAACCCTTCAAGGAGGAGTATCTTTTTGTGCGTGTTTCATCTTTTTTTGTCTGAGATGTCATAAATTATGGGGAAAAAAAAAATTTAAGATTAAGATCACCTTTTAGCGAGGTGTGAGGTTTATGGTTGGACTAGATGATCTTGAAGGTCTTTTCCAACCCGGATGATTCTGTTACTTCTGCTGGATCCTTTCACCTTGTGAGTAAGACGGTTTGTGATACAATGCTGTGGAATTTAGCATGAGAATTCGCTCATTCGTCCCCACCTTTTGTAAAACACTATCTGAACCCTCTTTTCCTTATTGTGCAAATATTTAATGCCTTGTTTAAACATTGTGCAACTCAACGCTTCAAAAATTACTGTTCTGTTGCAATAGTTATTTAACAGTGATATACATTGAATCTTTATAAAACCAGTGTCAAAAGAAGCCGGTATTTCAAGGGGATTTTTATTGTTATCAGCTATGAGCAAACAAGTCAAAATAGTGTGTGGGGCGAGGGGTCGTGACTTCACATCCATCTGGGTCTGCCGGGAGGAATTTAGTATGAACGGTGCTTTAGAAGCTCCACTTTAGACCTCATCTCTCGGAGATCTGGAGCACTGTCCGACACCTCTGGAGAGGCAGTAGGGCTGTGAGAGCTGTGCAAAGCAAGGAAAGACTCTTATCAAACCTTTCGGGCCAATCTTTCAGCTGAGTTCCTCTCTGGCAGCCATCAGTGGTACAAAATAGTCAAACAGGTGCATTTCCTATCAGCATTTCATCTTTAAATGGCTGATTTAATTTCTATTTAGCTTTAAACAAGCCTGAGCATGGGTCCAAGATCCATTTTTACAGTTTCACAAGGCAGAATTGCGATTTTGGTTTATTAATAGGTATTATTTATTGCTTGTGTTTATTCTTGGCTCCGTCTGATTATATCGCACTGGACATGGAAGGGATTTGTTTGCTGGTGCTGTCTATAAACTAAGATTTCTCTGCTCCATACCTATTCCATAATGAAAAAAAAAAAAAAAATCCAAATAGGTTAGCAAAATGTTCTGTGTCTCCTTTTAATGTTAGAATACCAGTGATAATAATCTGCAATGATTTACTCCCCCTGGTTATATTATAGGGCCTTTTGCTTTTCTTGGGTTGGGGTCATTTCATCTATATTCCAATTTTCTAGCAAAATACAATTTCTGATGCCATTATTTCTTAAATCTAGCCATCTGCTATCAGCCTGTCTCATTTCTGAAGCCCAGCAACCCCCAAGCAAAGTCCATCCCAAGAAATACCCTCCGAACCTTTCCTCACTCTTCTGCCAGAGACACTGGCACTGCAACACACAGCGCCCATCCTGTACACCTGACAGGTTAAGAAACTAAAAATAGCTGTAAATACAGCCAATCTTAGCTTTGGTGACCATTCCCCGAGGCAGATGCCTTTAAATATGGTCCTATTATGAAATACACCCTCAAGAAACCCCTGAAGAATCAGTGGTGTGTATTGCATTAGTGTGCCGAAGGGGTGAAGACGTTTCACCCTCAATTCCCTGTAGGCACCTCCGTTACGGGGAGAATCCAAGCTGCACGTGCTTTGGGTTACTAGAATTGATGCTGGCACATTTATACTGCAACCACTGTTAGTATTTGGGGAAGTACAACAAGAGGATCCTGTAAACCCTCGTGGGCTTGAGAATTGTTGTGCTTCTCTGTTTCACTGGGGTCACAAAGTTTTTTTTCTGCGCTGAAACGTTTGACGCTGTAAAAGGTTCGAGACACTAAGGTAGATGGAATGAAACGCCACGTGGCTTCAAACACCTTCAGAAAAGAGAGCACAATGGGAGATTAAAGGTGATTTACACTATCAAAGATTGCTTTGGAACTGCAGGAGCCTCCAAGCAACAAGGCCAGAAGTCCTGATGGATAGCTCACTGGACAAGTTCGCTGACAGCACAGGGGCGGTTAAAAGGAAGCTCTGAAGCTTACCCGTGAGCATTTCAATTTTACAGGATGGTGACATGTGTTTTAAAAGCACTATAAAAATATACAAAATAATGGAAACAGATAGCATCAATCAATTTGCAGGTTCTGGGCCAGAAGGGGTTACTGGGCTTGCTTGACTGACATAGGTATCACAGTCCCTTACATGTCAAGTGGTGTCCCTGCACTGACCCACATAACTTGCACTTGGTGGTGGCTTTCAAGTCCCTTCACTTCATTTCCTGGCTCTGACAACTCTGGTCAAAAACAATCCGGTCAGTTAACAGGAGACCAAGGCAAAGGCCTTGAAGGTAATTCATGTCACAGTGCATATTTATTGGCTTCACCTGCTTTTTCTCTCCTTATTTATTTTTCTGTTAGTTCCCTATGGAACTATTACAGCTACACAGCAAACTTCCTCATAGGCCAATTGATACAGAGAATACACAAGTTTTTAGAAAACTTGTCTGTTGTACACTCACTCAAAACATAGGAGACTTCATTTTGGCTTAACACGGCGTGCCCTTTTGTAAAAATGCAACATATCGTCTATTTTGTGCACAGGAAAACACAGTCTTGTGTTGAGTCACATGTATAAAACCCACTGGGAAAATTCTGGTACCTGGGTATACAAGAATGCCATCTGTCACTGCTGACATTGAACATATACGTTTGTCTTTTAAAAAAAAAAAATCCTTTCCATAACCAGAAAGATTTAAAAATAGTCAGAAAACCAAACCTTCAAAACCAAATTTCCCTGAAAAAACGAGCCACACTAAAACATTTTGATGCCTATGCTTAACCATAGGCAAGGTCAGCCCAGCAATGCATTGGAAGATCACCTATTCAAAGCTTGGTTTATCCAGCAAAAATCCTGGAGACTAATTACGCAGAAAATAAGCTCTTGTGATTAATTATTGGGAATATAATCAAGTCGTGATTATTGACGGGGGGGGGGGGGGGGGGGGGGGGGAAAGCCATAAACAATTAACTTAAAATCAAGTAACAGAGCTTGTTTTTAACTACAGCAAGATGCTGAAGTTAGAACTAGAAAAGTTACAAAACAAAATAAACTGAAGTTTGTCCAAATTCATTGTATTATATTACAGTCATCTGTTAGTGATTATGAGCCAGTGAGGTCTGTTGTAAAATGCTTACAAAGGATATAGAAATAGTCTTCAAATATGAAGCAAATTAGGGATAGCTGGCCCCTAAACAAGCATTTGATGTATGAAAAAAGACGGTAAGAAAATGAAAACCTCAGACCGCTTTTTAGCCCAGCTGCTGCAAACCCTCATTTCCATTTCTAAAGGATCCAAGTCAGATGTGACATAAGCGTGATGCAAACCTCCGCACAACCTTAACGTGGGGAGATCTGCCACGATGTACAGTTTGCTAAAGGAGGGAAGGGAAGGGAAGGGAAGGGAAGGGAAGGGAAGGGAAGGGAAGGGAAGGGAAGGGAAGGGAAGGGAAGGGAAGGGAAGGGAAGGGAAGGGAAGGGAAGGGAAGGGAAGGGAAGGGAAGGGAAGGGAAGGGAAGGGAAGGGAAGGGAAGGGAAGGGAAGGGAAGGGGGAAAGAAGAAGAGGAGAGGAGAGAGGAGAGAGGAGAGAGGAGAGAGGAGAGAGGAGAGAGGAGAGAGGAGAGAGGAGAGAGGAGAGAGGAGAGAGGAGAGAGGAGAGAGGAGAGAGGAGAGAGGAGAGAGGAGAGAGGAGAGAGGAGAGAGGAGAGAGGAGAGAGGAGAGAAGAGAAGAGAAGAGAAGAGAAGAGAAGAGAAGAGAAGAGAAGAGAAGAGAAGAGAAGAGAAGAGAAGAGAAGAGAAGAGAAGAGAAGAGAAGAGAAGAGAAGAGAAGAGAAGAGGCTTACTAACATGTACCACCACCACCATCCTCTTTGAGTCTGGACTGAGTTAACTGGAATGAGAGGTAAAAAGACTTTCTGGCAGGACAAAACCTACACGCACCGCATTCTAGCTAACCAGAATATATATGTCACTTCAAGTTAGATCACTCGCTCCGGTTCCCTTTGTTCAGATGGTACATGCTGTAGAGCTTCGTTTTCACTGTCACCAAAAAGCCTGAAGCACATGAGCAGAGCTGAGCTTGAGGCCCGGCTGTTGGAATATGTACTTGCGGCTTTTAAGGGCCCCATAAAATCAGGGCTTAAAATAAATATATTTTCTAAACGTTGCGGAAGCAGCAAATGCCTGTGTCTGTACATATTTAGGAACATCCCTCCCAGCCCTGACCTGGACCTGTTCAGCAGTTGAGCTTTTATTTTCCCAAGTCAAAATGCTCTGTAAATTCAGAGTCACGTTTGATGAACGGCAAATTATAGCAACATAATCTCTGCAGCAATTTAGGAAACTGCCATGGAAATTCTTTTTTGACCCTGCTTTGTGATACAGGTCCTCTGTCCTTGTCATACTGACCCTCGGGTCTCAGTTACTCACAACCTCTTTGTTGCACTCAGGAGGAAGGAATCAACCATATCACTGACAGCGATGCTGACTGAGAAAGCAGGAAAAGGAGGAGAACATACAAGGGAAAAGGAAGTGCATCGAAAGTTACGGATGGGGTCACAGCCTGACAGCTCGGACATCACGGGTTTGCACGCTTCTCCAGCACGAGCGACAAAGAGCCAGATCTACAAGCTCTTAACTCTTTTTTAAACCCTTACCTCTCCCTTGAGCTCCCACAAAACCTGAGGCATCAAAACTGAGAGCGTGAAACTTCTGTGCAGGAGGGTTTTACTCCTTTTCTCGAACAGGGATTCCTGCAGGACACGAGTAGACCCATGTCACGAGTTGGAGAAGCTGGCCCCTCGCTGTCCTCGCCTCCTCCCTACCCACCCTCTGCTACGCATCCTGTGCCGGAGCCTTCCTCACCAGGGATCCCTGCTTCTCCTCGCTGCTTGCCCTGCCGTGGCCTGGGCCTCCCCTGCTCCCCCGATGTCCTCAGCCGCTCCAGAGTGCTGCTCTCGGAAACGAAGCACGTGAAGCCAACTGGATGCATCAGGAAACGATCGGCGCTGCTCAAACCCCTCCAGTGTCAGCTAAGGAGAATCACGCTTTGTATTTCATTTTAACAGTAACATCGAAGCTGTCATCGCAGTGAGGATAAATGAGAAAAGACTGGATCTTGGTTTTTTCCAGCTAAACAGAAAATATTAGAGACAAACATGGCCAGTCTCCCAATAAGGAAAATATTAGCCTGCTCCCTCTGCAAAATGTTATAAGCACTTCCTCATAAAAATATATGAAAAATGCCATTACCCTCTAATAAGCGGCTGTGTGACTGCAGATATGTTAACTAAAGCAGCGCATTGTAAAACTGGGAGAGATGTCAAATTAATCTAAAGTTAACCTTTCTAGATGGGCTATAACTCAGGTGCAGATGAGAAGTTTGGCCCTTAAATTAGATAAACTTAAGTTGCTGCAGAAGTTATTGACAGTGTCAGTTAAGACTGGAGGCAAAAAAACCCCAAACTGCATAACTCCACATTTTCTCTTGGATGCTGAACTTACTGAAATGGAATTTACTAAAACTTTACCATCTTCTAGTATGATTGGTATGACAGAACAAATTATTTTATTTTCTTTCCTAATACAAGTCCTGGAGCCAGCTGCCATACAGGTTACACAGACTCGCCGAGGATGCAGACAGAAAGCTAAACAACATCAAAGAAAAAGACAGGAAAAGAACACGTTTGCATTTCTGTCTGGAATCAATCATAGCGTATTACAGAAAAACAGTCATTAATCAGCAAAAAAAGAAATAAAAATTAAGTAGTGTTCAGAGCTTTGCCTGCGCCTGACATGGGGAAACTGGACTAGTTTGAGGAAGAGAGATGTACTGAGGGTTACTGACTGCCCAGAAAATACCTCTGCCATCTCAGGACATCTCAGAGCCAGAAGTGGTGGGAAGCTGGGAGAGTTCCCCTGGGAAGCATCACCTACCCTTGCCTTTTTCTTAGTCTTCGCAAAGCGAAGGTGCTGTCAAAGGAGACTGAGCTAGATGATGGCCTGCCCCGGAACGGCTGTCTTCGTCTTGCATTTTCACTCAAAACACAGCCCATTTCTCTTGTGATCCTTCAGAATTTGTTACAACTTGTTAACAAGCGACAAAAAGGAATAAAGCGAGCTGCAGAAGGGACAAAATGAGGTTTCTGGGAAGGAAAGAAAAAAAAAGAGAGGAACTACCTTTGCATCTGCTACCCCCATGGAAAGAAAACAGCATGCTAGAGAATGTGAAGATAAAAACTATTACTTACCCAAAATATTTCAGGAAGGAAAATCATAACCACCAACAAAGCCAGGGCAATTAAATGAGTTGGGTGGCACAGAGAACAGTCTAACAAAGAATGTTATTACACCTTTATTGTAATAACTCTCTCCCTCACTTAGGGAAACCTCAAAAATACTGAATTTCAAGTTCTATGAAAAGCGTTACAGTAATAAAGGCAACTTAATGCTCCACGAGAGGCGGTTTGAGTCTTTAACCCGAGTTCTGATTTACTTTTGACGTCCCAGCCCTGAAGTATGCCCCAATACACATGCAGAAGCATAAAAATAGATTCCCAGCTGCGCATACTAATGCCCATCTGCTCAGATGTTAATAGACTAGGTCATTAAGAAAAACAGCATTTTTTAACCCAGGAAGTCTTGCAGTCTTTTACGTTATGCCACATTCAGTCTTTCCAAAAGAGATGCTTCCAGGAGTAGCGAGGCAGAGGGCCAACTGTGTCCTAAAAATCATCTTAAGGGAATCTGGCTGCTGGGCTGCTGCTGTCTCGGTTCATTTTCTTCACGCTAGAAGAGACAGGACCATACAGGTTCCAAAAAACTTCGCTTAGTGAGATTTATTTCAGGGAGGAACGCTTCCTTCTGCTCCTCGTGGGCAATTTTTGGCATGTTTCGGCTGTATCTCAGGGAAAGCGTGTGTGTTTCTCTCTGAGCAAGCTTGTTTAAGTTTTGGAAGTGTTGAATTGTAACGCTGAGGAGGAAATAAGTCGGTTTTTTCCACAGAAATACCTGTATTTGCTGGGATGTGTGTTGTTATGCTCCTGCAGCTGTCTCGGAGCAGCAGTCTCTCCCTCCCGTGGGCTCCTCTCCTGGATGAGGGGGCTGGGGGCTCCCCTCAAACAGCCCCCGGCCCCCCCCCAAGCCTCCCCCGGCCCCGCCGAGGCGGGAGGGGCGGATGAGGGGACGGGGAGTAGCCGCCGAGCCCGGAGTTTCCCCGGGCGCTTCCCGACCCTGACAGCGGGCGGAGGGAGGGCGGGCGGCAGCGGGCCGGGCCCCCCCGCTATTAGTACCGGCCCCCGGCGGAGCCCGCCTCAGTGCGGAGCCGCCGCGGTCGCTCGGCGCCTCTCAGCACCATGCCGGGGCTCAGCGCCGCGCCGCCCGCCGCCTTCCTCCCCCTCCTCCTCCTCCTCCTCCTCAGCGCGCTGCGGGCGGCGGCAGCGCCGGGCGCCGAGCGGGAGCTGAGCCCCAGCGGCCGGGCGGCGGCGGCGGCGGCGCGGGCGGCTCTGCACTCCCTCAGCTGCCAGGCCGGCTCTCCCGCCGCGCTGAGGGCCCTGGGGCAGGTCCGCAAGGCCACGCTGAAGGTAGGGGGGCCGGAGGGCAGGGCGGGACGGGGCGCGGAGGGCAGCTCCCCGCGAGGGGGGTCTTCAGAACGAAGCTGGGAAAAGCACAGTGTGCAGTAATTATTGTAATTATATAATTATTATAATAAAAGAGTGGGGCAGCGGTGCGGGGCTGAGCCGCCCTGAGGTTAACGCGGCCCCGCACTGGGCACCGGGCGCCTTCCCGCCTCCCTCGGGGAGCCGCTGTCCCGCTGCCCCTTCCCTCGGGGAATTCGGGCACCCGGGTCCCCTCGGGGAGCCGCTGTCCCGCCGCCCCTTCCCTCGGGGAATTCGGGCACCCGGGTCCCCTCGGGGAGCCGCTGTCCCGCCGCCACTTCCCTCGGGGAATTCGGGCACCCGGGTCCCCTCGGGGAGCCGCTGTCCCGCCGCCACTTCCCTCAGGGAATTCGGGCACCCGGGTCCCCTCGGGGAGCCGCTGTCCCGCCGCCCCTTCCCTCGGGGAATTCGGGCACCCGGGTCCCCTCGGGGAGCCGCTGTCCCTTCCCTCAGAGGGCTCAGGGCACCCAGTTGCTCTCAGAGGGGAGTGGGGATCCACCTCGAGCGCTCCTGAGTTAAACAGCACCCAAATCCAAGGCCGGTGCCCTGTGGGGTGGTTGAGGTTGCTCCGAGTGCCCTGTCCACAGATGAGGGAAAGAGGGAACCAAGGCATGTGGCAGACACACGATGGAAAGAAGAGTTTGACAGGGAAACGTTTTCACCCAAATCGCTCCTGGAGCGAGCATCTGCTTTGTGTGAGCAGGGACAGAAAGGACTTCGGCTTCCTACCTCTGGAGACCAAGAGTTTCAACTAAAAAAGGCAGTGCAGTTCCCATCAGAAAACCTGCCTTTCTCTTCCAGAAAAACATGTCAAATGGAGGTGACAGAAAGGGGCGGGAGTCCTAGACAGGAGCAGCTACAAGGGCAGAGCTTCTACATCACCAAGAGCTTGTCAGGGGTGCTCACAGCAAGCACGAGCACTGTGCCATGCAGGCCTTCTCTTCCTCCGGCCAAGGGTTTGGTTTGTTGTTTTTTTTTTACAGCTTACTCGGTTTCTGAAAGCAAGAGAACTGGCAAAAATTTTGGGGGAACATTTGTCCAAGGCTGTAGATCCTGGAAGGAAAGCACTACCTTCCTGGAGAGGTGAGGAGGGTCTAAGCTATCGCAGTGGATGAGATTTAAAACCCAGCCCTCTCATCTGGTCTTTCTCTCCAGGCTAGTGCTGGGCAGCTCCCAAAAGCAAGGGCTGGTGGTTTTGGATTCCCAGTCTGAAGTGCCAAATGCATGACTGGATTCTGGCTCTAGCGTCTGAAAAGGAGATCTTAACTTTTGTCCTTCAGCATCTGCACGTCTTGTTCACCCTCACTCCTAAAAATGGGAATAAGATGGTGTAGTGTAAAATGTTCCCTTTCAAGAAAGAAGTTCCAAGCCAGCCTAAAGTGGTTTAGGATGGACTGTTGCTGTGTTTAGAGCATTGAACTTCAGCCTCAATCTTTCACATATATCCCAGCTGACTGTGGTTCCAAACCAATTTCAAGTCAGAGTTGCACACAATATTTACCAGGCCAGAATAATTTCCAGTTAAACTTGACAAAACACAAACTACTGCCTAACCATTCAGAATTTGAGTATTACTTTGTGTAACACGAGGCTGAAAGACGGCCATGGGTCATGCTGCCTGTTTGGGAAGGCAAGCACAATGTCCTGCTCTAGATTTATCCGAGACCGTACCCTTCAGGTTATCTCACTTCCCATCATCATTCCCAACAGGCCAGCACACACACAGTGTGATCAGTGCTGCTCACGGATGTGCAAGTCGGGCATTTCATTCTTCCTGTGAAATTGCTGCAGCCACCTGTGACAAAAATTGGTATTTGATACTTCTCTCGAAACCTGCAAGTGCTCCGTCTGTATTTACTGGGCACTTTATTGGGTAGTGTGCATACATATATATTTACATGTGCAAATGCTTGTGCCTCTTTTAAAGCACAGCAGCATGGCCTCTGGGAGCAGCATGTGCTACTGGAACCTACTGGTCTAGTGAAGAGACATATCAGAAGTGCAGGGTTGGTGCAGAGCCTCCTTCCAACCCCAGTGTAACTGAATAGTTGTGAGGTAGTTTTGGTTGCGGGGAGGGAAAGGGATTTTTTTTCCACCCACTCTCAGCCACCTGCCTTCTAATATAGGAAAGAATAGAACTGGTTCATTAGAGAGAAGTGAAATGCTTCATTATCTCCACAGTACTCAGTGCTGTAGGAGCGTGCTGTAGCCACTTTCTGCACTTTATTTCCCCTTTTTCTTTGCACACTCCATGAAAACAAGAGGAGAAATGTACTAGATGTGGTGACTTCCTTCTTTCCTGTTCTCCACTGTGAAAAATGAAAAGAATTTCCTGGAAGGAATGTGCTATATTATGTGAATGCAAGAGACAGAAATGTTGGGGGCTTTGGGGTTTTTCTGTTTGCTTGGTTTTTAATTTTTTTTTTTTTTTTAAGAAGGCTAGTTTCCTATTGGTTAGTATATTACTAGATCTAGTACAAATAGGATAATTTTATCACAGAATTTAATCCTGAGCACTGTATTTAAAAACTAACATTATGAGCCCACTAGCCAGTGAAAGTTAATTGCTAATTGGTAATTAGAAACAAGACGGGAGACAGTCACCAGTACGGTAACTCTTAGATGTGAAAGATTTTTCAAGTTCAGGTAAAATGAGACTTCAGTGCTTTTCTCTCCCAGCAACAAACATCAGGGATGCAACAAACATCATGGATACACCAAACGTAATAATTCTTACCTTGCCACTGGCTGCAGTTTTCTTTTTATTGTCCCTTCTCATTCACTTGGGTTTTTTCTTAAGTGAGTATCTTCTAGGAGACAGCAGCATGCATCTTCTGGAGTTGTTGACAGCTGCGCTTTAAAATACATTTTTGAGAAGAGAGGCATTAGTGTGTGCCAGCTGAAGATCCTAGAATTCTAGAGAGAAGCTTTCACAGCACTGGCTTAGCAGTCTCCCATACCGAGCTGTCCTGGAAATCCTAACTGAGCAGTGAACCAGGGGAAGTGCGAAGGTAAAGCTAGGCAATCTCTTGACTAAACTGCAACATTTGCTTAAATTGGGCTCCAAAATACAATTTTACAGATGGATGTTTCCCTTCACAAGCTCACCTTGCAGAAAACGGTGTAATACCAGAGCTATGGTCCTAGTATTAGAAGTCAAATAAAAGATTTCGACTTACTGCCAACCGTCAGGACCCCACGTTAGGGTGGGAAAGGTAAAATCAGTGGCAGGGTAGGTAAATTGTCTAGGGCAAGCTAGAGAGGTCGAGAAAATACCTATCTCTGCTGGCTTTTCCCTCCCGCCGGGGGCAGCCCGAGGGCTCACCCACGTCTCCAGCACGTCTGGAAGCCCCAGGCCACCTGGGGCTGGGCTGCGAGGGGGGAATCCCACCAGACACCTCTGGTACTCCTCTGCGTGCTCAGCGATCGGGTCAGCGCGCTGGTCCAGAGACCGCAAACTGGTCCTGGGGAGGAAATTCTGGTGGGGGAACACACAGAAGAGACAGAAACCTGAGCGAGGGGTGAGAGAGGGATCGCCCCTTTCCGTGCCGGTGGGGAGTCCAAGCAGTGTAAACCAATTGCAAAACCACCTCCTTTGGGACCTGGAATGAAATGGCTCTTAAACAGCTCTTCTGGCCTTTATAGTATTAAAACTCTGTCATGAAAGTTGCATTGATTTTGAGCCCGGAAATAAAACAATCCCATGACCCAGATATTCAGTGGAAAAATGAATTACTCACTTGTTTTCTTCTCTTTTGGACACTTCTATCTTTGGCTGCTTATCAGCCGCCATCACTGTGTGACGTCAGATACTCCTGAGCTCTTCTTTAACTCACACCCTGTGATAGCTTGCAGTGATGCACTTTGGGATGGCAGTGGAAAGTAACAGTGAAAATAAAAGCAACGTTTTTCTTAGAAACTAGAAAGACTTTTGTAAAAGTTAAAATCGTTTCATGCCAAATGTCCCTTCTCCTTCTCCCCGGTCGGGTCAGAGCAGCCCTCTGGTATGCATAACCAGACTAATACGTGTTTTAGCTGTGCAGCACCACTCAGAAGTGTTCCAGGCGAGTGGTACTGCCGTGGTGGAACTGTTGGGAATGAAGAGACAATATCCACTTCAAAACCCACATCAGCACAGAGTTACGTATTCTTTTTAAGGCGAGCATTTACCAGGTCATTTGTCACGAAGCTTCCCTACAGCCCTTCTATGGAGAGGAATCAGAGGCAGAATAATTAGTTTATAAAAGGTTTCAACTGGCTTTCTTCATTAGTGCTTGGTATCAAGGAAATGCAGTGAAACTGCTGAGCTGTTTTGTCAGAAACCGATTAGTATTCTCCAAATTAGCACCACAGCTCTAAAAATTGTTTCTTCTTCAGCACAACAGGTGACACTGATGCAAGAACAAATAATATTGGAAGAATAGTTGAATATATTTTAAATGACTGAATGTGCTGGACAGAAAAGATCCAGTTTAACTGTAAAAAATCTCCTGTTACTAAGACCTTGGTGTTGTAAGGGGGTGTGTGCAGCCAGGCTGCTGCTCTCTGCCCCTCGAGGAGAAGGGTCAGCAGGAAAGCCCCTCCGCTCTCACCAGCCAACTCAGAGCAGAGCTCCTCCTGCTTCAGGAGCCGTGTAGGCTGCCCCACTCCTGCAGGTTCTCTCATCTCTGGTACTGACGGCAGGAAAAGGAATAAAATACTTTAAAAATACCCTTACTTGATCAAATGAAGAATGTGAGAAGCAACAGCGATAACACCTCTTGGGCAGCTTTACAATAATTAGAAACTTAAGACTTAACTGCAGTGATTATCACGAGAGATTAAACTCTTCTTTCAGCACAAGTTACTGATTCTTTTGTAAGCCTGCATTCCACAAAGCTAGTTTTTACCACTGTGCTATGCTAAGAGTGTCTGCTCATGTCCTAATCTCTGTCATTCTGAGGACAAGGTTTTAGCCAATACACAAAATGGGGGCAGGAGAGGGGGGGAGTGAGGAAGCAGAGATGATAAAGGTCCGACCTCATCCTTTCTCCCTTTCCTCCATCCCCTTCGTGGTTGATCGGGGTCCAGCTCCAGGCTTGCCTGATCGTAAAGCTTCAAGAGAGGCTTTTGTAAAAGCAGAACAAGTGACTAAACTGATTTCTGCTCTTATCTGCAGCGTGTAGCCCAGTGTATGTACTAAAGGCAGGTGCGGGCCTGATGGCCTTGCCCTGGGAGGGAAACTTTGCTGACATTACACTATTAATAGCTTCCTGAAAGCAAGTGTGACAGGAACACAAAAGGCCCAGGTTTAGATAAATAAAACATGCAGGTTTGCTTTGGGTTCTAATCTTCAAAATTATGCAAATGGCCAGAATTCTCCTCCTGTTTATCCAAAGACGGACAGAACAGTGCTGTTGCTAGAATACAGTAATTTGACTTAAATGCACCCTTTAGAAGGCAGCTTGTTCTCCAGGAAAATACAGTTTCTACACACTACCTCACATATGCCACGCAAAGGCAGCCTGTGTAACTATATATCCTCCACTAGCAGCAGACAGAAGCAAGAGGAGGCTTATGAGAAGGGAGAATGCCTCTTGTTAAACCAGGTTTAAAAAGAGGTTTATGACAAGGGAGAATGCCCCTTATTAAACCATCAAATATGCAAAAGGAATAAACTTTCAGGCATGGAAGTGACCTGGCTTGTATATCAGAAAGCTTGTCTGATAAATCGCAGTATAGCATACAGAAAGACTTATTTTCTTGCATTTATTTCTGACTGATTTCATCAAAGGAAAGGCTTGAAAACATACCAGACAGTTAAATGACACATAATGTCATTTTACAAGGAATTACTTGAAAAAAATATAAAGTTTTCTACACTGTTTGTTACTCAGACTCCCCAGTCAAACATACAAACATTTCAAAAATGAATATAAAAGTTGGTAGGAAAGTAAGAGACTGACTAATGAAGTAAAGAGCAGATAATGCAAATGTTTTTTACTAGGCTCTGCTCTCACACTGGTGAATGAGACACTGATCTTGTTCCGGGATAATCCGTATTTTTCATGGCCAACGTTAAAAGCTAGTTTCTGTTTTGGCATGCTTGGGGCCAGGACAGTCTGTGATATCCCGCACCAAAAATACAATTTAACTAGACTATTTCTGTCAGAAACAGGAAAAAAAAAATAAAAACAACAAACCCAAATCCAAGAAAACAACGTATTTCAAAAGGTATACATTTCTAAGGCTTTTTTGATGTCTTGGGCTACAAGAGGTGCTTCTGGGCTACTGGCTGCCTCCCATCAGCAAGGAGTATTCTTTAATTATTCCTTAACAAGCATCATCTTGGGTAGTTAATTGGGCAACCTAATGACTGGTATTTTCAGGGCAAAACAGCAGGCAGATCAGAATCCTGCTCTGACATGCTGCGTAGCGCAATTAAGTCTTTTTCCAGTCACAGCGGAAAAAAAACCTACAAAGGTTAGCATCCCTAAGATTAAATTAGCCTGTGTAATTCCTGTTCAGCTGTGAATCAGTCAGCAAGAGTTGATTCATTTATCTATTCAAGGGCACTCTGATAGCCTCTGCAAAAAATACCTCCTCAGAAGCTGAGCACTGCCTTGTCATTTTTATAATTTTTAAAGTTACTCAGTAACAATCTGTCCCCTGAAGGACTTTGAGCTGCATTTTTCTTCTTGCATATCTCTGTGAGGAAAGGCTTTAAAACAGCCCTTCATTTAAGGCTTGTTTATTGCTGATGTGAAGCCCCTTTGTGTTTGCTGCAAGGATCACCTCACCTGACCCATTTCCTGACGCGGGAAGGCCGCGAGGAGCCACTGCCCAGGGTTTCCCCCCTCAGCGCTCATGATCACACCTTGGTGAGTTACGGCACGTAAGGCTGCAGCCACGCTGACACCCGAACCCTTCTCTCTTCCAGAGCATCCCCGACTCCGGTCACAAGTACTACCTGCAGTTCACGACCGAAGACAAGAGCGGGGTGAGTTGACGGTTCTCCACACGCCAACACTGCGTTCAGTGAACGCCAGCATCTTCCAAACGGGGGATGTTTTAGTGCTGCTGCAGAGGGATCTTTTACAATGGTGAAATATGCTTCTACCTGCTTTCTACGGGGCATGGGTTGCTCTTAGGGTCACCCACAGAATCACAGAATCAGTTTGGTTGGAAAAGCCCTTGCAGCTCCTCCAGCCCAGCCATGACCCTCCCCCTGACCGCTCCCAACTCCCCCAGATCCCTCAGCGCTGGCTCAGCCCGACTCTTCAACCCCCCCCCAGGGATCCCGGGGACTCCCCCCTGCCCTGGGCAGCCCATTCCAACGCCCAACAGCCCCTTCTGCACAGAAATCCTTCCTCAGAGCCAGCCTGACCCTGCCCTGGGCAGCTTGAGGCCATTCCCTCGGGGCCTGGCGCTGGGGCCTTGGCTCCAGAGACTCATCCCCCCTCTCTGCCCCCTCCTGGCAGGGAGTTGCAGAGGGCCAGGAGGTCTCCCCTCAGCCTCCTCTTCTCCAGACTGAACCCCCCCAGTTCCCCCAGCCGCTCCCCAGCAGACCTGTGCTCCAGACCCTGCCCCAGCTCCGTTGCCCTTCTCTGGCCACGCTCGAGTCATTCAATGGCCTTTTTGGGGTGAGGGGCCCAAAACTGAACCCAGGAATCGAGGGGCGGCCTCCCCAGTGCCGAGCCCAGGGCTCAGATCCCTTCCCTGTCCCTGCTGGCCACGCCAGTGCTGACACAAGCCAGGATGCCGTTGCCCTCCTTGGCCCCCTGGGCACACTCTGGCTCATTCTCACCCCCCAGCCCCTCTCTGACCGGCAGCTCTCCAGCCACTCCTCCCCAGGCCTGTAGCCCTGCTGGGGGTTGTTGTGGCCCAAGGGCAGCCCCCGGCATTTGCCCTCAGTGAAACTCCCCCAGTTGGGCTCAGCCCATGGCTCCAGCCTGGCCAGGTCTCTCTGCAGCCTCCCCGCCCTCGAGCAGATCAACACTCCCACCCAACTGGGTGTCATCCGCAAACTGACCGAGGGGGCCCTCGATCCCCTCGTCTAGATCATCAATAAAGATGTGAAACAGGAGTGGCCCAACGCCCAGCCCTGGGGGACACCACTCGTGACCGGCCGCCAACCAGATTTAACTCCGTTCACCACAGATCTTTGGGCCCGGCGCCATCCAACCATTTTTTTACCCAGCAACGTGTGTGCCTGTCCAAGCCCTGAGCAGCCAGTTTTGCCAGGAGAATGCTGTGGGAAACGGTGTCAAAGGCCTTCCTAAAGCCAAGTCACCCCAGGATATCCTCCAGCAGTCCTCTGCCTCCGCCGGGGCTCATGCCTGAAGAGGTGGCAGCCAAGCGCCCCAGTGAGACTCTGCAGCGGGGCAAAGCCAGTGTCACAGCGTGGTCCTCATTATCCACTCGGGGCTCCTGCTGCGTCCACACGCCGAAATGAGAATGAAGAGTTGACAGCTGTGTGTTCTTTTTAATTACAACCCCCCTTCATTCTGTCAGACAGTTGTCATTAGCAATTTTACTGTAAGCATCTGCTTTTCCACTACACGCGCATTTTACGAAACTCAAATTATTTTCAGAGTATGAAGCATTAGACTGTTTTTGTTTTCAAGGCTGAAGTATCATACAACAAAAGTCCCTGTTATCAATTAATGTTATTTGAGAACTCTCAAACATATTTCCAAGATGACTTAGTGCATTTCTGCTACACTTTAATTAAAAACTTCTGTTAAATCACTTTAGCCTTGTGGTTTTAACCTATTTACTTTTCTGGGAAAAAAAATTACATCCTTCTAAAGACTTCCTTGAACCCTGTCCAGCTTCATACAAAGCACCTCACTAAGACATATACGTACTCCACCTGTTAATACCAAGAGCTTTTTTAGGAACATGTTGCTGGTAAATAAAATCTTGCTTAAAGATAACACTTTTAAATTCTACCTTTACAGGAAAATGCTGGGAGCTGCCTTGCTACAGTGCTGTATCGGAGGACAAAGTCTCCACCCGTTGTCAACATCAAGTGCATGCAGACCAAGGACCAGAAACAAATCCAGGAAGAGGACGACAGACTTTACCAAAAAATTAGGCACCAAACTAAACCAATCATTGGGAACAATATTCCAGGTATATTCCTCCAAATAATCAAAAATGTATTTCATTTTACCTACTTAAAGAGCTCGGGTGCTGTTAAGAACACAAGCAAATGTAGACACATTTTTAAAAGAAGACACATGTATTCACAGTAGCACCCTAAACCATAGAGCTAACTATCCAAACAATTCCACCTCGTCAGCTTCTTGGGCAGAAAAAAACACCTGCTGCATTCAGCCACGATGGTGGTCAACACAACGTTGTGAATGAAGGTGTTTGGGATTTAGAAACAAGCCTGTGCCACTTTATATTCAACTAAATGCGAAACGTTCTCAAGTAATAACAGCTGCCCTAACCCACACACCAATCCCAGCGCCGGTGGAACTTCCCAGGGGATGACTATCAGAACTTTTCCATTCTGGAAAGGGCGTGCCCTGGTCCCGCTTGTCCTCCCGGCGAGGTAGGGACGGCGGATGTCGGGTTTCTCACCTCCTGGGGGACCCTGAGAACAGTCTCTCCTGGCAATTCCCGTTCTGTCATGCTTGTACCGTGACCGCAGGTTCAGCATCATTCTCCTCCCTGTTCAAGACTGTAAGATGTTGGGGGGAACACTCGCTCTGCCAGGCAAAAGCACTCGGTGAATTATAATTTTTCCACTGAACAGCCAGAATTAATCATTTTTCTGTTGCTCTCTTTCCCCCTGGCAGACAGCTATGGCCACATTGAACCTGCCCTGGAGCCAGCGTGGGCTTTGGCTGTCGCTGGCAGCAGTTGCATGATGTGGGAAAAGTCAACAGAGAGCCTGGGTTACTTCCTGGCACAAGTGAAGTCCGTGAAGCAGTGGGTAAGTAAAATGGAAATTACACCTCTGTGTCACAGAACCTAACAGTTTACTCAAGCAGCAGAGAGTAAACCAGCCACCCACAGCTCCTGCTCTCTGCGGTGGGTGCGATTCTCCCCTGTCCCCTTGTGGGGCATCTCCATCTCTGGACAGGTATTTTGTCCAGGTTTTGGTGGAAAAATTTACTCATTTGGCCAAAAGGTAGTTTTCCTTTTCATAAGAGGATCTGGAGGAGCAGCTCTGGCACCACAGCGGCATTTCCCAGAGCTCCCTTTCCCCCGGGTACCCAGGGTTGGCAGAGAGCATTCCCTTTGTGCTCCCTAGTTATTTAGAATGCCATTTTTCCAAAGGAGGGATTACTAGGCAGGTAAGATTCTCCCAATTTATCTGAGGGTTAAACTCTCCTGTCAGAGGGCTGACACGGAAAGTGCTCCCATCCCAAACCTGCCTCGCTCCCTGCGCGACAAACACCGTCAGAGCAGGCTCTAAACTTCAACAACGTAACTTGTGTTCCTGATCGTTTTCTTCTCTTTGATCCATGCCCAGATAAGGAAAGATGATTTTATTGAGTTTGACTACACTGTCCTACTCCACGAAGTTCCAACACAGGTAAGAAAGCAAACGTGCGTTAGTAGCTCCTTTCATCCACAGAGAAAACAGCATAAAGATCATAAAAGATGTGTATTTTCAAATCTCTTCTCCAGGAAATTATTTCATGTCACATGCGCCTCACTTGGCTCCCGGGTCACCCTCTGAAAGTGAAATACTTCTGTGCTTCAGAGAATCAGGGGCTCGAAGATGGATCCGGAATGGAACCTGGATCAGCTGCTGGGATTTTACACGGAAGAGGAGCAAATTTTTAAGAGATTTTCGCCTTATATATAAGTATTAAATGAGAAAATCCTTGTGTTAATAGACCTGGAGTTGTGATAATTTTTCTGTACAAGTCGAACAGTGAATTTGAATGCTTTCACTAGTCTGTTCTCTTGCAAAATTAACTCCTGTAATTTCTTAAACGGCAAGACTCACCTCCTGGAGTTCTACCTAAACACTTTGCTACTACATATATACACAGATAAGCGCACGCAAGTTGATTTTATGTCACTAACTTAGAGTAACGTTGTTTGTAAACAAAGTTAATATATTTGGATAAAAATATCAAGAAAAGTATTAACCTGTCGCTCTATTTGTCTAATTTTTTCTCTCTGTTTTGGGATGGATAGATGCAGGTTTTTAATTTACATCTCCAATAAAACAAGCACCGTTACGCAGGGTCGAGGCTGCGTTTTCTCTCATGCTGCTGCCATTTGGCCCCAGTGTTTGTTCCAGCTTCACCCTGGTGTTAATTCCGGAATTTGTTAATTCCAGCTTCGTCCCTTCGTTAATTCCAGCTTTGCCCCAGCATTCCTTTGTCCCAGCTTCACAAGGCCCCACAGAAGCCGGTGACCGGTGTCGCCATGGCTCCGTCCCGCCGCCGTCCCCTGCAGGGTGAGCCGACATCCAAAGCAAGTTTCTTCTCTCCTATTTGTGAAGGTAACTCTGAAAATATTATCGATGGAAGGAAAACATGTTTTCTCATCTCCCCACATCCACCACTGAACCCTGCGAGCAACTGGGGTGCCCAGGAACATCTTTTTCCCCTCTTTACCCCAAATCCTCCGCTCGGGTCCCAGCAGACCCGCTGTCCTGCCTTCAGTCCCCAAGATTATGCCAACTGCCATTTTCTCCCCCGTTAGAAGATTTCTGCCAGGTGAATTAACCCCTTCCAGTGCGTGCACCTTCCTCGGGAAGCCAGGCGACGGTTCTGGGACAGCCTTGTTCTGGGGAACTCACGGCACGCCGTGCTCTCATGGATCTGTCATCGCTAACAGTGACTGAAGAATTCACCACAAAGCACTAACTGGGGGATATTTAGGCCGGGTGATTTGTTAATCCCCAAATTCAGGCATTTTCCACAAGCGTATTAGAGTCTGAGATACTTTTTCTGACTGAAGCTTTCAGTAGCA
This sequence comes from Athene noctua, assembly GCF_965140245.1. Classification (NCBI taxonomy): domain Eukaryota; kingdom Metazoa; phylum Chordata; class Aves; order Strigiformes; family Strigidae; genus Athene; species Athene noctua. The sequence continues at coordinate 28,067,690 of NC_134044.1, forward strand.
GCACAGAGCAGGCATTACAATAAATTCAGTGTGAAGCATTTCACATCCTCTTGGTGTTTTGTGCTGGTAAAAAAGGAAAATTCTCATCACCAAAGCATGAAACCAGACCTTATAACAGCAATATTTCTCTAAGAAACTGGTGATGAAAATATTTTTTTAGAATTGAACCACGAAAATGGTATGGATTTTGCACTTTGGGGCTCTACTTTACCACAGTTTTACTGCCTTACCTTGTTTTTGCCTCCGTTCTCCAGACTGGCATCAGGATTGAGCGCTTCTGGCACATCCAAATGACTAATTGTGGTAATAAGCAACACAGACTCACATCCATTAAGAAACCGCACAGTAACTTCTGGATGAGTAGCAAACCTGTCGGAATTCAGAGGCAGAATTTCTACCAGCTTTGTTAGGGCCAAGATTTCAGTCAGTGGATCAGAACCTAAAATCATAGAGTTTTTACTCAAGCAAAATTCTTGGTGGTGGCTCAGACAGGTTCCTGGTGAATTCTTCATGCTGTAAAACCACGTGTGGAGCCCATCTGTGAGACATGGGCAGAGAAGAGCAACAGTTCTCTCCCATCTTTGCAGCGAGGAAGAGTCCAACTCCACCAGATATACCACCAGTGCTGACTAAAATCTGATTAAAGAGGAAAAAAAAAAAAAAAAAAGAAACAAAATCCAGGGTGCCCCAAAACCGAGGCTCTTGCTAGTGCTTCTGTCCTTCCACCGCCCCGCAGACCCCTTTAGCCTTGCCCCTGCTAGCAGATTTTTTAAGATAATCTCCAAATGTCAGAGAAACTGCAGTGCTTTTCTTGAGTTCCAGCTGAGGATTTTCACAAAACCAAAGCTACAAATGTAAGGGAATCGAGAAGGATTTAGCCAAAAGCAACATCGTACTCATATACAACTGATGCAACCAAGTTCACAGTTACATACCCCTGACAAATCTCCAGCATGGTACTTTTTTTTTTTTTTTTTTTTTTTTTCCCCAGGTTAAAATAAATTATTTTCAGTGTCTTTCTGTGAAGGCTGAGGAGCAGCAGCCCAGCCATTACAGCTCTGTCTGTGTCTGATAAACATCAGGCGCAATCCCGTGCCAGGAATGTTGCTGGTTTTGAACTGGAACTTCATTCTCTGTTTACTGGAAGTCTGGACAAAATGCTGTTAGGCTGAGTAGGGCAGGAAGAGAAAGCACACAAAATTCAGCGTGGATCTTCTGGTAGCAATTTTTTTTTTTTTAAAAAAAAAGGATGCTAATATCGTCTCTTTCTCCCCTAACTATAATGCCCTTGTTTTATCTAAGAGTGAGTGAGATCTTTTCAACCGATTCCCATCATCGGCAACACGCCCTCTGGACTGTGAGATTCGGGAAAAAGGCATTTTTCTGTTGGGTTTTCAAACAAAGAGCCATAAAAGCAAGCCCACAGAATAAACCCTCGTTGTTCAAAGCTTTGGAAAGAGTTAACACCTACGTACACTATCCCCAACTCCTTCCCAACGCCTTGCACCGTCAGCAACCCCCGCGTGCCGTTCCCGAAATTACAAAATTAGAAAACAATGCCTAATTACAAAACAATGATGTAGCACGTAAAAAATTAAAATTATTTTAATACAAACGGATTAAGACAAATTTCAAGACATTCTCATCAGTGTTTTAACATTTATATATTTTGTTCTTGAGCAGCATTTACATGGGAACAATTCCGTTGCAATCTCCCGGTGGCTTCTGAGAATATCACAAAGGATGATTATGATTATGATGAAATTACAAGTCCAAGTCCCAGTGCAGCCAGCACTTACCCAGCCAGCCTCGATTGCTTCTGCAGCTTGAGCAGCTGAGCTTTCAGAGAAAAGCGTGAAAAACTGTTCAATATACTCAAGACGAGAAAAGTCAGCTCTTGGCTTTGCCCTTTTTTGCAGGAAGTCGCCCTGTTGCTTCGAGGTATTTGTTAATTATTTCTTCTTGAGTGCTGGGCAAGCATGGTTGATATTTACAGTATTCCATTGTATATTCACCCTTTCCCTGGAGAGTTGGAAAAAGACAAAAAGAGGATGCCAAATGTGTAATCCTACAGCAGCAGGCCACACCTTGTCCATGAGGCAACACCCGATCACCATTTCCAGGGGTGGACACAACCACCGTGTACGTACGATACAGAAATCCACACAAGCACCATCTGAGTGTTATTTCTTTGACACAAGAGTGTAAGGTTGCCCGTGGTCCCCCTCTCATCAACGTGACAGCTCTGCTCAAAACCGGACAACGATCGTGGTGTTAACAACCAGCCCCCCGGGGCACTCACAAATAGGGGCGCTGGCGCCTCACGAGACGCAGAACAGTGAATTGTACATCGCACAAACTCACCCGTTCAAAAGCTTTCCACGAGCACACAACTACAGCTGTATGTGTTGTTAAAAAGGGACATCTTAGTAACGTGAGCACTGCTGTCAAAAATCTGTCACTGAAGGGGGTTACGCCTCGACTTCTCCAGCCTGTGAGCATAATGCTCACACCTATCGCTTCATATTACTTACGACTCTGAATCTCTTCCCTCCTCAAAGCACGACAGGATTCTCTGGCCAGAAATGACACTAACGCTAACGATGGCTATGTTAATTAAAAAGCAGTTAAAGCAACAGTAAAAACTCTAAGGTTATTCTACTATTCTGTGTTTGACTTTTACTGCTGCGTATGCTAGGTGTGTGCTGATGCGTTTGTAAACGATCATTCTGTAAATGAGCATTTACAGAAATAAAGGTGATTTACAGAATTAACTTCATTTACAGAAATAAACACGTTCTAGCAAAAAGTACTGAGTACTTACCTCTGTGCAAGACCTCAGCTCCGTGGCATATCCAAACATATCGTTCAGTGGCACCTAAAATCCAAGCAGACTAACATTGTAAAAACCAGGTATTTCTCCATCAGCTTTAGGTTATTATCCAATTAATCTCAATTACAATACAAAGAGTAAAATCTGGTGCTCTCTGTAAAGAGCACTGACCTAATTATCTATTTTTGTAAGATACCTCTTATTTCAACTAATTTATATCCACAATGTGTTTTCAGCAGGAAACCCCACAAATCTCAGAGTCTGAATGCACCAGACACTGGAGTGTCCTGAATTCAGTGAAGTGTCACCCAGCAAGAGGTCGTCACGTCTGAAATAACTGCAGCTCTAAATGTGATTTAAGGAGCGGGAGCGACGCAGCGTGTCATTTGTCGATAGCTAAGGATTTGCTGAGGTGATTTCCCCTACCCCTGCTGTTAGACAGACACTTCTCTACGCCCTGACACGAGAACAAACACGGTTTTGGAAGGGACATAAAAGCAGGAACACTGAAAACAAGTCATTTGCATTTATCTGTAATTATTACAGTCAGTGCAGGTAACAGCTGAGAAGGAGATCTTCCCCTCGAACCCTGTCTTGCCACACAGATTTCCTTCACTCTGAGGTAGCACCCTCAGCCCATCTCAGGAAACCTGAGTTCTGCTCCTTTCTCCGCCACCCTGGGATTTCGGGTTAGTAAACTGGCTTCTCTGGAGCGAGATTTTTAAAAGCACAATACGCTGCCCGGAGCTGAAAATTACTGTTATGCTTATCCACTGAAAAACGGATGTTATGTTTATCTGCTGAAAAACCCGGCTGCGAGTTTACGTGTACGAGTCAATAAATAAAACAGTAACACAGTCAAAAGGCAAAGTGGGGAAAGAAAAGGTCAGGAACCAGCAACCACCACCAACCTCAGCGTAGAGAGTGAAGTAACCCTCTGTGCCATCTTGTCCTGTGATCACTCCGTGCCGGCGATTAATTCCAGCTATCACTGCTCCCTGGAATTCGGTGGGTGCCATCACCTCCACTGCCATAACGGGTTCCAGTATACGCACAGTGGCGTTTTCCATAGCTGCAGAAAAAAACTTAACTAAATAACCAAACATGAAGAACAAGCCTGGTGTAATTCGAGATATCTCTGTGAGTAGCAAAGACGTGTGTTGTGTCACATCAGTGGGGGAAAACAATAACTGGCTATGTGGAATTCCACCTCCCTTGCTGATTATTCCTGAGACTGCAGTGCTGGGAGGCACATGGTTGGAGAAAACATTTTCATACCTGTGTAAGGATGAAGCTGTTGGTGTTTCTTTATTCTAGAAAAGCAGGACTTCCTTTATACAACTACAGGAATTATTGCACCTCCCTCAAAATTTCTGTAAACTCGCATGTATATTCTGCTCTGCACAACTGGCCAAATTTTAACGGTATGTATGGACACACCAGGCAGCAAATGAACCTACAGAAAGGAGGTCCTGGAGCCCTGAGCCAAGGAGCCAGCGCCAGGCCCCGAGGGAATGGCCTCAAGCTGCCCAGGGCAGGGTCAGGCTGGCTCTGAGGAAGGATTTCTGTGCAGAAGGGGCTGTTGGGCGTTGGAATGGGCTGCCCAGGGCAGGGGGGAGTCCCCGGGATCCCTGGAGGGGTTGAAGAGTCGGGCTGAGCCAGCGCTGAGGGATCTGGGGGAGTTGGGAACGGTCAGGGGGAGGGTCATGGTTGGGCTGGAGGAGCTGCAAGGGCTTTTCCAACCAAATTGATTCTGTGAGGTCAGTAAATGTAGCTCCAACAACAAAGCAGCCAGCAGGCCTATGCGTTCAAATGACCAACTCTGTACCTTGCTTTAGGGCTCCTTCTCCTGCTCTGATGAAGGAGATTTCATTGGAGTCCACCATGTGATGTGCACCATCATCCAGGACGAACCGCACTCCAGATATCCTGTGCCCTGACACCAGCCCTTTTTCACAGGCTTCTCGGAAGCCCTGTCAAATAACAGCTCCAAGTTAGTACTTTGTAGACCAAAGTGAAGCTTAAAAAAGAGTACCACTAACAACAGCCTGTGAAAGACATTAAACTTAAAAAACCAACAAGAACAAAAAAAACCCCCCAAACCTTTCACGATTTTTAACAGCAATCCCGTATCTCCCCAGTGGACCCTCTTGCTTGATAAGGTGATGGAAGAACATAACAGTGGGGAAAACCTCTCATTCCCAAGGATTTGAAAACTCTGTACTATCACTCTTTGGCACCTCAGTTTGATAGTGGTATTTTTTAAAAACAGAAATCCCGTAACAAGTTAAGGACAAGAAAAAAAATGTACTCGGGGTTTTGCTCTGTTAAGAGACTGCATGATCAAAACCCAAAAGCATGCTCCATGTGGGAAGCACTACTCTAACCACTTGACTGAAGAACAAGATTCTTTTAAGGCTGCATGCTTTTTCCAGGATTTGGCAAAAATCTTTAAGTGTTGCATCATGGAATAGTGAAGGAAATATTTTAGGTTGTTCCATTATGATAGGAATTCAGAGATCATGGTAGGTACTACTTAAAGCAGTATGTGATAAATTATACAGTTACAGAGAGGCAGACACAGAGGAAGTCTGCAGAAGAGATGAAAAAGAGAGAATATTTGGCAATTCATGCAGAAAATCTAGCTTAATTACAGTTTTCTACAAAACTGGCCTCAGAGAAGTCACCAAAAAAGTCACATATTTTTGGGGGTTAGAGATGAGAATCATGTGGTCACAATCAAAAGCAGAAGAGGGCTGTTAGAAAGTGGATTCAACAGAAAGAGGCTTGTTTGTAAGAAAGGAAAGCCCAACTTTTGCACCGAGGCACTGCTATGGAAATAGAGCGAGCACACACCACCAAGGAAAACAAGCAGCAGCTTCTAAATTATGTGGAAAACCTAGGAATGTAAGATATTAAGCAAAGCCACGCAAATGTGATTCTGCTTCCACTGAAGTAAGGGGAAAAGCCTCCTTGCCTGGGGTGAGATGGGCTCGGTAAACGTGGACGGTAGAGCAGGAAAACAAAAATCAGTATTTCTTATATACGCACGCAAACGCTTTGTACCTTTTCAACAGCGGGTATGAATTGTTTCGGGATATTTGTGCCAATAGTTCTGTCTTCAAACTCTAATTTTGTGTAGTCCTCCGGATCCAGGGGCTCAAGAACACCTATAACTTTGCCGTACTGGCCTGCTCCACCCGTCTGCTTCTTGTGCGTAAATTCAAACCTAAGAACAAACAAGTTCCCCCAGAATAAGATGTTACTCATTAAACAAACCATGCTTTAACCACAGTCTTCTAAGGAAAAAGTTCCCATTCTGCATTTTGTTTTATATTGCATTTGGCTACGTGTAACCCAAATTTCAGCAGCTCAAACAACCGCTGAGGGTATTTAGTGCCCGAAGAGGGAACACCACGATTCTTCATCTTGCCACTGGGAAGCTGAGAGATTGTGATGAGTCAAATCGCTCAGAAGCGATGAGTCAAATCACTCAGAAAACCATCACAAAAACAAGCTGCTTCTCTGTGTGGCAAGCAACGCTCGTAAAGCCTCCTCCTCACCTTTAGGCTTGGGCTTTTCATTGACTAAACAACAAGGGTTTTTTGGTTGTTTCTGCACACACCTACAGTTTTGAACGAGAGGCTCGTCAAGGGGAAAAGCGGCGAAACGTGAACTGTTAAATACCGTTTAAGCGAACCTGGGAGGACTGAAGGTCTCTCGACACCCGCCGGCGGGGTGCCCGGCCCAGGGCGGGGGCTGGGGCCGGCGGCCGCCCCGCTCCGCCCCGGCCGCTTCCTGCGGGAGGAGGAAGCGGGTCGCCGCCGCCATGGAGCTGCCGCCGGGGCGCTCCGCGGCCACCCGGGCGGCAGCGCTGGCCGCCGGCTACATCTGCTACCGCCGGGGCGGCCCCGGGCGCGGGCTGGCGCTGCGGGCCCTGCGCCGGGCCTGCGCGGAGGTGAGGGCCGGGAGCGGCGGCCGCCGGGGCGGAGCGGGGCCAGGGCCGTCCCCCGGTTCCCTGCGGCGTCTCCTCGGCGGGGTGAAGTGGCGGGCCGGGAGGGGGCGAGCCCGGCAGAGTCCCACCGGGCGGGCTGGCCCCGCTGCCTCCCCTCCGGCTGGCAAACCGGCCCTGCCGGCCGCACTGCCCGCGGTGGGCCGGCGCTTACCGGCTGGGTGGTTACCGGCTGGGTGGTTACCGGCTGGGTGGTTACGTGGGCAGTTGGTTACCAGCAGGGCACCGGCCCCTGCTGAACCGGACTTAGGCCGAGGATGATCTTCTCCTGGCCAGGACAGGCCCAACTGTGCCCCCCCCGAGCTGTCCTAGATTTGGTGCTAAACCTGCCAAAACAGGGGCCATCGCTGAATGAACCTGCTTAAGTCACTACCCAAAAAATATGATGCCCTGATACAATTCATAATGAAGTGACTTAAGGCAAGGAGCCCCATTAACTCTCGCCTGGGTATTTACCCAAGCAGCACGTTACTGCACACGATCACACGGGGAGCCCAAATATGACAATTAAGTAATATCTAAGACTAGGAACGGGCGAGGAGATAGTCCTCAGGGGATATTAAACGACCGATCTTAACACAGCAGGCAGAACTAAAAGAAGATCCTAACTCTTCACGAGCACCACCGCAGCGTGTCTCACAACTACAATCTATTCCACAACGCAAAGTAATTCAACTTTTTACAAAATAAATGTTCTTAATGTTTTCCTTATTTAGGACATCGATGGTGTTGGGCCTAAGTACCATCTGGAATTGGAGTTAGAAGATGTCCTTGACAAAGTGAGTTCAGATTTATCCGATACATTCTGGGGGCAGAAGTTGGCACCACTGATGTGTAATAAAAGCCATCGCTTTATGCTGCTGATCCCAGCGGACACAGCAGTTGATAATGCTTGGTATTGTGCTTCAGATTTTGCTATATTGCAAATCAGGCAAAAAAAAAGAGGCTCAATTTTACCAAAAGGGAACCCCCATTTCTTACACCATAAAAGCCCTGGTCCCTACCACTGGGAGTCAAGAAAATACCTGAGGACATTCCAGTGTCGTTCAATTTCAAAATGAAGTTATTTGAACCCATTACTCCAACTGAATAGCACAAGTGACATTCTGCACCACAAACATCGCCTTTTCTATCACTGCAGGAAGAAAACTGCTCTTATAGCATATTCACAGAAATACTATGAATTTAACCTTGTCTTAAATAATCACAAATCTCTATGGGCCAGTCTCAGAGAAAACAGCAACTACATAAAGAAAAAAAAAAAAAACATTTTAGAAGCACAAGTTACCAATATTATAACATTACCAATATTATACATGTATCTAATCAAATATTAATACACCTAATTAACTCTCTAACAGGACAATACTGTTAACTGCACTGCTGAGGTTCTTTATCATCTGGGCAACAAAAACATTGCTCCCGATGTGCAATTCACTCTTGAAGGGGAACTTAAGAACACAGATGAAGCAGATAATGTGTTCTACAATCGAATCAAGAGCCTGGAAAAAGAGCTTGTGGCAGAAAACATACCAGGTACAGGGAAGGGGGTTGGGTGAGAAGGAAATTCTTGAGCCCACGTGCTTCGTGGCCAGAAGCTCGGCTGGTGGTGGTCTGTGTAAGAAGCCAGGACCAGGGGGAATTGGGCCATTAGCCCTACTCTGAACACGTGCTGCTTCACTTTCTCTTACTCGGGGTGGTGTGTCAGTCACAACACGACTAAATCTCTTCACCATTTCTGAAACTAGAATCGACGTGTGATTTGCATGTTCCTGAAAACCACCTGCTACTGCTTCCTCTGTCTTTACCAGCGCCCTGCTCACTGCTGTGGCTGGCCCTGGAGTAGGGCATCAGACACCCCAACTGTGGTACTAGGGTCTGCTCTTACTTTAGAGCAACCCCTGCCTTGGAGACCTTAGAGAATACAAGTTAAGAGAGAGAAGTGGGAGGAAAACACAGCGGTGATGTAGCAGCTCTTCCAAGCTGCTATGGAAGATGTGTGACACAGCAAGGAATGTAAGGGAGTGACTTGAGGTGATAAGGTTCTGTTAACAGCTGCAACTCCACGGATCTTGCTTAATGGATATTGTTCGTTTTGTCTGCAGACAACCACGGCAACGTGTCCCCAGAAATGGAGCCCATCCACCTGCTAGCGTGGGTCGCCTCTGGCTATGTGATGTGGCAGAACTCGACTGAAAACACAAAGTTCCAACTTGCCCAAATTAAACACGTGAAGCAAGTGGTAAGTTACCATCAATGCCCTGCAATAAATACAGTACATTGGAGCTAAGCAGTTGTGTGTGTACTGGATCACAGATGAAGCAAAGTTCTTAAGCAAGAAACTTCAATTGTGTCTGCATTTCTTGGTCTGGTTCGTTTTTAAGCCAGTGTTTGCTTTTCCTGCCCCTTTCCTCTACCAAATCAGGAAGGCTTTTACTGATGGCTGGAGTGTTTATTTCCATCACCACTCTTCTCTATAAATTTTGCTTATAGAAGCTGTGTCTTCCTGGCAAGAGCAGTATTCTATGTTTACTTAAGTTAAGATTGACTCTTCCACTCGGAAGTCATCACGTTGATTACAATTTTATATTACTTTTCTGCCTCTCATCTGTAGTGCAGGCCCAGCTGACAGTGTTCTTGTATCTGCATAACCTGCACTGGAATACTGTCCTTTAGCTCTTGATCTACACCTGATCTAGCAATCAGTCACTGTAATACTGCTCGACATCTCTCTGTCTAGACAAATACCAACGGGCTGCACTTCAAATTCATTAAGACACAATTTACGTTGCTTTTGTTTGCAGTATTGCAGTCTCCATCCATTTGTTAGTTCACTTCAGAATGCTTATTAATAAAGAAAATATTGAAAATATTGATTTAACTCCTCTCTCATCAGCTTTTAAAATTCTGTTTTTCCCAAACTTACTAATTTTATTTTTTTTTTTTTGGGGGGGGGGAGGATGGGAATGGGAACCTAAAATTAATTTTTAGTTGAGCTCTTAAGACTTACATTAGCCTGATAAGCATCAGTTAACTTTACAATATGCAAATTGAATTCAGGAAGACATATGTCACGAGAAAGGGAACAGAATACTTCAGGACAAAATATTTCCTATTTTTGCTTATTTCTGAGTGGTTACAAGTGCTGTGTTTATCTTGAACAGATCTGGATCTGCTCTAAGCTAAGAAATAAAAATGACTGGCCAATCTCACCATGGCTGTTCAAATTAATCGAGTCATTAGCTGCCACCATCAACAGGCCTTGCAGACTTCTTGCCTGGAACAGGCTTAAAGCAGCTTGCTTTCAGAAGAGTTATCAGAGCAAAGATTTTGGTTTTGTTGTTTGTTGTTTTTTTTTTTTAATTAATAGAATGCTACAGATTCTCCCAGTTCTTCTCTAGTTGAAGAATACATGCTGTGAATTAAGAATAACTCCTAAAAGGACGGTCAACTTCAAATTCAAGGAAATTTAGTATGTAATCTAGGATAAAGAAGCAGGACTTTGTATTTAGAAAACCCAATACATCAGGAGTCTTCAGAACAGACTTCCCGAGCACGTATGTTTTTTCACTCAGAACAGCTGGTGGATTCCCCCGAAGCTCTGGGTGTGAAGGAAAGGCAGGAACTCATTCTGGGAGCAGGATTTGTTAACGTTTTGCTCCCTCTGATGGCTGTCTGAAAGCAGCTCACAGACGCTGCAGGGCTGTGCACAAGCAAGATCTCAAAACCCTCTAACACACCAGATGAATTTAAGGATGAGGCAGACAGAGACTGTTAAACTAAACCAGCTGTCACCTCTCTTTAGTGATTTTGTTCTTTTTCTTTTTGCTGAAGAATAGATACACAAGGAGAATGTTCCAAAGGCCAGCGGGTATTCTGTCTCTCACACAAACACTGATAACTTCTTAGCCACTATAAGGCCTCTGGAGTTCCCTCCAAGTCTTATGCTCCTGACAATTTTATTTAGATTATTTGGGCTAAACTGACACTTTATAGAATCAGGTGTTCCCTTCCCAAATGAATTCCTGAAGTTGAGATGTATCGAGCTTCTTCAAGGGAAGAATTAGCATAGTTTTAAGTTTCGCAGTCTCTCAAATGCAATTTTGGGGTTCACAGAAATACAAAACTATCTTTTCATTTTGCTATAGTGACTAAACTCCATCTGCTTTATTTGTCAATAGGAGCTGCCACTTGTGTTTGAAATGTGTCAGACAGTTTTTATGCCAGCTAAAGAGAACTGATTCACTACTTTTAAGGTGGGGGGGAAGCCCCAAATTCAGCCCCTTTCATCTTGTTTTTCCAGAAAAGAAGCGATGAGTATCTTGAATTTGACTACAAGATTCTACTTCACGAAATGCTGACCCAGGTAAAGTCGTATTTCTAAAAAGGCTTTTTCTGTTTTGTTTTAAGATTGCCAAAAGCATAACCTCCAACTCTGCAGATCTGGGGGGGGTCACAGGCCGGATGCCTGCAGGTCAGTTAGCAAACCAGGAGAGGTCAGAGCAGCCATCACCCCCCAGTCTCAGCGTCTGCCCCTCTGCAGGTGGGAGACACCAGGTCTCCACCTTGTGTCAGCAGATGGTAATTTTCAGCTATTTCCAGGCCCTCCTTGGGAGTGGCAGGGGTTCAATATACAGAATCAATTTGGTTGGGAAAGCCCTTGCAGCTCCTCCAGCCCAGCCATGACCCTCCCCCTGACCGTTCCCAACTCCCCCAGATCCCTCAGCGCTGGCTCAGCCCGACTCTTCAACCCCCCCAGGGATCCCGGGGACTCCCCCCTGCCCTGGGCAGCCCATTCCAACGCCCAACAGCCCCTTCTGCAAAGGGGTCATTCACGGCTCTCTCCTCTTGGGAGATCCCATTGCCAAACTGGCCAGGTATACTGGGATGGAGCAGCTGCCAGCAGCCTGGCTGGAGCTGCAGAGTGCTTCTACATTAGAGGACAGCGTGCTGGACCAGTACACAGAGGCAGCACCCATCCCAGTAGCTCACAGAAGCAAGCAGCAGAAACTTTAGTTCCCAGAACAGCACTGATGTTGTATGCCATTCTCCATCATCATTTTGTGATCTGAGCTCATGTTTTTGTAAGAAAAATGCAGAAAATTTGAAAGGTTCTCAATTGAGCAACCTCCTGTAATAAATCATCCACTGGTAACGGAGACCTCACTCCCACTTCTAGCTCCACTGCTTCCTACCCCACTGCACTCTCTGTTATCTTGGGGCATCTACAGTGCTTTTAGTTCCTAAATTTTCCATGAAGAGCAGTTCCTGCAACGTAGTAGCTAAGGGCAGAACAAAAGCACAGGTTCTTCACTGTGCTCTGTTTAGTGAAGGGGCACTAGCACTAATGGTGAGAGGGGTAATCCAACATGGACATGCTCGAGCTGCAAAACTTGCCTAGAAGAAAGCAAAATGGAGTTGCAGCAGCGTGGAGCACAACACAGGCTGAAAAAAGCTTGCAGGAGAAATTCAACTATTTGGAGAGGCTGCAGGACGGCACGTTACAGTGCTTACCCTGCACTGTTACTGCTGCTCCATCAACCTGCTTACGGTCAGCCCAGGTATGGCTGGATTACAGCACCAGTCCTGGCCAGTGTTCAAAGAAAGTTCTTCCCCGAGTTTTCTCTTCTACCCACAGGAGATCATTCCCTGGCAAATGACAGTTCTCTGGCACCCCCAGCACGGTGTTGAGGTGACACGGGACAGCCGTCAGCCGAAAGAGGCACCAGAATGACGGAGCCCTGACACCGCCACGGAACCTCAAACACTCCGACGAGCATTTGAAGGGAGGGCAGCTAAGTGATGAGGGGGGAGATGCAATCAAGGTACAAGAAAAAAACGTCCTGCCTCAGTTAAGCTTTTCCTGTACGTTGTGCTTTGATCTGACAATGCAAAAGGCACTTTCTCTGCTACATGAAAAAATTCTGCACCAAAATGAATTTTAAAAACTTGTTACCAGAAAGAATACTTACGGCACAGGTGCGGAGATGCTCTCCCTAAAGGCAACTTTTGGCTTTCCCATGGTGCAAGGGCAACCGTATTCTCTTTCCATTCGCTGCAGAAAAAAAAGCAGCATGAAATACAGGGTTGTTCCGCTGGAACAATACATTGGAAATTATTCTACTTACAGATCTTTCTGAAATAAGAAACTTAATCAGGGTTAACCAGTTTTTTGGATTGATTTTTGGGGTCTTGGTGGTTTGGTTTTTTTGTTCTTTAAATGTTGTAAATTATTCACTGTCATTCTGCGGTCATCCTTGATTAGGGGCTATAGTTTTAGATACAGGGAAAGGGAACCGCATTAATTAGTTTACTGAGGATCTCCAAGACAAGAGCCATCTTTTCTTCAATCTGTCAACATTCTATATACACTATTGTTAGACCAAAATAAAATATAGACATCAACTTGAAAGCAACAAATAAATCTCTGTAACTGTTCCCTCCTGCCTGCATCATCTCTTACTATAGAATGATACATTTAAAAACACAGAATATTTCTCTCTCCCATAGGAAATGGCTAATGGTAAAATTCATTAGAAGCAAAGGCTGTTAAAACAAAGTGTAGTGCTTAATACAACATTTTTTCATGGATTTGAACCAAAAAGTAAATGAAACTTCTGCCTGCCGTATTTTTAAGTAGATTACAAGCCTTTAAAATAGAAGCCCTGGACAGAAGGAATCTTCAGAAGCTGACTAAGAAGTGAAGCTCTTCCCCAAGCAGCTGGTATCATTCACATTAATGCCACCGTGCTTTCTGCTGGGAAGATCTCAAAATTGTTTTCACACTATGACCTTGATTTACACAAAAGCAAGTGGAGCTGTGCATCTGCAAAACCTCCTGTAAACCTGATGGGTCAGTTAGGCCACCTGCAGATTCTGGTCTCAGCCAGAAAGGAAGGAGAATTCTTGGGTGGGAAAACAGGTCAAAAGGAGAAGCCATGGAATCTGCTTTCCAAATTACCTGAGCATAGATTTCCAAGTGCAGTTCCCCCATTCCCGAAACAATGGTCTCTTTGCTCTCATCATCAAAATGGATTCTAAAAGTCGGATCTTCCCTTGTAAAGCGGTTCAGGCCTTTTGAAAATTTATCAAAGTCATTCTGAAAAGCAATTACACACCCCAGAAAACATTAACTCAACACCCGGAAGTCACACAACAAAAAAGGCCTCAAATTTTCCTATCAACTGCTTAGCACTTCTAGCCTCGTGAGGTTATTTTCTGAAACACAGCCATACATTTATTGCTGTATTTATTAGTTACTTCAAGTCCACATTCACCCAGGTCAAAGACACGCATCTTGTTTATGGCTGATACCATCTAACACAGTCACACGCTGAGTTATTCGAATAGCATCTTAAATACTTTGGACAGAACATTTTCAAACACGGCTCATTTTAGTCTGTGGTGCCATATTTAACTGCTAACCTGCATAAAATCATAAAAGGAGCAGAGGAAAGGTAATTCGGTGAGGAAAAGGTTGATTCACAGGCTCCTACCTTATTGGAAGGCTTCATAGCTACTGAAATGACAGCATCAGGGATGTGAATTGATTCCTGCAACGACCACAAAGGAAGAGATCATACAGTTGAGTTCCACTTCGCCTGGCGATGTAATTTCTCCAGGAAAGTTGGATGATGAGAACTCAGGGTTACAAACAGGGATGCCTGCTTTACTCATCTGGCTTGTATCTAATATTAAAGCGTCACAAACCGACGTGACTCTCCTGAGGATTACTACAAGGCTCTAACGCCAACCACAGTATTTCCAACGCCGTTTCCTAGGTGTGAGTTGATCCCTGGATTTCGCACTAGTTAGAAGACTCTGCTTCCTATCAGATTTTGTAAATAAATAGAACCGATGTATTTAAATAGACATACAAATACATAGCTTAGTATTTTTGGGTAACAGCATCCACTTCTAACAGCCCAGAACGGTTTGCTACCACTGAAGTAATATATTTGATGCCGAGCGTAGTAACAGAAGTGTATCTCTCTTGCACATACTGTACTTCTATATACTTAGGCTCCTTCAGGTATAACAAATCACCACCAAAAATGTTTGTAGTTGCACATATACATCAAAAAATATTTAAATGGAACAAACGATTACAAACTCTTACAACAAAATCCTGGTAAAGTCCAACGCATGAGGCACACAGATGCCAGGGGGTACTCACCATGGAAATGTCAGTACTGGTTTTATCCGTGAACGTATCACCACTAGCACAATCGATTCCAAACAGTGCACATATGTCTCCTGCATAAACTTCATTTACATCCTTAAGAAAGAAAAGTTTACTATTTAGATAACACTGAACGATATTTTATAAACGACAGCCGGTTTTAAGAAGATATAGAAATACTGTGTTTAAAAGCTTGAAGTTAAGCTCCGTCGAAAATTCCAGCTTTGATAAAATGCTCAGTGAATCTACTCTTTATCCAAAGCACAAAAAGGAGCCCGTAGCTTGGACGCTAACATTCTAGTTTAAGGATGTGAAGCAAGCCACATGCTATATTTCAGGCAGTCCCGACCCAACTGTAGAGTTCAGGGATCTTAAACAGGAAAGGGTAGTATTTGCAGCAGTTTGAGTATCGATTTTTAGTTTAAAAATTGTCTTGAATAATCACATGCAAGAACGCTTTTTTTGTGTATTTTGCCAATCCTATTTCCCCTCTCCAGAAGCAAGGATAATGGCACAGCTGGCTTTCTGTAGCCGTCACCTCAAAGCCATTTTATAACCCTTCTTGGGCAAAGATTCTTCCACTTCGGTGGAAATAAAGACACTAGAGATCATTCCAGTTTCTTGTGGAGCTCTATAAAGTGCCACAGGCAAGCAGGGATTAACAACAGAAGCAGGAATTGAGACGTATCCCTTCGTTGAAAAGCAAGAAGCTTGTTTAGTCCGAGCGGCTCAGAAGGCAGCTCGTGTGGACGGTGCCTGGCACACTCACCTCCATGTTGTCTGAATGCATCCGGACAAGTCTTTGTACACGCACTTTCTTCCCAGTCCTAGTGTTATAGATATAATCAGATTTCTTCAGCATCCCCTGATAAACTCGAATGTAGGTTAATTGCCCAAAACGGCCAGCCTGGAATCAAAATTCATTCAAAATCAGATAAAATCATTCTGGGAATCAAGACCTCTAACTAGTCAAAGCAGAGTCTGTGGTGAACGACTAAATGTTTCTGGTTTTAATTTACACAGGAAACTTTTGCGAATGCAGTCTCAGCTTTCCCTTGGCTCTGGAACAGAACTTGGCATCTCCTGGCAATTTTCTTGACTTCACCAATTTTAGCACTCTTAAACTTTCTCAACAGAGGCAAACATTAACGAGCAATCTGGCCATATGAGAATCTGAACTGCTCCTCTCTAGGTAGCAAACAACTTGTTTGGTTAAAACTGAGTCCTTTTTCCTCTCTGACTTTGTGTTCCACTCTCTTCAACTTAAAAGCAGGATTTTTCTCTGAAAATATTTGAAATAAGCCCACAAAACCCCCAAGCATTCAGGTTTTAACTAAGAAAACCACAAAGTATTTGAGGTACATAACCCATTTTAAACCTTCCAAATTGGCAACGTTTGATACATTTGTGGATTTTATGGTTGAAATCAGTTTTTTAGAAGTAGTTTAATTTAATTTAAACATAAACTGATTTTAAAATCTGTTCTACGTAAGTTTTGGTAGTACCATCTGTTTGGACTTGGTCTGTTTTCTACTCCAATCAGAAATAATGAATCTGGATCCCTTCCTTCCTCCTTCAGGGTTAACACAAAGCGAGCACAACTTTTACTCCACAGAGGTCGGATACTGGTAGCGTGGGAAACTCTACTGTATACACAGCGACCAAGCAAAAAAGCCATTACACGCACAAGTAGATACACTGAAAACCCAAAACTTTAAATTAGTGTGCTTTCCCCCCCAAACAAAAGGCACTTCCCAGGCATCAGTGACAAGGCAGCAATAGTTGAGGGCAAGCAGGAGTGGCGTACACCAACGACTCCTGCAGGAAATGCCCCACGTCCCTACTAGTTTTGCTGCGTTAGAAAGGAAAATGGTTACAGCTTACCTCCAGTTTAAAAGCAAGGGCTATAAAAGGCTGGGAATCATCTCGAGCAGAGTTTAATACAAACTTGTTTTTGTCCTCAGAATCCCTTAAAAACAAGGATGGAGAGAGAGAATTTATGTTATGAAGCAAACACAGCAGCCCAACCTCAGAACATCCCAAGGGCCTTCAGTTTCCCAGGTTTTTAATAGAGACTTAAAGGTGCTCACATATGGAGCTCCCACATGCTCAGAAAGTCTCAGAGAAATTGCAGCAGATCCCAAAAAGGTCAAAACTATGACAAATATCACTACAACTATATTGCCATGAAAGCACTTAATCATACACTCAGACAACTCATGTTTTAGAGTGAAGAGACACTGCAGTAACTCTCTGACAGTGCTCACGAGCCACGTGAGAAGCTTTAGTCTGTCCCAGGAGGCAGCGAGAGACACAGCTGCAACCAGGACCTGAAGGGTCAGGTGACTGCTGGGAGAAAAAGTCATAAACTCTATTAATCAGCATAATTTCTGTTTAGCTATTACACTGTCTGAACAACTCAAACACCTTAAAAAGACCCGATGGCCACCCCTCAGCCGGGACGGGCATGTTAAGGGCTATTTACTGGCTCTCAGGTTGAGTTCCATGTGAAGCACATCTACTTCAGCAAACACGTCCAATGAATAAAATATTGTTTACCCATTTCAGATGTGCTCTCTCCTCTACTACAGGCATGGTTTTAAGGGTTGCCATTAATTTTAAAAGAACTATCTCACCAGATAATAATTTTTCAAATTTACCATTTAAAGTGTGTTAAAAATACCAGCATAAACAGCCATCCTTAAATGAGAGATGAGCTTTCTTCGTTTTGAAAGTTTATGCAAAACGATGGCAGCATTATTTAATACGAATGGTAAAGGTATTTTATTGGTAATGTTTCCTGCTATATATTACACTCTTCAAAACCTGATTCCAAGACCACTTCGTATGCCCATGAGTGCACTTACCCCTGGTTAACAATAGCGTAGTTCTCAACCTCTGAAGGATTGGGGAGGTATTCCAGGACAGCATCCAGCAACGGCTGTACTCCTTTGTTCTTTAAAGCACTTCCCACAAGTACTGGGGTAAAGGACTTCTTGAGTGTTGCTCTTCTGATTGCAAGCTGTAAAATATCAGTTAGATCATGTAAAATATCATTACTCTCCTCCTGCAACAGCTTCGGGAGTCTGACACGGTATCAAGCCAGCAGCAGGGTAGATTCTCTCTTTGCTGATCCCCTCTACTCCTGGAGTAAAGTAGCAGCTCCCCCAGAATCTCCTGTACAACCCCCTACACAAGAGCCTGCCATAAAACTTGCTCACCAGAAATCTAGAGAAGTGTGAGATTCTTTTTTTTCCCCCTCATCTTAAATTCAACTTAAAAATGAAAATGCCTAAGAGAAATAGAATGATAACCCAAAACACTCAGAGGAGGTTTCTTGATTCTCTGCTGGTAAAGTCAGGATTCTTCATTTTTGTTGTAAATGTCTCATTCCTCCTATTTAGTTATGTTGGGAAACAACACACGTTTAAATTTGCGAAAGTAAGATGAGATGCTTCAATATTTTTATGTAAGACTCTTCCGAAAGAGGAAGTTAGGTAGGGAAGGGATATTTGGCTAAGTGCCACGCTCAATGAATCATCATTTTTTGAAGAATGTTTTAAAAGCACAGCAGAAAAAGCTATTCACATTCATCCACAGACCAGCTGGAGTTGCACCAACTGTCTTGGGAATCTTTCCGGGACGTCATAGCAAACTGAGCAAGATTAACTGCACGGTAACCTCATGCTTCTTCAGTGCCTTTCACCCAAGAATTACACGTGGCAAAGCATAACTGAGCTCCAACAGCTTCCAGAACTGTGATTGTAGCTGTCTGCCATAAAGGTGGTCAGAAGTGATCTGCCCCCTGCCCTGCTTTGCAGGTAATTACTGAAGATTGCCACTCGGCCCCACCTCTCCCTGCCACTAGAGGATGCCACCTCCCTGCGCTTGGGAGGGCCTGGCTCCAACCAAATCAGCTCCTCTCTTCTTTGATAAGCTAAAAGAAGTCAATTCTCCTTGATAGAGCAAGATAGTTAACCACATCATCTAACCCGGGCGATATTTAATACCCAAAGACAGACGGTTAAGCTGTCTTCCTATTTAGCAGAAAGAGCAATAGTCCCTTAAATTTCTTGATGTAATGACTTCACAAAATTAACGCAAGGAAAAAATCCTCCATCAACAATTCTGCTCATCCAGCCCACGCCTGTTTGCAGATCCCAGAGCGCTGTACTGATGCCCAGTGCTTTTATTTGGCCACGTTTTCAAATGAAGCAACATGACTGCAATTTATCCTCATCCACAATTACCTCAGGAAAAAAAGTAATTTTATTTTTGCGTGAAGATTATCGTCACTGAGTGCCCCACTGAGTACCTGGGGCACATCAGTTCCTTGAGTGCAGCATTATAGACAGCAGCAGATTAGGGGATGTTTAAGCAGCTGATCTTGAGCAAACATCATATGCTACGACTGTGGCATCCAGGAGTGATACTCAGCATCATTTCCACAAAAAGATAAGTTTCAGTGGAAACTTGGCTGCTGGCCACTGAAAGAAAATCCATCTTCAGGGACATATTAGTACAAATTAACCTGTATCTGCAATACTATAGCCATTAGGGCGGTAATTAATTGGCTTTCAGAAGTGGGAAGCAGAGGCATACTGAATAGACAAATTTGTCTTGGTAACAGATTTCCCTCCCAGCAGGAGCTATCAAAAATAGCTTCTTGATAAAAATCTCTCACCTCTTAGAGCAATACAACATTCACAACAGTACCATTCCCTCTGCCAGGTGAAGGACAGATCCTTACAGGTCTCTAAAATGGCTATTTGTGTCTTTATCAAAGTGAGAAGGGCTGCTTTGCAACAGGAATAGCTCAGGTTTCATAAAATATGATTTAATTACTGGACTAACTAAACGCCTGGTTATCAATATGAGATACATTTGCTTGGTACATCCAAAAAACCCTCTTCCTGCTTTCATGTCTCAAGCCAAGCTGGGATATGCAGATTCCTGTACACTCTTCCTAGAGACATCATTCCCCAGTAAATCACTCGTACAGCCCAAACTATTTTTTTTTAAAAAACCCCTTCCAAACCCAAGGTCTGTAACAAATTTAAAAGCAATCAGGGGTCATGAAGATTCAAATAAACAAATCTTAAGAGGACTTGCAACACCCATCAGCTTTGAGGGACTGCCAGTCCTCTATATCCCAACAGACAGAGTGAGGAACTTCCAGGAAAGGGAGTACCACAAACCCTAACAGAGGCGCTGCGACCACGCCAGATCCTTAGAAGAGGACTTAAATATCAAAGCTATGTTTAAAGTAGCAACCTCAGTGATCACGTTTGACTTGAACTCAGCTGGCTAGCAGGCTCCACTCAGAGAAACAGCTCCTGCTCCTAACATTTACGTCTCAGTTCGGCTTGCCGTCTTCAGCCAGCAACCGAAGCACCCAGATGCAGGCAAAGAAAAGCAAAAGGAGGCTGCAAGTGCCGTGTCAGGCAGGCTCCAGGCCCCGGGAGACTCTGTGCAACAACACCACTCCAAGACAAGCTGTTCTAGCTCCAACAGCACCTCTCGGAAAAAGCAGTCTGCCTGCCAGGCTTCTCCACTGCAGCGGGCTCATCAGGCCTCACTTTTTTATTTAATCCCATTAAGCAACTGGTCCCCTGTAGCAGTTTCAAATCTTTGACTAATTAATAACTATTAACAGCCAGCACTAGACGATTACTGCTCAAGTTAACTCCCAACACTAGCAAGAGGTGGTGACAAACAGCATGACACGTCACGGAAATCCTTGCACCGAGCGTGCGTTAGGGGCACAACCCACGCTGGGATCAGGCCTCAGCGCCGTTCCCTCACACCACGGCCTGCCAAGACACAAAGCCCAGCAGCCTGCTGCGTGTCAACAGCTACACGCCGTTGTCTTGAGTTACACACCCACCCCGGGGCCGCCTGGTAAATGTGAACCAGCTTAGCACTTCTTCTCCAAGGGTCCATGGCCTCAGATTGCCTTTATGCTCATGGCATGGCAGAAGCAGGTCCACATGTGACACATGCTAGGATAAGCCAGGCTTTTGCACCTGTCCTGACTAAAGCTAACACCACAGGAACTCAAGAGGCATCATTACTCAACTACAAACCTTCAAGGGACTGCCATCCCACGGAACAACCTGCTATGGTACGTGTAGGTTGCCAAGTCTGACGTAAAAGGGTCTAAAAGAAGGAATACGCACTCGTTGGTGTGCGTTCCAGTGCCAGGACTCGCATAAAGACTGTACGACTGCAGCTGCTCTTCCCAGGCCTCCCTGCACCTTTTATTATGGGTTATGTGCTTGAAGCAACGGGGATACCAAACTGTCACGACAACAAGTAATTTTCAGTCTACAGCCATCTGATGACTTTTGTGAGCATCCTTTTATGCTGGCACCTTTGCTGTTTGATATCTGAAGTATTTCATAAAATAAATCAGGGATCAATTTTCCCCGCTCTTTCAAGAAATGAATTTTTTTTTTTTTAAACTGTATTTTGACACGTATTCTTTTCCTCCAGAGTTTCCATATAAAGTCATTCCAGTTCCCTTCTAGCATATGGCTCTTTTAACTCCAGATGTAATCAGTACAAATACAAAACAAGGCAGGATTTCCTAGGCACAAAGACGACTCACAGCACCTCCATAACTGACTTGCTGTGGGACATGAAGCAAGTCACAGCCATCGAGCTGCAACACGGGCAACAGAATGACAAAAATGACTAGAGAGACCTTTGAGCCATTTGCTGGTCCCTAAAGGGCATACGCAAGCTCAGACTTGCCAGTGCAAACCAAAAAACAAATCTGAAATGGGCCCTCAACTGGCAGTGAAGCGGGAGTCCACCTGTGGGAGGTGACACTCATTCCAGAGAACTGAAGCAAACAAAATTTCTTCAAGACGTCAAGAAACTTTTTATTGGGGAAAGGAGGAGGATAGGGACACAAAAGAGTGAGGTAAGAGAACTACAGGAAGAACCACCACAATCACGTTACCTTTATCTCAGCAGCTGTAGGAATCTTTTCTTCCAAAAATAGTTCCCCGAGTTGATCATCTGAGTTAGCAACACATTCGATCAATTCCCGACGTCTCTCCGCAGCCTCAGCTCTAAACTCAGCTGGAATTTCATCATAGCGAAGAGTCTGGCTACACATACGTAAATAACATCACCACTCCAAAGGAAGACCACGTGAAACCTCCCTTAATCATTAACCATTGCGACGACCAGTCTGCCCGAGAAGATTCGCCACCGACACGGATATTGAAATCACAGGAGAGTATCAGCGTGTTCTCGTGGTGCTTTAGGAGAGGGTTTCTTCCCACCCCAGCAGGAGTTTGCCAGGAGGCAGAATAAGCTGTTCAACAGCCTCCCCCACCCCTGATCTTCACCCCAGTAAGCTCACGCCAAACACACACTATCAGTTCCCGTTATGAAGCAAGTCTCCCAGTTCTGAGGGGGGCAAGTGTGGCTACCACCCCTTCACGCTGCTGCAGTCAGCCAACAACTCGCGCTGCAGCCACTAAACCTGACCCTCCAGAGCTGCAACCTGGAGAGCTGAAGGGTGATGCCTCAGCACAAGCCACATCCCCACCTTTCCAAACAGCAGGTTTTTGCCATCTCTGAAGAAAAACTATAGGTAATTCCTCACACAAAAACTAGTTCCGGCTAAGAAATACGCAAGTTTCAAAACTCACCCAAGCGCGCCATCAAAATATATAGCTTTTTCTTCAATAAGGTCTATAACTCCTTTAAAGTTTCCCTCCAGGCCAATTGGAATCTGAACAAAAGCTGCATTGTGATTTAACTTGGATCTGAAAGAGTGAGCAAAAATAGAAATTAGTTAAAGAAAAAAGTCGTTTCTATATATATGTGCTCCAGATGGTCTTTGAACAACACCCCACTCCTACAAAATCACTATGTTTTGTTCTTTGGACAGTGCCAAAAATCTACCAATACTGATGAAAAACACCCAGTTGCATTTTAACCTGAGCAACTGCCAGCCCTCTATCTCCCAACAGATCCAACTTTCATGGGGAAGGAGGCAGCGCAAACTGGTTTATTATTAGTTAGTTGATCATGGGAGTCGCTTCTCCCTCAATACAAATTAATGCAGGAATCTCACAGATCAAATTAGGCACAGAAAGGCCGCAGGTAAGGAGCAAGCAGAACTTCTGCTATCCAAACTAGAAACCCTCCGACCCTGTGTCATCTCCCTGTAAGCTACAGCACGTTTGCTACCAGGATCTAGGAAAAATGAAAAAACTGTTTTCAAAGTGGCTCCAAATATAGCTCCATCAACAAAATAAGTATTAAAACCCCAACTCCCAGTCACTGCAAGCCTGGGCTCTGACACTAACGTTTCTTTTTCTTAAGAAAATGGAGGCTTGTTGTAAGTCAGATTAAGATTTAACCTCAAGTCAGGCATTATCCTCCAAAACTGTGACGACAGACCCCACAAGAGAACACTTTTCAGTATTATAATATGTATTATATATATAATAATATATAGTATATAATCATATATTAACCTGCTCTGTGAATAGTTCAGAATTATTTCACCAAGAATTTTAAATGGTAAATACCTCAATTGCTGTACTGCTCTGGTTGGACTAGAGCCCAATCTGTCCAATTTATTGATGAATGTTACAAATGGCACGCTGTAACGTTTCATTTGCCTGTTGACAGTTATTGTCTGGCACTGAACCCCTCCAACAGCACAGAGAACCAAAATAGCTCCATCAAGAACTCGCAAAGATCTCTCCACTTCAATTGTGAAGTCCACATGCCCTGAGTAAGAAAAAAACCCCGTTATCCATAGATGAAAGGTAACAAGAAATTGTTTTCTCACACATGCAGAAAAGAGCAACAGCCAACAGAAGCAGTTTCTAGCTCTACAGAAAGAGCCACGTTAGCTCAACTTGAGTGATTAACACAAAGATGGCACCATGTTCTCTGTACACACGAAGGAGCAGCAACCGTAACGCCTTCAGAACTGCCGTTACCTGGTGTGTCTATGATGTTGATGTTGGTGTCTTTCCACATGGTGTATGTTGCTGCAGACTGAATCGTGATTCCACGCTGCCGTTCCAGCTCCATTGAATCCATGACAGCTCCGACTCCATCCTTACCTTTCACCTTAAGAAAAAAAAAAAAAAAGTGTAGTCCAAGGGAGTTTACTAAGAATTTTGCATGTGCAGGAGTGATGCTTTATACACCGAGTGTCACCTTTCCTGCAGTGAAGAAAACCAGACATGGCAAAATTGCTTAGAATTCCAGAACTACAAACAAGTTTGATTTTTTTTTTTTTGCAGCTGCACCTGCAGCTTTAATGTATTTTGCTCTCCTAAGTAGCACTCCTGAAAAAGATTATCAGAAATCTGTGGGAAATTAGACTTCACTGTGAACTTAACAAAAGAACATACCTGAAGCTAAAAATTATATCCCTATGTCCCTTGTTTCTTTCAGTCATCTTTGACTACATCAAAAACCCCATGTATCTTCCCCTGTATATCTACCATGGAGATGGTAAGGCAGCAGCAAGTCTTGAAATAAGATCTGAAGTGCTCTGAAAGAGCAAGAACACTGCAGTAAAGGAGGGGTTATACTTTCTGTCCCCTCACCCTCTGCTTATTTTTAAAGGGATGTCGGAGAAATCAGTGGATTTTTAGGATTCCTTCTCCAGCTTGCCCAGAGGAGCCTCACTGGACCCACCAAGCACAGCTCCCTCACCCCAAGCACTGCACCCTGCAGACAAACAGGTCACAGCAGTGTCACAACGGCACCCAGCACGCGCTGGGGTCCTCTGCAAACCGACCTCGTGCATTTGTGCTATCCTGCCCGTGTAGAAGAGGATTCGCTCCGTTAACGTCGTCTTCCCCGAGTCGATGTGGGCCGAGATCCCAATGTTGCGGATCCTCTCGTTGGGAAGGACTCCTGAAGCACAGTGCCTGCAGGACTTCAGGAGGAACTGGAAGGCAAGAGATCGTCGCAGCTTTAGCTAGGAGCAGATCAAACGCAGCTCACCATGCGACAAATTTCCAGTCACTCACCTTTTCTATGGCAAATGGGTCATTTACAGCAAAACGCCCTTCGCAAACGCTCAGAGCTCTGCACTGCACTCGAAGAACCAGACAACCCCTCCACGCTAAGCCTGGCTTTGCCAGACCCGCTTTTCAAACCCCGCCGTTATGCTGCCTGCCCTGCTTGGCCTCCTGCTGAGCTGACCGAGTCGCAGCACGTTTCCCTGCGGCTGATGCGGTGATTCCGGACGGGCCTGTCCTCTCCCCGCCACGCTCCCCTCTCCCTCCCGCCCCCCCCCCGGTAACGGAGAAGGCCGACGCGGCGCCGGGGCGAGCCCGCCTGGGCACCCGACATTTTGGGTCCGGTCTCCCCGCCGCCCGCTCGTCCCCACGGTCACCCCGTCCCCTCACCCGCGGGCGGGCTCGGCCCTCACGAGCCTTCACCGGGCCCCGAGGGGCCGCGTCCCCAGGCCTCCTCCGCCGGGCACCCGCTCCGTCCCGCCCCGCCCCGGCCCTGCCCGCTCCGCGGCAGCCACCGCCCCTCCCGAAGTGTCCGCGGGCGGTACCTGCTGCCGGTGCCGGAGGCGGCTGAGCGCCAGGCCGGCCCTCGGGGCCCGCAGCATGGCTCCCTCCGGCCGCCGCCACCGGGCCCTGCCGCCGCCGCTTCCGGGGCACCGCGCATGCGCGGCGGGGCCGCGCCGGGAGGCGGGAAAGGCCGCCGGGCCCTGAGGGGGCCTCAGAGAAATGGCGGCGGGCGGAGCCCGGCCGGGGAAGGGGCTCGACGAGCAGGAGGGGTCCCCGCGCCTTAGGCCTGTCGGATTTCTCGGGCCTGAGCCCATCAGTAGTTTAATCAGCGCCCCTGACACGGGAATTGCCTTAACTTTGCCCCCCAAGGAGACGTGCTGTCTCACAACCATCTTCCTGACCGACCCCCTTCTAGGCTGCTAGTACAGCACGGCTCTTTCCCTGAAGATAAGTGATCAGAGTCTTCGTGGAAGACTCATCAATTATCAGTTTGATCAATTATCAGTTTGATAATCGATCAAAGTCTTGATAAAGCAGCGCTCTTCAGAAATGCCTGCCAGCTGCAAGGCTCTGGTAATTGCAAAATTATCTCCCAAAAGCAGACAAAACAGCTTTATTCTTCAGTTAAATCCAGACTACTTTTTTTTTTTTTTTAAAAAAAAGGCTGTAATCAGTCACACACATGCAGCACTCTGTAGTGCTCTCTCCAGTAGCTCACTGAAGTGCAAAAATTGGAGTAGAGCGTTACTGCCAGAAATAATACTGTCCTTTTGTGAAAGAAAATGCATCTATAAAACCCTGGTTTATGCTCCTGGAGCTCCCCGAGTACAACAGTTATCAGGTTACCAACCAGTATCAAATGCCAGGTGACCATTCACGGGTATATTCAGCTGCAGGTCACTAATTAGGAGCAAGTACAGAGCTGGGCTCCGTGTCAAGAGAACAACTGTACGGCAGCACTGCATGAAAAAGGGGGAAAAAAAGCTCCTGATGCGTAGGAGGATGCTGTGAGGGCACAGCTTTGAGTTTATAACGCTTTGAATGTTGTGTTAGAAGAGCAAGAGAGGTCGAGTTACATCAGGAGTACGGAATATCCCAGCCCCTGAAGCTGATGCAGTTACTCTGCACAACTTCCCCCTTGTGAACACCACCACCAAGGGAGAAATGCTCACAGCTGGTAGCAAAGAGAATGTATGTGAGAGCTGTTAGGGTAGACGTCACGTCACAGCTCGAGGAAGCTATAGTATTACCTACATTCACGAAGAAAAAAAAGAATAAAAATCTGCCTCTATTGGGATTACACCAGGACCTGTTAGTCTTTCATACCAGAGAAGACCCCAAGAGCCTTTCTGAAGCAGCTTGGCCCTCTCCATACAAGTCCCACCCCAGATGTCTCTTAGAAAACTTTTTTTTTTTTGTGGTAACTGCATGTTTTCCTTCTGGAAATACTTTCCCTCATTGCATTGCTATTGCTGTCACATATAACATTTCAAAGCAGCCTAAAATAAATAATGTGCAAGTCATTTTGTGGTGTAGAGTAAGCCAGACGATAACCATAAATAATAAATAACTTTATTAAGGAATTAGTTTCAGATGTTTCTACATAGAACAGTTTCTTTTGCATTACATTTTAAAACATTGTTTTGCATAACAAAGTAATCGGTAATGAATATTAGCTTCTTTCCACTGTAATTTTATAACCATAGTATGTAGTTGGGTTTATTACATGTATGTATCATGGGTTTTTATCTCAGTAAAGCACAGATGAAAATCTAAGTTGTCAGATGACTACTATTTTCTGTTAAATAGCAGTGTCTCTCAAAAGATTTCTGGTTACGACACAAAACACACTTCTGATACTTATTACTGCGAAATTTAAGTGACATACCTAGAAAATGTCCATGGCCTTATATTCTCAATGACATTTATTGCAAAATTAATGTTGTCTTCAGGGTATGGAAGATCAGGCCCTGGAGTTGTGCTTTTTAAGGAGAGTAGAAGCATCCCTCAGTCTGAGGGTTCTGGCAGACCTCCTTGGGCAAGCCTGGCTCTGGTATCTCAGAGGTTCAGCCTGTCCTGTCAGCAGTTGCTACCCCCTTACCACCCACTTACTCACAGCTCTCTCACTGCTCCTCCTAGAATGGCTCAAGAGCAGAAACCACTAGTCTTTGCTCTAACAGAGATCACCACTGCACTAAACAAGCAAAACCCCAGTTGTCTTTCCCTTGTCAGAGCTCAACAAAAGTAGTTTTGATTAATTTTGCACATTAATAAACAGAATTAAATAATCCGGGGAAATCTACAGAAAGATACAATTTAAAGGCCTTTTTAGCCAAACAAATCTTAAACCTATTTTCTTTTATCATATAAATAGTGCCTTTTTTAAGGCTACACTATAATGTTTTAGCCTTAATATATGCTATAGTGCTAATGTTGTAACGTCTACACAAATTATTTATGCTACGAGATGGGGATCCATTCTGTGTAACAAACCAGGACACAAAGTCAACACTTCAAATACAAAGACCCTTCCTGTTCTCAGTCCCACAGCTGGCTTTCCTCTGCAACATCAGACTCCTGAACCAAACAACGAACAACAACAAAGGGGATCAATGTTTCCTTTCAGATTATTCTACATCCACTACAACAGGACACACAAGAAGACAAACACATCTCAGCTGAGGGGGAACATGGTTTGGTGTCTGCAGAGCTCTTTTAGCCTTTTAGGACAGAAGAAATGGTGTAATCATTCGTTATCCAGTCAAACTACTGCCTACTCAACCAAGTTCTCCCATGTATTTTTCTGATTACTGATAGTTACAGCTGAGTTTGAGGACACAGGGGTATTATTACAGAAAAATTAAAAGCTACTACAGAGAACCATCCAAGAATGAAAAATAATGGGCCATCTCCAAAGTAAATATACAAAGGATCAGAAATACAAGACCAACAGTCTAAGCACAGAAAATGAGATGCAAGCACAGCTTATGAACATAAGAACACTGAGAAACTCAAATTTAAAGTATTTGACACCTTAGTATTTCCTTTCTCTTTTCTTCATGTTAAATCAAGGTGAATCGTAGGATTCTATAACAATTTACAGAATGATTTTAGAGATATATATAGTTGCTACAGCGTATTCAAATTGCTATTAACTGCTCTATCACCTCGAACATTAATTATTTCAGTCACACAAAGTAAGAAGAGAATTTACTTTCTGTGCAAGTTATAGTGTGGGAAAGAAGTAATTGCATTGCCAGGCTTAATAAAAAGTCTGAGACTGGTGCTGTTGTAGCAGAAAAATTTTGCAAATCAAAGTTGGTTTTTTTTAAACAGAATTAGTGATGATCCATTAAAGTGCTCTTAAGTGGGAAGTTGTTGTTTTGCTTTTTTTATTTTAATTTACTGAAACTAGACAGTTTAGCCAAGGATGTGAAGTTTTAAAGAACATTCAGTTGTCAAAAGATCGGAGTAGCAAGGCACGCTAATACTTACTGAAACAAAAAACAGAGATTGGTCATATATACGTGTATACTTATATGAACATAAGCAATGCAGCACCGTTATCTTCTCTGAAGAAACTCCATTCAAACAGAGAATGGAAGCAATTTATTTTTTGCTGCTTTTGATGGGAACATGTGTTCCTTTCACATTGAGATTCTCCAAAGAAACTCTGGGCTCCCTGGAACCCGCAACTGCAAGTGGCTTCTCCCTGAAACAAACAACAACAAACAGGACGTGAGGGTGGGGGAGTATAAATTTTGTTAATTATTTATGTGGACGTATAGTTATTTTAGTTGTAAGGCAGAGTTGACTCTCCCTCCAAAACTACTTCTGTGGTGGTAACAATAGATGGAACCGTTTCCTCATCCTGCACCCTCGAGAAGAATGAACCAGCTTAGTTTGAAAACTGAAATGGAAGGTAAAGTAGTTTCTGTAAAAAACCTCTAGAACTGAAGAGGTGCCCGAGGGAAAGCGCTCTGTGTAGTTTACAGCCGAGGAGCATTCCCCTTCTGTAGCATTCCCTACCAAACACACAACTGATAAAGGCATCACAACCTCCCCAGCACGATCTCAACAGGAGAGGAAAAAAACTTGAAGCTTGGCAGAGAGCAGCCTATGCCAGAGTGCTCCTGCATTTACAGGTAAAGTCCTCGCTCCTGAATTTAAGATTAGAAGAGATCTCATTTGAAACCTAACCCTGAAGAGAGGGGTGTCTGTCTCCAGCTATATGGAAGGTGTCTTTCCTTTCACCCAAGAGAACAGATCAACCTAGCCCTTAATCAGGATCATTCCTTAAAGCAACTAACCCAGTTTAATGGCCGTGGGGGCAGCTACAACATTTGTACACAGTTGAACTAAAAGAACTGGCATATTCCTCTAGAAGAACACTCACCAGTTTAGCCTATCAGTTAATTCATTTTCAAAGTCAAAATTCCTAAATTTCTTCAAAAATTAGTAGACAAAATACCACCTTACACTCTTCATTGTGGCGCCATGAGGAGAGGAGGAGTTAAACCACGCTATTTCTCCTCAGATTGCCAGTAAGCATCGTTTGTTCATGAACAGATTGCTTCCCAATTGAGTTTTCATTCTGCTGTTAGTATTTCCTTATTCTGGTAGGAAACTCTTTTTACCTTCTTAATCCACCTTCCCTGGGTATGTGATGAGTACTTCTGTATTTCGGGGCTTCTAAAGTGTACCTAGTTCTAGCTGGCTTGAACTTCATAATCTCTTTCTGCCACTCTTCATCAAAGGTCTGGGCCTCCGCTGAAAAACAGTTAAAGTTTACTTGTTAATATATGTAAACAGGATGGGAAAACACATGGAATGAAAATCAGGTTTTTCTGAACAGTCTTTTTTAAACTTGCGGTCTGCAAACTATTTCTAGGGGATCTGTAAAAGACAACTAAAAGCTTACCGCTGACGTTTGGAAAACCAAAACAAATTAAAAAATCTGCAAGTCACCGTGTTGTAAAACATTTTATCCACACATCTCAAATACGTATGGCACGTTAGCCACGAACAGTGAAGTTCTGTTAAAAGTTTTTTTGAAACCATCAAATATCGTTAAAAGTACTTTCAAATATGAGCAGCTATTGTACGAACAGTGCCAACTGCATTGTAGCATTTTCAAGTCTGACGGGTTACTTTAACTGAAGTTGTCCAAATTTATATCGACTAAGGCAACTTCATTTGCAGACTTCCAGACTGAAAAACAGTCCCTTTTAAGCTGGAACATCACAATATTTATGTGAAACAGCGTAAAGCCCATGAGAAAACTGCATCAAAGTACATACTTTCATCCAGGTTAATGAATTCTTGGTTCATTTCTTCATCACCAGTCTTGCTGTTCTTTGATTTTTTAATGACGTGAGCACGATCATGAATATGATGACCAATAGCCATTTTTTCCAGTCCACTTTCAGAATCCTTAAGTGCTTTTCTTGTCTCCTTAACCTGTACAAAAAAAAAAAAAAAAGGGAAGTGTCCTTCAACCAAAAAAATAAAGTTAGAAAAGTTTTAAAAAAAAAAGGACACCACCATTTTTTTTTCCCCTGAAAGTTTTAAATCTATCTTTTGAAATGGTTAAGTTTTATGGGCTTTGCCAGTTGTCTCATTTACTCTATTGGCTGAAAATACATCAACAAAGCACAGATCAAGTCTATTTTCTTTTTTGCCAACAGACAAAAAGATTAAACAAGAACACCTAAAGCTTCTTAGGTAACTTATACGCTGGATCTTAATTGTGGAGGGAAAAAAAAGCCTAGTCTAAATATACTACATGCAGACAAGTCTTCAACATTCTCCTTAACAACAGAACGAGTAACACCCGATGCCAATATTCCCAGCACGAAGGGACAAATAATTACTAAGTTGTCATGTTGACTGGCTTGAAACCCAGGCAACCACTTATCACTGTGTTCATAGGTATATTCTTAGAACCTTTCTGATAACTGAGTGTCTGCTTGAGCTTGAACATATCCCACAGCCAATCATGCTCAATGGCCTTTACCGCTCGCATATAGTCTTTCATGAACCTTGCTTCAGGGTTCAAATTCAAATTCAAATTTCTTAGCAGAATTAGATGCAACAGCTGCAAGGAAGTCAATGAAAGGGCATCTTCACCCGCAGCGTTACGTAAGCATTTAAAAGTGCTTGAGTAAAGGGGAGGATTTGAAGCCATGGTTTGCATAGGCAGACCTGCCTCTTGCTATCTTGTATTTTAGACAGAGTTTTAAACGTACAAGAGGAGGATTAATTATAGCGAAGAGAAAGACATTGGAGACCGTTTTGAAGAATCAGCTGTTCTGGCACTCAATTTTTCCAGTCTTTGATAGGTGTACAATTTATTTAGAGGTATACTTAGAAGCACACAAATTACAAGGAAGAAAACTGCACTTTAGCTTAGAAAGCCTTTAATATAGAGCAATATTTAAACAGACATATATTTTCCTAAATTATAAGAGTAACTGTCTCCAATAAAAGGAACCTGAAGGAAACTGTGGTTTGGTATAGATGAACTTAAATTCTGATAATTACATACCACCTTTTTGCTGCATCTCAGGACTACTTACACCTCCTGGAGCTGTGCGTGTCTGAGCTGAAGCCTGGAAAACTTTCGGTGGTTCATCCCCTATTTTGGAGTATGTCATCACAGAGGAGGAGCTGAACGTGTGCGCGTCTGGATGGATGGACAGGTCATCCTGCAAGCAACGTACGTTTCTTTTACTAATAAAAGTTTAAACTTGTGGATAATAGGTACTTCTTACATTCTGAGGCTGTCTTATTATGAAAAAGAATCCCCCTCTGAAAATTTAACCCTCAGTCCTGGCACCATACATGTGGCCTGTTGGGAAGAGACCTTGGCATTGATACCCCCAGCCTTGTCTGGCACAGGTCTCCCCACGCCAGGAAACACAACGACAAATAAAAACCATGGGCAGCAATAAGCAACTGCTCAAATGTTTGCCCTGGCACAGCTTAGTAATGAAGATAAAAACCTATAACATCAGTCTTGCCACATACAACATATAATAAGGTGTGTGAGAGTTCAGGTGAAACAGGACTTGAGCAACAAGGGTTACAAGCCATTTTACACGGCCAACAAACCACCGTAAATATACTCAGCAACACTTAACAGGTGTTATCTTCAAAGACTGTGAAGAAGAAAGCAGCAGCATTGCAAATCAAAATCAGAGGAAGGTCTAATTACAGGGTGGCATTTAGGTGTTAGTGGGTTTGTCGTTTTTAAGCGTGTGGTAACACTTTAAACTGCTCCTTCACTTGAGGTGTCAGCTCTGGCAACAGCCAGACAGCAGATAACTTAGAGCAGTTCCAACCCCTAGAGAACCAAGCATACATTTAAAGTACTGTTGTTAGCAAATAATCAGGGACAGCACAGAGAATTATGACCATGATACAGTCTGGGAGAAAAAAAAAAAAAAAAAAGAAATATTCTTACTATCTGCTTAAGACTAGTAACATTTTTCTTGGCAGGACTTTGAGTAAACACGCCATTCTCCAATACAATTAATTTTACAATAAATTTTTTGAAACTTACAAATTTCCTTTGCATTTCCAGCATGCTGTTTCTCATATTTGACATCATCCTGTCCATTGCAAAGAAAGGCTCCCCAAAATCCGCATCCTGCTAGAAGAAAAGACGTTAAGATTAAAACACAGTCTCCTGACTCCTCAAGTGCTGAAGCTGTTTTTCACATGCATTTTTAGTGCAAATCAGACCATCAAAAAGGTTCTCACGGACTGCCATTCACAGACATGTAGACAAGCCAAAATGCATCTTTTCAAATGAAAAACAAAGCTAGCACGGAGAGCTTGATTGCCAAGTTGGAGATACTAGAAAGAGAAGTGAAAGATTTGACGTTCAAATGTCAAAATAAGCTCATATTGCAGCCAATTTACAAGAACTGTTTTCACACACCTTCTAACCTATTTCTGCTGTAACAAGTACTACATGACCCTCCACACCTCATAATCTATGGAAGATCAAATTATCTCTATTATGTGAATCCCTTAATGCCAATGGAATCACACTGAAAATGCCTCCCAGCAGACACAGCTCTTTGCAAAAGGAGTGTACATTACTCGGAAAAGGGCAGCGTGGAAAAATCAGAGAAACATAAATTGGTATTTTAATGGCAGCTTAATTATTCGATGCTACAGATGCATCCAACAAACCATTCATTTGTTATTTTTACGTGAAAGCAGAAGATCCACTGTCGTACAAAGGACAGGTTGACATGCACAGAGTTTTAGTAGTAGGATGCGTAGCTGATGGCATATACTGACCACGCTGATGAAAGCTACCTCTGGAACAAAAACAAAACAAAAAAAAATAGAGAGGGAGGGAGACGGAGCACGGTAGTTAAGAGCGAGCACCGCAGGCTGCTCGGTGAGCTGGTAGATACACCCACACTTCTCACTGCTTCCCCGGACAGCCACTGTGCCCCCACCACCACGCTCTGGTCTGCAGGTACCAGGAGCAGGGAAAACAGTTCTCAGGGGCTCCACCAAACCCAGCAGCTTTGGGAAGAGGCCGTGAACCACCTGGATGCTCATTCCAACAGCACACACCCCACGTTCCTCCAACTACTGGAAACACCTAAAGAAATTCATTTAAATAGCTACGAATTTAAAGGTTTAAAAATAAAAACCGGCAGTTTAAGCACAAAAAGTCAAACTGAGGCATAGAAAACCTTCAATTTGTTTCTTGAGTAGCCAGAAATCTGAATCCTTAAGGGCTATTCAAAACCTCTGCACATTATAGACAATTTAGGGCACCAAATCATCACAAATGTCAGTAACTCCAGAAAACTGCCTTCTACAGTTAGAAATCTGGACGTTGACCGGCGACATTACACAGGAATGAGCTGCACCTATGGAATTACATGCCATAGATTGGGGCAGGGGGAGTAAAACCATAGCCTGGGCAATTAATAGCGGAAGATCTTTGATTAGCTAATACAGTTTGCATACAACAAGTTGCCAATTTGTGCCTCTGGAAGAGATAATTAAACAAGTAATACTTTGGGATCTGACAATTAAAAGACCCATGCTTATTTTTATCTGCTCTGCAAGTGAGAGCTGCTCTCCAAGCTACTGGTTTTCAAACTGAGGACTCCTTAAAGCCTTCCAAAGGAAGCAAAAAGCTCCATTAGCTCATAATAATAAACTTGTTTTTTCTCAGATAGTTTTTACAGATCTTTCAAGACATTCCAGACCCCCAAACTACAGCTTAAAACCATTCCAAGCCCAGTTCCAGTGGAAATTCTCTCAGCTGTGACCAGCACTACAGGTCTTGTTGGCAATCACAGATACAGACACACTCCGAGCTACTGGTGTCTGACTACAGGCAGCACTGAAAATTGGGGGGGATTTCTCCAGGGATTATTTCATCTCTCCAGAGATTATTTCATTCCTATCCATCAGAGATCAAGAACTAACAGATACATCACTGAGTAGAAAAGCCAGCTGCTCTGTAGTAACTTTTCCAATCATGGTAGCAGTGTATTTGGTGTACCCTAGCATTTAATAAGAAAAAAAAAAACATTTCTTGAATTATATTGTTCCATATAACTAAACACCAACAGAAGCAGTTTGCAAGCACACTGAGACTAGCCTTTGTCCATGCTTTAGCTATGCAGCCAGTATACACATACTAGCAAGAGCTACAAGGACTTTTACTCCTGGGATACTAACCACTCTACCAAAGCCTGCAAAGGGCATGAGAGCAC